>NC_136508.1:48342749-48555249 GCF_053919585.1 Euprymna scolopes
ACGATGCCGGGTGTCCCGTTCAGCTAGGTGAAGATAAGAATGCTTATGGCCGGGGGGTGCGTGCTGATACTGTGTCAAAGATTAAGACAAGCGTTTATGAGATCCTCGGGAGACATATCTGTTTTAATGGCGGAAAAAAAAGGAGATTATTTTTATAGTTGGATCTGGTGAGAATGAGTTTTTAATTGATTCGGACAGTTTCGAGAATTGGGCTCCAAAATGTCCGCTCGGAGTCGAGGACCCGCGGTGTGTTAACTCAGAGACCACCAAGCTAGTTTGACAGATATGTTCATAAAACAATAGAGAAAAGGAAAAGTATAAGAAAATAGGGGGATGGAAAAAGAAATTCACAAGAGAAGAAAGAGGGGGGAATAGAAGATAATGGAGAAAAGGAAGGAAGATGCTTTTGATATAAACAACGATCGCCTACTCGAAAAAGAGTTAGAAGGGTTTGGGTAGTCTTTGGTCAGCGAGCGAAGCGTACACATCGGCTCTCGCCCCGTCTGGGGTAAGAGGCAGGGGCAGAAATCTCAGTAAGGACTAACTTAAAAAGTTCTTGTTCTTAGCTAGAGAATTAACCTGAAATCTCACGTATACAACCTGCATCACGAAGCGCGGATAACGAAAACATGACTTTAAACAAATGTAGAATGATTGCAAATAATTATTTTATTTGGTTTAAACGAAAATGACCTCAGAGTTTTTTCTTTGTTTTTCGATTGCCGGCATAAGTGAAGATGCAGTTTATTTCAGGTATGCCCTGACGCCAGACGACGAAGACACAGACACGAAACCAGAGTGACGGCTGAAGAGGACAATGTCGCCACACGGACTTGGGGTCATGCACGTTTTACGTGCCTGGAGCAGCGGAGGTATGTTTTCCAGGGACCAGTACGAGTCTGGTCACGCTGGAGGGGTCCACCACTAGACGACGCAGGCCCGGGACCTCGTTCCCGTTACAACGTGATGCGCGTGACACATCCGTTACACTGAGAAAATTGACCAAGTCCTATCTGCTTATCCTTCAGCTAACATTCACGTATGTGGAGACTTCAATGTTCACAACGTCGAATGGTTGACCCACTCAAACAAGACCGATGATGAGGGGAGGTTCTGTCATGATTTCTCCATTGCCTATGACCTCACTCAGATTGTTCATGAACCCACCCGTGTGTGCCCGACAATGACGGCCAGTATGCGAGCCTACTAGACCTTTTTCTCACAACTTGCCCTGAACTATGTTCAGTTTCTGTTCTGTCGCCTCTTGGATCTTCCGACCACTCTGTTGTATCAATTAAGATAAAAATGAAATGTCATAAGTCCCCAGACGTACCTCTCCATCGTACAGTATATCGATACACTAAGGCTGACTGGGATAGCTTCCGTAAATTTATATCTGATATACCTCTGCATTCCATGTTTAAAAAAGGTGTGTCCTCTATAGTATTAGACCTGACGGAATGGTTAATTGTAGGTATTGACCGTTTCATACCCTCGAAAAAGTTTCAGCAAAAACCTAACAGCCAGCCATGGTTCTCTCCAGAATGTGCTGCTGCCATTGCGCACAGAAATCACTTTTTCCACTGTTTCCAACGTAATAGATGTATGGAAAGAGTTGTATGCTCAATCTGTTAAGTCCAAAGTAGCTGAGCAGAGGCTTGGTTCCCACCAGTTTTGGCAAATAGCAAACAGAATCCTGAACAGAAGCGTGTGCTCCATCCCAACTATTATCAATGGACCTGAGGTAATCTCGTCAGCATCAGACAAAGCCAAACACTTTGTCAAGAACTTTGCAGCTAATTTTACCCTTTGCGATCAAGGCCGCCAACCCCCAATATTTCCTCCTGTGTCAGAAAACACGCTATGTGATATACGTATATCTGTACGTGATGTTGCCAAGCTAATCAAAAACCTTGATTCCAGTAAAGCAACTGGCCCTGACGGTATTCCAATTATAGTACTCAAAAAACTTCAACCTGAACTAGCGCCCATACATACAAAACTATTTAAACGTTGTCTTAAGGAGAATAGTTTCCCATCTCCCTGGAAAATTTAATCAGTATGACCTGTATTTAAGAATTCAGGTGATCGCTCATCCCCCTCTCAGTACAGGCCAATAAGTCTCCTGTGCGTCATGAGTAAGTTGCTGGAATCTGTGGTAAATACAGAAGTAATCAACCATCTCAACAAAAATAACCTTCTTAGTGACACTCAATATGGTTTCCGTTCTGCTAGATCTACAGCAGGTGTGCTTACAGTTATATCTCATAGGATTAGCAAATCTCTCGACGGAGGCAACCTTTCTAGGGCAATTGCTCTTGACATATCTAAGGCCTTTGATAGGGTATGGCATAAAGGTTTACGTTATAAGATCTCTAGCTATGGTATAGCTGGAAATGTCTTCTTAATTATTAAATCATTTCTTTCTGATAGGTTCATAAGAGTAGTAGTTGAGGGGAAAAAATCAGAAGTTCACAGTATTAATGCCAGTGTCCCTCAGGGGTCCATCCTGGGTCCAACTCTTTTCCTGATCTACATTAATGATCTTCCAAATCACATCCTTACATCATTTGTAGACATTTATGCTGACGACACTACTATTTATGGTAGCACATCTAAGACAGTAAACGACCATGTTCTCTCCAATTCTCTCTCCTCTGATCTTGAGCACGTAGTACAATGGGGTAAGGAGTGGCTGGTTACTTTTTATGCATCTAAAACCACGCTTCTCTCTTTACATCATCAACATTCTGATCCACATCTGGCATCAATTGAAATGAATGGCTCTCGTTTTCAGGAGGCCTCAAGTTTTGACAAGCTTCTTGGCTTGACTATTACTCCTGATCTTAAATGGAACACATACATCAAATCTGTTGCCAAGGCCGCTGGAAAAATGGTGGGATCTTTCTATCGATCCGGTATATATCTCACTGCTGATGCTATTCTCTATCTATATAAGAGCCAGGTACGTCCAAGGATGGAATACTGTTGCCACATCTGAGCAGGAGCTGTCATAGGAGATGTCCTTTTCTCTTCCTTGTAACAACTATCTCACAGAAGAGATGTTGCTACTCTGTCTCTGATGTATCGTTATTTTCATGGAAAGTGTTCGACTGAGCTCCAATCTATGGTCCCCCCTCGCCAAACTTTCACAAGAAACACTCGTCTAGCTGTAAACACTATCAATAATTCCCCTCACTCTTTATCTGTGCCTAAACCTAAACGTAGATTTCATAAACAAAGCTTCTTTCTTAGAACTGCACGCCTGTGGAATTATCTTCCGTTTTCCTGCTTTCCGGCTGACTACAATATGGTTGTCTTCACGTCTAACGTAAATAAGTTTTTGATGAGCCGTTCCATATAAGTTATCAAATTTACCAAATTTTCATTACTAATAATTACTATATTGTCCAATTTCTACTGTACACTCTTTAACCCTTATCCTTGAGTGGCCTCTTGGCCTTGATAATGTGGTGATGCCTTTGTAAAAAAAAAAAAAAAAAACTATCCAAATTTTTGTTCTGGATAAAAGAGTTTTCTCCATGCGAAAATTACAATCAAGATATATTCAATATTAAGCCTTAAATGTTTCAGCGTTTTTAAGATTGGAACAAAATATATAATGCTAGAATTTTAAATACTTCCGCAGATATGATCTTAAGGCAGAACTGTCATTTATGAATTTTTTGTTAATCATGCTCCAATGACCATTGATCAAATGTAATGTGTATCTGAAAACTTTTGGACATTAGATGATAGGTTTTGCCCATAATATATTGGTTTATATAATGTTTATATAAGAACATTTACGGTTTCGCTTCATTGACATAATCATGTTTTATAGTTCAAATTTTCAAAAATTACAATAAGATCGTCAATTTTTCCGGGAGCTAGATTAAAAAACAATATGCCTAGATTTGCTGTTGCTATATTTATAAAGCTCGATTAATTATTTAAAGAATGTATCTTATGCATAGAAATTATGTAAATATGTACACATATTTCATAGTACGTAAAAAGTATATATACGCATATATATATATATATATATATATATATATATATATATATATATATATATATATATATATATATATATATATTGACGAACTTAGAAATGCCATAGCAAGGAGTTCGGAACACTATACGCTTAAAGAAAACTGAGGACATGTGCCTAGACGCACACAATGTGCCAAGCATGTCAATTGATAACCATACCCTTTCAGTGGTGGCCAGGTTCACGCATCTCTAGTAACCTCTCCCTCGACGCTGGATACAAGGATCAGCAAGGCAGCAAAAGCAATGGTCAACCTCACCAAGCGAGTGTGAGGAAACGAAATGCTGACCCTCAACACCAAGATGAGATTCTACCAGCCAGTTGTGCTTATCGCTCTCCTATACTGTAGTGAAGTAATCGAATCCTACCAGGAACGTAGGATAGATGCTTTCTAACATCGCTGCATCCGCAGACTACTTGATCTGACTTTGTAGGACCGTGTCACCAACAACGACGTCCTAGCCAAGGCGCGGATGCCCAACATGTGCAACATTCTGATGACCAGACGCCTGCGCTGGGCGGGCTATGTAAGTCAGATGGATGATGGACAAATCCCTTAAGACCTTCTGTTTAGGAAGCTTCCCTCTGACATAAGGCCTACCGGTCGACCTACTCTCCGCTACAAGGATGTCTGTAATCGTGACCCGAGGGCCGACAGCTTAAACATTTCGAAGCTTAGGACGGTTGGCTCAGACCGTGAGAGCTGGTGGACCACCACCGGCGTGTGACTGAGACATCCGCGAGGAGGAGAACCACACGTTGGATAGAAAAGTGTGCCCGTAAAAAGGAGCGGACTGATTCAGTTTCGAACCCGACGCAAGCAGAGAGATAGACAGGCTACATCTGCAGCCACACTAAGAAATGCAATTACCCGACTAAATTAGCACGCATATTCCATTATCTTTCGACAATATACATAGGCGGTACAGTTTCAAACCTGGTTTGAGGTACTTGTAAGTCTAACTGTACTGATGTGAAACAGCGAAACAGTATTGTGTGTTTCTAATATATATATATATATGTGTGTGTGTGTGTGTGTGTATATATATATGTATATATATATAACTACTTCATTTACTCACATAAAATTAATATACGAAAGTATAGATTTATGCGTAAACTTCAAGTATTTACTTCAAAAGTGCTCAATACGTAGGTAGAAGATACTTAAAAGATAACGCTACTCCAATTTACGTAAACCCTAAGTCCAATCACCCACCATCAATTATAAAACACATTCCGAACTCGATCGTAAGTAGACTCAGTAATAACTCAAGCGATGAAAATGCATTTAACAGGTTAACCAATATCTACGAAACAGTCCTGAAAAATAGTGGATACAAAAATATCGATATCAAATATAAGCAACAAAACACAAATAACTATAATAAAATTAAAAAATAGAAGAAAAAGAACTATAATCTGGTATATGGCCCCATACAATCAAATGTTAAAAACAAAACTTGGCAAGACATTTCCAGATCTTATTGAAAAACACTTTCCCGCAACCAACCCCTTACACAAAATCTTCAATAAAAATACCTTAAAGTAATCCTACAGTTGTTGCGAAAATTTAGAGATGATAATTAAAGCACATAATAACAAAATACTAAATAAAAACAATGTAAACAACAGCAAAATAAACAAGAAAAAAGTAGACACCATGACAAAATTAAAACTAACACTTTTAAGAAGAGGAAAAAGAAGAAGAAGAAGAATAACAAACCAACTCCGGAAAAGAACAACCATACCATAAATAAAAATACTAATAACGAACAAGATAAATGCAACTGTAGACACCGCACACTTTGCCCAGTTCAAAATAAATGTCTAACAAAAAGCGTAGTTTATCAGGCAAAAATATCTGCGAAAGAAAACCCGAATAACAAGAAATATTACGCAGGCATGACTTCCTTAGATTTCAAAACCCGATACTATGACCACAAAAGTACATTCAACAATAAAAAACACCGTATAAAAACAACACTAGCGAATAAATACTGGGAACTCAAAGAAAGCGGACATTCGCTGGTAGTCGAATGGAAAATAATAAGACAAGCTACCACGTGTAGGTATTTAGACGACCCATGTAAATTATGCCTTCATGAAAAATTTGCTATCCTGTACTTTAAAGAACCACAAAATCTATTAAACTGTAGAAGAGAAATAGCAAATAACTGTGTTCACAAAATACAATTTACTCTATGATTAGCGATACAAAATAGTCTTAAAACTAACAAAAACAATAGAAAATAAACAAATTAAATAAACATGAATATACATAAACGATCACACATATGTGTATGTATATATATATGTATATATATGTGCATATATGTATGTACACATATGTATATTTATATATAAAAAAAGAAAATGTCTGCCTTAAACCAGTAAACTAGTTTTAAAACAGATCCTTTGTTCGATAAAATGCATGCCCATTGGCGGATAGGAAGGGGCGCGGTGGATACTAGAAAGCTGATTGGCTAACTAAAATCCTCAACAGAAGAGGACCATATAAAAACGATAAACAAACACAGAATTCGCGCATAAGCCTGACGAATCCTAGAGTGGATGAAATGCCGAATATTCAGTGTAGCTTAATCGCCATATATATTTTATAAATTACTATATATATATATATATATATATATATATATATATATATATATATACTAGCAAAGATACCCGCGCATCGCACGGGTCTTTTCTGCAGACTTAACTACGCGATTTGTGGCTAGCTTTCCAGTAAGTGGATGTTGAAGTACATTTCAACTCGATGCTTAAATCTTATCTAACACATTGAATACTGAAAACATACCACAATCAGATCATATCAGTTTTTAATCGTATCTTTTTGTAGAACTTTTCATTGAAGAGTCTCGTGGTAAACTAAATTGCTGCTTCTTTGATTTGGAGCCAGAATGTAGAGTTTTTCTGAACTTCCTGTCCTGATGGAGACGTATAACATACCGTGCCTGAAGCAGTTCGATGTAAGGTCTACGCCAATGGTTTTAAACGTCTGACCGGAAACATTTCTAGATAGTACAATTACAACAACGCCCCAACATCCCTCCGGACGCCGTCAACATCCCCCCGCCCTAATATAAACAAATGTTTTTTTTGGGGGGTGGGTCAAAATGTGGGTGCTCATGTTAGGTTAAATTATCATAGAAAAGTGATTCCCCACTTTATTGAAACTAACATTTCTTCAAAAAGTCCCAGGGTCCAGGAGTTCATACCATGCAAACGGTAAATTTTCGACGGGTTTGATTATCAGATTTGATGTCAGAAGAAAAAAATCGGTTTTTGTCAAAAAACGAAAATGAATGTCTTTTTTTATCATAAAAATAATTATTTGTCCAATCATGATAAAGTGAAAGGAGGCCTGGGGTCATTTCTTTGGCTCGTTTTGATCTTTTTGGTGTGTTTTAGTAAATGCCCGGGCAGCCATCTTGCTTGCCAAACTGTAATCATTACGTTGGATACTAAATGTCTTAAAATATGAATAACTACTCGTTTGCGCAAGAAATAAATGCAATATTCGTTCTCAATGTCCCCAAAAACATACTTTGTTTTTCATTATACAACTGGTATAGTTGTTAACAGGTGCTTCAGCAGTTAAATATTTCACAAAACTTCTGTTTCCATTTGGGGGCTGTGAAGTCCCCTAATGTAAACAGAATTTATGTGAAATATTAAACGATTGTGCTTTAATGGTTTAATGGTTTAATGGTTAATATCGGCGCGTTGCTTACGGAAAAACGGTTAATTCAACTACAGAAGCACCTGTTAAAAACTATAAAAGTTCTATAATTGAATACCCACCTCTAAAAAAAAGACGCTCATGTAAGCTTACTGAGGGCATTATTAGCGTCCTAACTTATAAAAAATGAACGAATCTCTTAGTTAAAAAAAAGAAACAGCGTCGGTTTTCGGGGGTGCTAAAAACGAAAATCACAGTTAAATTTGTTTTATGATATGAAGAAATTATTATGTTGCCAGAAGGTGGGTGCTCATTTTACGTCGAATTTATATATAGGACAGTGATCTCCTACGTTTTCAAAAAAGTAATTTCTTCATATCATGCCCCAAATTTAAATGTTATATTCGTTTTCAGCACCACAGGAGAGACGTTGCGAGCCTTTTTTATCGTTACTTCAATGGCAGGTGCTCCTCTTAGCTCCAATCCTTGGTCTCTCCTCGCCGATCTTTCACGAAAAACACCCGTCTAGCTGAAAGTACTGTCAAAATTTTCCCCACTCTTTAACTGTGCCAAAACCAAAACGTAGATTCCATGAACAAAGCTTCTTTCTTATAAGTGCACGCCTGTGGAACTCTGTTCCGTCTGCCTGTTCCCACCTGACTACAACTTGGATGTCTTCAAGTCCAACATAAAATAATTCCTGATGAACCACCCCCTTAAGTAGACATTTTATCAAATCTCAACATTAACGTACTGTATACGCAATAACTCTTATTGCGGAGTTGCTTCCGGGCCTTGATAAGTGGTAACCACCTTTTTAAAACACCCCACTGAAAACCTATAAAAGTCGTCATTTTAAAGTTTTTTGAGGAGTTGGAAGGAAACTTGACATTGACCAAAAAATCTTTAACATTATTTATTTAAAAATATTTGGTGCTAATGCAAGGAGTGGTCCGCGCTATTTTTTTTAATCGTATGTCCACGTTTAATTAAAGTTTTATAATATGTTTTTTTTTATTCAATTGTAAGATTAAAGTACAGAATAGGTACAAAATACCCTCCCTACCCATGTTAAGAATGGCTTTTTTAATAATAACATTATTATTTCAGCACGGATCACTCTCTGCATAAGTACCATATATATATATATATATATATATATATATATATATATATATATATATATATATATATAGCAAAAACAAAAGCAACAAAATATTATTATAAAAAAATTTTTACGGTTAATAAAATTTAAAATTTAAGGTAGGTTTCCTTTTCTTGTTATGCTTTCATCGGCGACGCTCGGCTTAATTTCCTCAGCGACGCTCGGTTTACTCCGGCTGTTGGCGTCATGTTCCGGAGAAAGCCGGGTGGACTCTGAGTTCACTTTTTGCATGAGTACCGAAAGGTTACTTAAAAATGAAGAATAAGCGAAAAAAGAATTACCTACGAATTAAAAATAAAAATAATAATTCAACTTAGAAGAATATTTAATAACGTGCTCAAAGAATTAAGCTATCACAGTTGTTCCCCTTGGTTTTCTGGGTTGAAAATTAAACGATTTACGATTTACGATGATAATAAGAAAATTTATGTTAAATAAAATATAAATTAAAATGAAATAAACTAAATAATTACATTTTAAATTATATTTTAAATAGTACAGTATTTACAAGGCTGTTATGTCGAATAAGTAATATAATCGAGTTAATTATTTAAAATGATTTAATTTAATATGATATGCTAATAACCATAACTCAGTCGATGTATATGTGATGTGAGGAATGCTATATCTAGAAGTTACGCAAAAAAATAAATATCTCCTTTGACAGAAGTATCCTAGAATGGGCATTAATATTTCTTGACCAGGAGAGGTGTACACACACTATAGACACTTTATATTTGTTTGATCATAGGGAGTTGTACACACAGACAAACACACACGAACGCTATTACTTTATATATAGAGATATATGAGTATATTTATCATACAAACGGTTTAAATATATAACTGTTTAAAAAAAAACAAATGCAGATTTTTTTTTCCATTTAATAACTAAATATATTTACTAAAATAAGAAATTTTAGTTCGTAACAGAAATTTCCTTATGGTAATATAAGATTTTTTTTCTATTTTTACATGCCATCTTGTAGGTGGTATTGCTTGGGTCGCCTTCATATCTTGTGGAGCCAAAGTTGTAATGTTTAATATGTACAGTGTAAGCGCATGAGCCAAGTAATAGAAAATCCACTGTTAATTAAGATCTGGCGAAAGATCTGGACTTGGTTTTGATCTTTTTCATCATTAACTCTGTTTTTTATTACATTTTAACCCCAAACAAGGTACATTGCTACTTTGATGTAGGGGGCTACTATTAGGGACACAGGCTACAGGGGTATTAAGTGGGGAGTTGGGCAGTAAGATGTCGGTTCACGTTACACTTGAACTTTTGCATGTCAGTACAGTTGGGGAAGCAAGAACCTGGGAGGGAATTCCAAAGTCTAGCGGTTCTCGGGAAGAAAATACTTGAGTAGAAGGCTCTCTTGCATCTAGGGATCTAAACTGTGAAGGGGTGGGATTTTGCTGCTTGTCGGTTTGTCGGAGATATTTAAGTAGGGGGATACAGTTGCTTGCAGTTCGTCGGAACATTAACCGTTAAAGTACTTGCAGAACAAGCAGAGGAATGCTACATTTCATTGATGGGACAGAGGTTGAAGCTTAGATGATAGTTCAGGATCTATTAGGTTGGTGACTCTCTTTTGAACCGTGTCTAGGAGCGAGAGGCTAGTAGCAGATGCACTGCTCACAATATGACAACAATACTCCATACTTGGGCGAATGGTGGCCTTATAGAGGTACAGAATACATTCGGGTGTTAGTAGCTTTCTAGCACGGTAGAGAGAACCTACCTTTTTCGCAGTGGTCCTAGCAATGCTTTCAGTGTAATTGTTTCAACTCATGTTTCCTGTGAACGTTAGGCAGAGGGGTTTAAAAGATGTGCTTTCAGATAAAGAGTCACTGGATATTACTATTGATGTAGAGAAGGGTTCTTATAGTTATTGAAGGAAACAAGTTTAGTCTTGACAGCATTGAATGTGACCATCCATTTTGTCCCCATTCCACTACAGATTGGAGGTAATCTTCCAGTGTTTCTTCCATTTCTTTAGATATGTGTTAATTTGATTTCATGTCGTTCTGTTATAGAGCATGGTGTCATCAGTATATACACCCATCTCACAGACAATTTTGTCAGGGAGGTCATTTACGAATATTAGGAATAATAGAGGTCCAAGGATAGACCCGTGAAGCACTCCCGCATTTATATCATATTGTTTTGATGTACGACCATCGATGACAACCCGGATTTTCTCTTATCTAAGGATTTAATTATGTTAAGTATTCTTCCAGTGATACCGTATGATCTGATTTTCCTGAGAAGGCCTCCATGCCATACCCTGTCAAAAGCCTTAGATATATCTAGAGCTACCGCTCTACCCTCCCCTGATTTGTCAAGTGAATGGTATATACGCTTGGAGATTACAGTTAGAATGTCTGCTGTGGAACGGGCTTGCCTAAATCCATATTGTTGATTGGTCAGAAGTTTAGCATCTATGAGGTGATGGACTAGAGCTTGGTTAATTATGGACTCAAATATTTTGGCAAAAAGTGGGAGGAGGCTAATGGGGCGGTAATTAACTGGGTCAGTTCTTTTGCCAGAATTCTGGAAAACTAGTACGATAGAAGCAGTTTTCCAGCTGTCAAATAAGCAAGATTCATTAAGGCAGTTGTTGTTAAATTTGGAGAGGATTTGGGCTACTTCGACGGAGCACTTTTTAAATAGCACAGCCGGGATGAGATCAGATCCACATGCTTTTGAAGTGTCAAGAGTTTTTATGATAGCATGCACCTGAGAAGGGCTGATTTTCAGATCGTCTAGTGTGGCGTTTGTGGCAAAGGAAAGGCATGGAAAGGGTGGTTAGCAGGGTCCAGTGTGGAGTTGAGGGCAAACCGACTGACAAGCATGTAAGCGTTCTCGGTTGCTGAGCAAAGAACTTCATAATTGTTGGATAGTGAGGGAATTGTTGATTGCCCATTATTTACTAAACTGTTGTAGATTTTCCAGACGTCACTTGTCCCTAATCTCTGTGCTTCGGTGCGTTTTTTGGTGGTTTCAGTAAATTCTCCCTTAGCTGTCGCTATTTCGTTTTTACAGTTACTTCTGGCTTCTATATACTTCTGCCTGTTTGAACTGGATGTATGTCGGTTAAATCTACGGTACGCGTGCTGCTTTGCTCGATGGCAGCTGCACATGTGGAAGTAAACCATTGGGGGAGAGTGGGGCTTGCTATAGCATTTCCGCGTGGGAACATTGTAAGAGTATCTTGTGTAGGAGACGGGGGGTCTCGTCGTGGGCGACGAAGCGTTTCACTGAAGAACCACAGCAACACACAGCAAACCAACAAACAATGACAGCCACGGCGCGAAGGTAACTAACAAAGCTCAGCTGACTGCACGAATAGAAACGGAACCCAACGGTCACTGTACTAATCGCCACGAACGTCAGAACCCGACTGCCTCGCACCTCCAATGGACCGATTTTTATTCCTCAAGATGGCTTAGCTAATTTGCATCCCCGCGAGATCTCGCGCGATCCTGCGAGATTCCGTCTCTAATAAAAGCCGGCAGGCGCCATCTTGAAACTCTTTTTTCCGCTGCCCCGACCACAGGATCAGCCACCACCCCACACGCCAGGCACACAGGACCCTCTTGCGCTGAGGGCTACGGTTAGTCTCACACTCCCCCCTGGTCTCCAGATCACATACGTGATACGGCGGACGTGGCCGTTTGATTCGAGCACTCCTGCGGAGGGGTATTGCCGGGACTTCCTCATCGGAGCTCTCAGAAGTGGCATCGGAAGCATCAGCATCAGCATTAGAGCTCGCAGTTGAGTCATCAGGTCCATGGGGCACAGGTTGGATCCATCGCTCATCGTCGGATGACTCGCTCCTTCCACTGCTCGCAGTTGAGTCACCAGGTTCGTAGGGCACGGGTTTGATCCATCGCTCATCGTCGGATGACTCGCTACTTCCACTGCTTGCCGATTGGTCAGCGCTTAGAGCGGGCCGGACATCCCTTACGTGGCGCGGAGTATCATCGACTAGTATGGCCTGTTCACTGATGACGCCGGTGACCCGCCCCCTCCAAAAGCTGCTGGTGCACCGGCCGCCGGGTGGCTTCACCCAGACGGTGTCTCCCACTTGGTACGTCCCCTGGGGTTCTCGTTGGTCGGGTAGACACACTTCAACGTCCTTGACGCGCACGTGGTAGTGATGAATCGCATCAGCGGGCGCACTGCCGCCAGTCACGGTGTCCTTAGGCGTTGTGTTGTATCTGTAAACCGCCTCCGCGATCGTACACTTCTTCCTGGCCGCGATCTTCTTCACGGTTCGGTGGCATCGCTCCGCTATGCCGTTGCCGCTCGGCACATACGCGCATCGGTGTCGAAGGCGGATCCCCCAGTTGTCCATAAAATGCCTAAATTCCCTGCTGCAGAACGCCGTGTCGTTATCCGTGAGGATCTCCTCAGGCGGCCCCCTTTCGTAGAATATGGATTCCAATTCGTGGATGACACTGGTGGAATCCTGCCTCGCTAATTGGCGCCAAATCGCGAACCTCGTTGGCCCGCAGTCTATCAGCGTGAGGAAGTGTTGGCTGCCGTAGTGGGTTATATCCATACCCAACCGACTCCAAGTCGCGTCCACTCCCAGCTGTCCTTTCCGCCATCTGGCTGGGGCGGGGTCGATGGACTGGCACGTTTGGCACTCCCTGACCACTGCTCTTACTGCGCTTTTTGGTATTGATGGTCTAGCCAACTTCACAAAGTAGTAGGTCCGTTGTACTCCGGGGTGCCCACTGTCGTGATGTATCTTCCTTATTTCGTCCTCCTCGACGGAGGCAGCACACAGAGGCAATGGCTTAGCTTCTTTCTTCATAGCCTCATACCATCTCCGTGGTACCCGAGTGAGCTTGTCGGCGAGGTTGTAGTCCGAGGTGACGAGCACTACTTCTACGGACAGGTTGTACTCCGTCACCAGTTTTTTCACAGTCTCGAGCCTCCGTCTTATCAGCATTTCGCTGGCTGCCTTGGTGCGTGCCCTGGCCTTGCTCGTGAGTGTGTCCGACACCCAGTGGTGTACGCAAAGTGAGTCAGTGTGCACACGCAGTTTCTTCACTTCCCATTGAAGTGCCAGGTTAATGCCCTTTATTACAGCGTCGAGTTCTGCCAGGTTGATATGGGCAGCATCATTCGCCGGTCGCAGCCAGCAGGCATCCTCAACTACGGCCCCATCTTTCTCCAAAACTACACCGATCGCTAGAGAACTTGCGTCCACCCACACGCTCAGTTCGTCTCCCTGCACGCACCAGTCCCCTGTGGCGGGGTCATTCTTTTTCACACTAGCGACGGTCTCCTTTAACATTCGAACCAATAGTTCGTCGGTTATCTCATCGTCCCAGCCTTTGGTGACCGCATTTGCCCTCCTTTTTATGACGCCTGTCGCTGCACGAACCCATCCGCATACTGGAAGGTGCCCCACAAGTTTCCCGCACAGGGAGAACACGGCACGTCTTGTGTAAACGTCGGGTACGTCGGGAACTGCGGTTCCACGCCTCCACTTCAGGATCCCTCGCTCCTCTTGAACGCTCAAGCCCAATACGCGGGCACCATCCTCAAGCCGCTCAGAGTCCTTGCAGTTTAGACCAAACTCGGCAAGTTTGGATCTTACGCGCGAAGAGGACACGATATCTTCGTTCACGTATATATCGTCAATATACGCCGATGTTCCCTTTCTGATCCATTCTTCTTGTGACAACATGGCATTGACGATAGCCTTCATTATCTGGGGTGCTACGTTTAGCCCAAATCCGAGTCGCGTAAGACAGTATCTCTTCCCGGAAAACATCACTGTCTGGAAAGGCCACATCGCCTCGCCGATCCGGACCTGCAAGTATGCTTTTCTCAAGTCCAGTAGGGACACATTGGACCCCTGCCGGCGCCACTCTCGCAGCTTGCTGGCACAGACGTCGGCGTCCGCTGTGAACGCATCAACGTGCGCATTCAACTCACGGTAGTCCATTACCGGCCTCACCTTTGACTTCTAAGGTTGGGCAACTGCCATCAGCGGTATCAGGCCCTTGGGGGCTCCAAGTTTGTCATAGGGGTATGGAATCAGCCAACCGTTCTTAATCCATTCACGGAGCTCGCTTTCGTATGCAGGCCTTATCTGGTCGGGCATACGGTACTCTGCCACTTTGTTTTGTAGTTTGGCCGGTTCCTTGTCTTCTGACCACCTCCAAGTGGCGGTCCACGCCTTCTGTTGGTCGTCGAATTCCGCACTGAAGTCCGGCTGGTCGACTTAGTGCTGCGCACACCGGGGGCCTATCCTGAAACTCTACAACGCCAGCGCGCGTTATGCGCACGCCGCCCAGGGCTTTGATGGCATCGTAGCCTAGCAACAGGTCGAAACTCAGCGGCTTTTCGCGTGTCACCAGTGCTTCGACGTTGGCCGAGTTCCCAGTTCTTGTACGAATGTGTACCACACTCACGCCGCAACACATTCGTATTTTTCCAGTAATGGTAGTTATCCTGACGTTCTTCTTTTTCCACGCCCGACAGAAGTCCGCACACACTATGGTGCGGGAGCAACCGGAATCAACGAGGGCTGAACATAACGTGTCATTAACTCGGACATGAATGACAGGGAGCGCCTTGTTTATTTCCTGTTCGGGGAAAAGGTCGGCACTGGCACCTTGTCCCCGTCCCCGATTCCCGCACAGTCTCGGGCCATGTGCCCAGTCTTGTTACAGCGGTAGCAGCGAACAGCCGTCGACCGCCTTCTACAATTTCTTGCCATGTGGCCCCGCCCGTTGCATCTGTAGCAGATGACATCACCTTGCGGGCTGGGTCCCTGAGACGGTCCTTCGCCACTTGGTGGGGCCTGTGCGACGGCGACTACCGGTTCCTGCACCGTCGAGTCATCCTTCATTATTGTCCTGGCTCTGTCCACTAGGTCACTCAGCGGTAGTGAGGACATGGTAGAGGTTGCTCGCAGGAGCTGCTTTGCTCCAGCGGGGAGTCCTGACAGAAATTTGTAGGCTAGGGCCCTCTCGGGAAGACCGCCGAACAACACCGTCAGCTTCTTAAGTTCGGCGAGATACACGTCCACAGTTTCGCCCAAGCGTATAGACCTCGTCTCAAACTGCTCCCATGCAGTGGCGAGGTCAGTGGCGAACGCCCTGTACAACGCGACCTTGATACTCGAGTAGTCACACTTCTCCTCAGCGCTGAGTTGCTGATATACAGCGAAGGCCCCGCCGGTCAGCCGCAGAGGAATCACGCGCTCGACATTTTTCACGCCGGACAACTGACAATGTAACTCGACCTTCTCAACCCAGCTGAGTACCGGGTCGGATCCGTCGAATTCCGGTATCAACTTTAGATCGAACCTATCCGCCATTGAAGAAAAGAAAACCAAGTTCAGAGTGGGGGGGCCGAAGTAGCTTGTAAGAGTATCTTGTGTAGGAGACGGGGGGTCTCGTCGTGGGCGACGAAGCGTTTCACTGAAGAACCACAGCAACACACAGCAAACCAACAAACAATGACAGCCACGGCGCGAAGGTAACTAACAAAGCTCAGCTGACTGCACGAATAGAAACGGAACCCAACGGTCACTGTACTAATCGCCACGAACGTCAGAACCCGACTGCCTCGCACCTCCAATGGACCGATTTTTATTCCTCAAGATGGCTTAGCTAATTTGCATCCCCGCGAGATCTCGCGCGATCCTGCGAGATTCCGTCTCTAATAAAAGCCGGCAGGCGCCATCTTGAAACTCTTTTTTCCGCTGCCCCGACCACAGGATCAGCCACCACCCCACACGCCAGGCACACACGGACCCTCTTGCGCTGAGGGCTACGGTTAGTCTCACAAACATGTGCTTCAATTGCAGTTTTAAACCATTCAGTGGTCTCATTTGCGCACTGTTCAGCAGGAAGTGAAAAGATGAGAACCTCAATGGCTTTCCAGTCAGCCTTTATATAATATCTCGTTGTTTTGAGCAATGGCTCTTCCATTTGTGCTGTAGAGTTTAGGGCGATTTCAACTATTATCACTACATGATCAGCATTCCCAAGGTGGATGTGGGCGTTTGTAACACAATCATCATGAACTGTGGTCAGAAACAGATCTAAAAGTGATGCGTGTTTTCTTGCTGTTCATGGAAACGGGTTGGAAACGTAACCATCTGTGATAGGGAATGAGTTATAGAAAAGCTATGTGTTGTGCTACCATCTGCGTCTGTGTAAGTAGAAAAACCAAGCCAGTTGTTGTGGTGGACATTGAAGTCTCCAAATACATGCACTTGTGCGCTCGTGTCGAAGGAAAGTGCTGCATCTATGCTGTCAGAGACATTGTTTATTAGGGTACAGCCCTGGGTCGAGGGAGAGCCGTAGAGAAAATAAAAGTAACTAATGTTATGTTTCATGTAAAGTCTAAAGCACATAAAGTCTTGATTGACCGATTCTAGTTTTGTTTCTCTAGTCAAGGCGTTTCGAATATAGACTCCAAGCCCGTGCATATGTCTGTCAGAGTTCTTACGACAGAGTGGGAGATATCCGGGCATGTTAAGTAGTTGGGGGAGTGTAGGTTAGTTTCACTTTGTGCTACGATATCCGGGATGTTTGTTAGGAGAAATTCTTCAACATCATTTAAATAAGTTACGGATGTTCGTAAATGCAAGTCTCCAGGGAGGAGGCAATTTGATGTTCTTTGAGTTTTTTCCTAGTTTAAGCATAATTTTAGATTGCACTGTCATTTTTTTAAGAGTTTCTATTTAGGTAAGGGGTGCTGTACAAGTGGTTATGCAGAACACCAGGCATGCAAAACAAGTAGACCATTAGCTGACCTTCCATCTACTAGGACTGTGGCCTCAGGAAAGCCCACCAGGGATGAGTGCACGGTCCCTTTCCATGCACGACATGGCACTACAAACATTCTGATATTATTCAACTGTTGGTGGAGCAGCCGCTCTAAGTGCTACCAAAGAGTTAGGGTTCCTGTACTACCAGTCGGGAACAGCAGCCTTGAATTGAGAATCCGGTACCCTCAACCCATCAAACAATGGTCAACCCAATCTACTTGTACTGGCATTATAGTGTTCAAGCACTCCAAAGTGCCCAGTTTAGAGGGGGATGGGATGTGACGGGAGAGGGGGAAAGCGGCGTTCATTGCCCTAGTCAGGAAACAAGATCGGCCACTGAGCGTTTCTGTCGAATCCCTGTGCTTCGACCTCTACGCCTGGCTAATAGGCAAAGAAGGAATATGGAAGTCGGGCGATAGACAGTACCTATCTACTCCTTAAGCAGTTTGGGTTTGCAAACCGGTAATTTGGGAAGGATGCCATCCAAGAATAGAGGGGCCTCCTTTTCCTTATGTTTAGCTTCAGAGTGTTCCTTCTCCTAGACGGATGGCCTGGGAAGATATACGGGTCGATCAGCACCGAGAGGGTTTGCCCCGCGCCTGGTATTGCCAGGTATTTCTGCTACCACGCGTGGGTATTTGCATTCCAATGTCAATAGTTCTTATTATTTTTCTGTTATTTGAAATGTATAGTTGTATATATGTGTGCATGCATACATATATATGTGTGTGTGTATTCTTTTTGGAATATGATGTGGGCATCAATTAAATAGTCAAACACACACACACATATATATATATATATATATATATATATATATATATATATATATATATATATATATATATCTTTATTAACTTTTTACTTAATGAATTAAATTATGTACTGGCGTGAAAAATATACCCTTTTTTATTGTTATATTTATTGGTTTTTACTCTTAACTATCTGTAACTTGTATCTCTATCTGTCTGGTTCTCTGTCTCTTAGTCTGTCTGTCTGTCTGTCTGTCTCTCTCTCTCTCTCTCTCTCTCTATATATATATATATATATGTGTGTGTGTGTGTGTTTGTGTGTGTGTGTTTGTGTGTGTATTTTTTTTATATGCATATGTGTGTGTGTTAATTTGTATGTGTGTGGCGGGATGTGTGTGCTTCTGAAGAGAAGTATTCTTCAGTTTTTTTGTGTAAACTTCTAGTCGTCCAATTGTCTTCTCGTTTGCTTTTTTTGGCTATTCGACAAAATTCTTGAGGTTTTACTTTCCTGAAAGACAAGACCAAAGCTGCCAATGAATGTTTCTATAGAATCAAAAGATATGAGATTGTTTTCATAATCTTTTCCAAACTTCCATTCGTCCGGGATTATCCGGAACTTTTGGCTGGATGACTTTGCGTCTCCTTCAGATTTGTTTGGTTTCACCAGTTTCAAAGATATACCAGATTAGCTGTCTTTTTTACGTATGAGTTCGACGGCGACGTGTACGTCAGTGCAAGACGTGAATATTTAATAGATGGCAATAGACATAGATGCAAACAATCAGAAGGAAAGTTTATTAACATATATCTTACAAGATACTAATCGAATAGACAATTTCCAAAATGGCTGAATCTTCTTAGTGTCACGTGTCAAATTCTTTGCAGAATATCTCTAAGGTTTTCGGGCCAAGCGCCAACGTCTCAGTTTCCAATAAAAAATATGATGATAAATTCCAAGGTGTTGTCTCAGGCGACTGTATGTAACTATTAAAGACACTCGGATTTATTCCAGAATAAAAGTGGACTTAGTGGATCAGAAGACGAAATAAAACATGTAGTATATAATTGTGTTGTTTTAAAGAGCTATAATGCGACAGTTATACATTTTTACTTAATCTTTCTCCAAGTATATAAATGTTTGGTTGTCTGGGCTACAGTTCTTACTTTGGGTGTTATTCTGACAACGTTTTATTTTGTTACGTTTAAGTAAGAAGACATAATAGATAAGTGAAAGTGATATTAGAAAAAGGCTGGAATCGAACCCTGTATGCAAGTGTTAAAGATAATGGAAAATGGAATGTTAGGATTACAGTCCATTGTTAATTCTATTAGAAAAGCTTATTAATATTATTGTCAAAAAACAGTCGATTGACCATTCTTTTAGTAATCTGGTTATTAAATATGTCAGTTAAGAGAATGGGCAATGCGAATTAAAAATATTCTTAAAATAGTATAGATATTAAACAATTAGAATTGATGATTCTTTGTTTGCCAAAAGTGTGTTGGGCTGATACGTGTAGAAAACGTGACGTACTCATGTTGGTTGACAGTACACTTCTGGCGTCATAAAGGAGATTTCTCGATATATTTAATCTGTGGGTTTGGAGTTAGGAGGTTGATGAGAGAGAGAGAGAGTAAGTTAGGAGAGATCTAGATGAGAGTCCCTTATACGCGAAGGGAGGAGAGTAGATCATGTAGATTCAAGTTTGAATTCCTGGCATCACCAGTCAGCCGGTTGAATAATAAAGGAACCATCTATGTTTCTGTTTGTCTTGTGTCGTCATTCTTCACAACCAAAAAGGTAAATGTGTTTTTATCATCATCTTGTAAGGAACCTTTGCGTACACCCCTTCCAATGTGTTATGCGTCTCCCTCTCCATCATCAATAATGTATCTCCCCTCGTCTAATATGTGTTATAAGAATTGTTGCATCATATGTCCCAGTCCGTATTAATATGAAGTCCCCAAGAATCATACCAGTCAGATATAAATGGCTCCCCTCATATTTATAATCACAAGGTCATAATGTACAAAGAACGGTTGTAATGTCTCGCTCATCATCACCATCGTTATTCGTGTATGCCATTCAACAATTCGATATATTTTTTTCGGGTTTATCTTGTCGAGCTTGGGAATCTTTCTGTCGAACGCGAGAATCTGCAAATCTCTATCTTATATCCACGTGGGATACATGTTATCGTAAATCCACGTGGGGAACACGCTATCTTATATCCACCTGGGATGCATGCTATCGTAAATGCACGTGGGGAACACACTATCTTATATCCACGTGGGATACATGCTATCGTAAATCCACGTGGGGAACACGCTATTGTTCTCTCAGCCATGATCGGGTAGAATTCTTCATTCAAATGTATTCTTAGTATTGCCCGCACTGAGAATTAAACCTTTCAAAGAAGTCACCACTTATGAAGACACGGAGTCCCTCGAGGATAAAACTTAATGAGTGCACGGTAGTCAATTCAATGAAACAATATCGTAGTAATCGTTAGTTGTGGAAATTTGGTAAATTAAATTCCTTAAAGGAAATGTTCATCAAGAACTTGTTTACGTTGGCCTTGAAGACAATCATATTGTAGTCAGTTAGAAAACAGGGGACGGAAGAGAGTTCCACATCGTGCCGTTCTAAGACAAAAGCTTTATTCATGGAGTCTACGTTTAGGTTAAGGCACGGATACAGAATGAGGGAAATATAGATAGTGGTTTCAGAGACGAGTGTTTTTTGTGAAGGTTTGTTGAATTTAATCTATAATTTCATCTGTTACATTACGGATGTCGTGTTTGATATATTTTTAAAAAAGTTCGGCGGTTACGTTGGATGAAGCGTTGTGTGAATAACACTAAAAATGATAATAGTAGTCTGAATTATTTAAGTTATACAACTTATCAATCACCATCTTAAAATTTCAGAAAGATGTATGGATTATATTTTTGTTTTCTTTGAGAAATCCTTTGCGATGAGGTTCATAATTTGTGTATTCATTCTTTTGTGGCCTGATATCCGCATCATATAATTCTCCTTGTTTAATTGTTCTTTGTTCAATATAGCTTTTAGTACAATAAAATGTATAACATTTGTTTGGCCCCTTTTTTTTTGCTCCGAATGAATATATATATATATATATATATATATATATATATATATATATATATATGCAGACAAAAATGTATATAGAAAAGGGTTTGTGTTCACTATAAACGTTTTACACAAATATTACGCAAGTACCAATCACATAGACTATCTGCATGAATATAATTATACGTAATAGTTGAGTAAAGATGATTGTCGCATTGGAAGCAAAAAAAATATTAGGAAATTACTAAAAATGAATGTTTAACAGAATATTCAAACTAGCTAGATCTTTTGCAGATAAATGCAATTCAACGACCCATATATAACAAAGTTCCATTTTCTTTTTAAATAAACATAAAAAAAGGTTCGCCTTTTTTCTTCTAGGCTTTCGGGACAAGATCTTTTTTCTGTTATAAAGGTGTAGTATCTGTTCCGGCAGACCATGTCCATGCTGTGCAATATTGTATAGATTTAGAATTACATTGTGTGCCACCACAAAAATTCATTGCCCACATATGTTACTCCTTATTCTTGATGGCCATGATATGTAACTTTTAAGTAATGTCATATTAACTGGTGTGGCTAAGAACGAATTGATATTTTCCCAAAATACTCCTGATTCCATCAGATTTTTCAATTTATTTGTAAAGGTTTCAGTTTTCAATTAATTTATCTTGCCAACATATCCCAAGGACAATTCTTGCCAATGATTAGTTTCAATTTAGCTTTAACTTGATTTAGCTATAGACAGTTTCGCGTAGAATGTTCACCGGTAGCTCTCCTTCAATTTAATTATATATTAGCATCTGACGTTTACGATTGTACATCCAAGAACTTCATGCAAATAAAAAAAAAACTACATTGCATTCTATAAACACATTTTCTTACATAAATTCATTTTACTTATATCGTTTAATATTTATTTGAACTTCAAATCTACTAGTTATTATTTTAAATTGGAATTCATTATTGAGATAAGCATTATTTATTAATTTTTTTTACGACGTTTCGTCTCACTGTTCCTCTGGCTTTCATCAGGTGGTAACTGCGACGGGATAGGAACTCCGAACCTCCTAACTGCATTCTCAGCAATTACTTCTATCCATATCTTTTGTCGTATCAGCACGTTTTTTTTTTAATTGCTGAGAATGCAGTTTGGAGATTCGGAGTTCTTATCCCGTCGCGGTTACCACCTGACGAAGGCCAGAGGAATAGTTGGGCGAAACGTTGTGAAACAACAACTAAAAAAAAGTGAGGATAACAGTCTGCAATAAAATAAAATTAAAATTTTCAAATCTACTATTCAAAAATATTTTTTCAAAAAGCAATTTATACTACTATAATAGCGGATTATAATTAGATTTATAATTATCTAAACACTTTTTATTAATGGTTCTTTTAGGGTTATTTATTAATCGTTTTCCCTCAGAAATAAATACGATTTTCACTTGTTTACATGTCTATCATCAAAACAGTTATCTCAACAACTTTAATGTAGTTTTTGAGAATTGTCTTATCTGCTAAATAACTACCTAAGAAACAACAAGTAGTTTGCAGTTTTTAAAATATCAAATAATATATAACCGTTATTTTATATCTCTTCGAGCAACACCGAAATACGGGTCCTGCCAGTATATTTATATAATCTTATTTCAGACTAAGAAAAATATTACTTATTTAAATAAGATTTAGATTTTGACAAATGAATAAATTGCTGTGGATATTTAACGGATATTCAGACTTACCGTAGAATAAAATTAGAGAAATATCATAATATGCAGAAAAATTACATCAGCCCCTCTCCTTCTCAAAAATAAAAGAATGTAATGTGTGTGACGATGGTATCATGAGCAAACATAATACACGGCTAAACTTTAAAAAGTATGAGAAATAAATTAAAGGGGGAATAAATAATGATGATACCCTGCTGTGCAAACGGGGTTTATGCCTGGAACGATATCTGGTCGATTGTCTTAAACAATAAACGTCTCTACCAGTTACAACCATTGCTACAAATTCCCCTCAATGTTTCACCTATCAAACTCAATAATAGTTGTATTATTTGCTTTGATCGGACTATTGTTCCCATCTTTAGTATTATTTGGTCAACATTTTTATTGGTATAGCCTTTGACCTTCGTCAGACATGTTAATTGCCATCTCAGAAAAGAAGGAAATAAGTTACTGTGGCTCCGTCGTTGGTTTCGTATTCTTAGAGTTGTTTTTTTACCGTGGTTGCGTATTAGCGACAAAAAATGGTTGACAAATGAAGGTAATATTAATAAAGTTTGACACGTGACTATCTCCCTTTTACATTTGAAATTTTTAAACCATTCATTTGCCCAAGTAAGAAAATTTATACTAGTATGTACAAATAGGGAGGAAATTTGTTTCGCTTATAATTTATATGGGGGGGGTAATACTGAACATTAGGTATAATTCTATTCTCTCTACCAGTAAATAATAACTAAAACAGCGACCAGCAAAGTACTTTCAACTTCATCGAACATGTTTCTATATCAGATAGAATACAAGTTGAAGCTGATATTTCCCGACAAATCCTTTACATAGGCTCATTACCGTGGGGTCCCGATTTCGAATCTCGCTAGATTACGCCACTGATGAGTCGTAGACGACGAAACACGTGTCAGTGGATAATTGTATTTTAAAAATAATATATATACCGCTCCCCATGTGGGGGTACCAGATTGGTCAAAGGGAAAATTATTCCCAACTCGCATTTAGGTTTCAATGCACTTTCGTAGATAGTTGAATTCATTCAAAAACGTATCGCTAAAACCAAAACAAACAACATCTATCTATCTATCTATCTATATATATATATATATATATATATATATATATATATATAGTGTGTCCAGGGGTGATGAAAAAAATCCAGTAAAGTGCTCGATCGTAGACGTGAGAGCTGAAGATACAATATTTATTATTACACTATATATACATATTTCAAGGTCGTACCATTGGTTTCGATACACCGAAAACAGTAATAATATACTGTGGAAAATCGGTATAATCTCTTCGGCGACAAAGAAAAATCTGAAACTAATGCAAAATGAACGAACATAGAAGAAACGCTAGACGAGCGTTTAAGACTCAGAATTTCATATTTAAAAAAATATCGTTTTAAAACTGACGTTAATAGATTATTATAGTGGATTTCTTAGATGTTACATTGGACCTGCCCAGCAATTCTACCAGACCCTACCACAAACCTACTGAACAGCTTAAGTACATTAATACGCAATCATGCCATCCACCTCGTGTTTTCAAGAACCTTGTCCCCAGCATCAGCAGAAGAATCTCCAACCTTTCATCCAGCAGAGAGATTTTCCAACAAGCTGCGCCATATTATAACAGAGCGCTCCGAGAAAGTGGATACCAGGAAGATATTTCATATATGCCCAATCCACCCACCAGACAGCGCAGATCCAACAGATCCAGGAACATAATTTGGTTCACCCCTCCGTTCTCCCTCAACGTCAGGTATAATATAGGTAGACAATTCCTTCTTCTAATAGATAAGCATTTTCCACCCACAAACAAACTCCATAAAATCTTTAATAGAAACACCATCAAAACTAGCTATTCCTGCTCTCCCTCAGTCGGCTCTATCCTGACATCTAAACCCCCAATCCCTATTAACCCCCCTAACCCTCGCTGCTCATGCAGGGGAGGAGATACCTGTCCTCTGGGGGGAGGCTGCACAATCAAATCTATCGTTTACCAGGCCAAAGTCATTCCTGAAAATAACCCAGGTAAAGAAGAAATCTACATTGGAATGACTCAGGGTACCTTCAAGCAGAGGCTGTATGCACATAACTCCACTTTCAAATATCCCCAAAAGAAATTTGACACATCTTTAGCCACCAAGATTTGGTCGCTTAAAGAATCTAATACTCCATATAAAATAAAATGGTCAATCATGGATATTAAAAAATCTTACGACCCAACCTTCAAGACCTGCTCACTTTGCACTACTGAAAAATTTAGGATCCTTCAGGCTATCAATAACCCATCCATAGCCTGTATGAATATTAAAAACGAAATCTTCAGACAATGTCCCCACAAAAGAAAATTCCTCCTCGCCAAATGGCCTAACAACAGCATAACTTAACCGATTCACACTCCATTTACACAAAGACTCCTAATTCACACATAGACACCTAAATACCACATTCACCTCTCACTCTAAACCTCAAACCATCTCTCTTCTAATCATACCTCAACATTCCTCGCCACCTTACCTCCTTACTATCACACACCCTATTTACACAAAGACACCCTATTCACGTATAGACACCTAAATTCCACATTCACCTCTCATTCTAATCTCCAAACCAACTCTCTTCTACTCATATCTCAACCTTTCTCACCACCTAATATCTTTAACTTTACCATATAACCCCCCCCCAATAATAAGGATAACCTTTATAGAGAAACTATTCCCCTTCCCCCCCACAACCTTCGCATCTGATAGTTGTATAGTCTTTTAATATTTATTAATTTCCTTTAATTATTTTAATTATCTTAAATTTCTCCATTCACTATTATTCTCTCATAATTAAAATATTAATATTTTTAAAAAAAATTTAAAATTCTTTTAAAGTTCTTATTTTTTATTTATTTATTAAATTTACCTTATTTATCTTTATCCTTATTTTATTTAATTTAATTAATTTAATTAATTTAAATAATTTTAAAATTTTTATAAATCATATTAATATATTCATGCCTTTCTCATTATTTATTACCGTTAATTGTCCTACTTTTATTTATTAATATGGCTTTAACAGGACCTTTATATTTTTTAGAGAGTTTTCCATCGCACCCCCTTCCCCGCTATGCACGCACGCACGCACGCACACACACACACACACACACACACACACACACATTCTTCCTTTCTTTCTTCTATAATAATCTATTAACGTCAGTTTTAAAACGATATTTTTTTAAATATGAAATTCTGAGTCTTAAACGCTCGTCTAGCGTTTCTTCTATGTTCGTTCATTTTGCATTAGTTTCAGATTTTTCTTTGTCGCCGAAGAGATTATACCGATTTTCCACAGTATATTATTACTGTTTTCGGTGTATCGAAACCAATGGTACGACCTTGAAATATGTATATATAGTGTAATAATAAATATTGTATATATATATATATATATATATATATATATATATATATATATATATATATGTATATGTAATTATATAACAACATACATATGTATACGTAATTATATATAACAAACAACATCTATATATATATATATTAATCGCCATATATATTTTATAAATTACTAACTAGCTCTACCTACGTATTGAGCACTTTTGAAGTAAATACTTAGTTTACGCATAAATCTATACTTTCATATATTAAATTTATGCGAATAAATGAAGTAGTTATATATATATATATATATATATATATATATATATATATATATATATATATATATATATATACACGGTAATGTCTGCGAAAAATATAAATCAAGCTGAAAAATTATAACAAATATATATTATATTAAATACCATATTTTGGTGCATATCTATTTTATCCGGATATTTATATACGGGAAAACGATAAAATTGTCGCACTATAAAAGACGACATGATTCAATTTCCGTATGATGAAAACCGGTGTTATTTTCTTCTTTCAGTCTACCTACTAGTTGGCCAGTTGTGTACAAATCCCAAGAGCGATAGATTACTTCGTTAATATCACCAACAATACCTCCCACAATACCAAAGACAGCCTTATCTCCGGCATCCTCAAGTATTCGCTGAGCTCCTGCCGCTTTTGGAAAAGCATACTTCCAGTTCCGGATTCGTGTCCGTATCGATGATTTGATTGAGGCTGAAGGCGGTTACATTGAATATATATATCAGCTCTACTACATAATCAAGTTACCTGAATTGTTGTTTTCAATAAAAGTTTCAAAATATAGTTGTAGTTTTTTTCTTTACGGCGACACTTGTATCCTTCCCCTCTGTAACTGAAATATTTCTATCAACTCTTACAAGCGTTGTAAAGGTAAACACAGATAACTGGATCAACTCTGCAACTACATGAACTTAGGTTATTATATTTTAATTTCCATAAATGGTTATTCAATCGTAGACTCTGCGAATTTCTTGGACGTGCATAGGATGCCCGGCACCAAAATAGATCACACGAAGAACACAGCTATAGAAACTCTGTTGGTATATATTTATCTATACACATTTGTCAGGTCATGTCATATGCTACTGGTACCATGTAACCCAGTACTACCTGCCTCATGGTCGGGTCACCGGCGACTAAATTGGTTCCCCCACCAGACTTGTTTGGTAAGGAGGGTGGCTAGTCTCCCTGAAGGATTAAAAACAAGACCTTCCAAAGGGCGAATAAACTCTTTTTCTGGGTCTACGGCCAACTAGCACAGTGTATATGTGTGCGTGTGTGCGTGCGTGTGTGTGTGTGTGTGTGTGTGTGTGTGTTTATGTGTATTGGGGTGGAGAGGGCTCCCTAAGCCGTGGTGAAGGCAACCTTTCTAGGAGAAGCAAATCTCTGATTTAAAAAAACAAAGCGGGAGAGCAGTACTGCATTAAGCTGATCTGCAGTTTAATTTGTTGCTGGCTATCTTGCTCTTGCTTGTTGCTGGATCTCAACATTTTGAATCGAGATAGAGATTAGCTGTCGTACAAAGCTAAGACTCTGTAACATCATCTTTGTATAGATACTCCCTCAGGCATTTGGCCTCATGTCTGAGGGAGTGTCACTCGTCTGACAAGACGTTGCAATCATCATCATACACATATATAAAACTCAGATCAGCTTGCTCGGTGGTTATATCTTTCTTTTCTCTTTTCAAATTCCTGTTTCTTATTCTCTGCGTGAATTTCGATGGTCTTGATAAAGTCGTGAAATAAAAACAAAATCGTACACGTAATTTTATTTTTTTTACATCGACATTACACGATTTTTTTCTATGCCATTTTTTCTTACATTTTTCCCCATTATTTTTAAACGATTCTAACATAAACAAAACTAATATAGAAAAATAATAACACCGAAGGTAATTAATCAGAAACATAATATACTTTTAGCTTCCTAAATTGTTTAAAACGATTTTATTTGTATTTAAATTGCAAATTAGAATCGGTTTCAATAAAATGTTTACTTATAGAAAGCTATTTAGTCAATTTGCGCTATTTTTCAAAAATGTTCTTTATCTAATAACAAAGTCGTGCATGCCCTGATAAGTAACACGTATAATTTAATCTATTGTTTTAAATGAAAAAAATATCTTCCTTTGCTTTTTGAATTATTTCTTTTCATTTAAATGATTAATCTGATAAAATTGTTTCGAAGTATGTTTTTTTTTTAATCCGTTAGGCATTTTTTAGCAGGATTGCAAATGAGTATTATGCTAATAACATGTTTTGCTGACAACGTGAGGCCGATGTTATTTTGGTCATTATAATTATTACAAAATGAGATGTAGTCATGTTCAATATAAATTAAAACATCTAGGGTAGAACAGTAAACTCGTCAAACTAGAAAAGACGAAATGTTTCCATTTCCGTTTGATGAAAACCAGTTTTACTTTTTTTTTGCACCTCATCTACTATTCGGCAAATTGTGAACTAATCCCAAGCGTGATAGAAGCCTTCTATCATATCTGAAAGTTACACAATGTTCAGCGAGCGAGATCGGAGATGCACCGCTGTAGAATTCATACTCTCTACCGATTTATTGCCAGCACCTTCAAAGTGCATTGCGCGATTGTACCGAATAACAGGGACGGCACAGGGTGATGAAAATAACGTTTCCGGCCATGGTTTTGGTCTTTGGTGTGGTTTCAAGTAAGGGCCACATCATGGCAAGTCACATTTACGAAGTGGGCTTCAAAGTTAACACCAATGTGTTCCTGGGCCTGCTGAAAAGTGTGGCCCAATCAATTTGTCGATTAAAGACAGTGTGTGAGGTAGCAGGACTCGGCGCACAAGACAAAAAAGACCCAGGATTGACTTCAGAAGGAGGGCTACGACTTTGTACCCTTCTCCCACAGTCTCCCTACTTCCCTGATCTTAAACCCGCTGGAATACGTCGTTTGACCATACATCGAGAACATTATCAACGTGACCTCTCACAGCAAGAAAGCTAACCTGATCGCCACCATCCGCTGAGCCAGCGCTTGTGGAAAAGGCATGCGCCCAGTTCCGGACCCGTATCGAGGCGGCGGTGTAGGCTGAAAGATGCTACATTGACAAGATATCAACATAATAAAGTTAGCTGAATTAGTTGTTTTTTTTTTCAATAAAAGTTTAAAATAGGGAGACACTTTTATCGTTCCACTTTGTATTATTTTGACCAATTTACGGAATTTTTAAAACATATTCTCTATTGCACTCGCAAGTACCACGTTTATAAATTATTTATTAATATTCCATATACCCACTATTCCATTAACTAGCTATAACATATACTGACCCAACAGGGAACTGGTAGTTTACAATATATATATATATATATATATATATATATATATATATATATATATATATATATATATGCTAGCAGAAGTACCCGTCGTTGACTGGGTTCAAAAACAGCCTACAGAAAATAGACTGATTTATGAAAGTATGATAGGTTATGAAAACGAAGAGTTGTAAAGAGATAGCTTCGAATTTGGGGGTACCAAAACCAAAACAAAATATGATGAAAGTTAAAAGAAAATAGATAAACCCCATAATTTATTATACCATATCTGTTCACACTGAAACACTTATCACAATATTCTGTGGATCTATATTAAATAAAACTTGTTAAACTTTTTTTTTTTTTTTACAAGGGTATCACCACTTATCAAGGCCCAGAGGCCACTCGAGGATAAGGGTTAATAGGTATACATTAGTCATTGGGATTTTAGCATAGTAAACAGTGGGAATTTGTAAACTTGGATTACTTAGGGGGACGATTCAATTAGAACTTGTTCACATTGGACTTTTTTTTTCATAGGTATCAACTCATTATCAAGGCCAAGAGGCCACTCAAGGATAAGGGTTAAAGAGTGTACAGTAGAAATTGGACAATATAATAATCATTAGTAATGAAAATTTGTTAAATTTGATAACTTATATGGAACGGCTCATCAAGAACTTATTTACATTAGACTTGAACACAACCATATTGTAGTCAGCCGGAAAGCAGGAAAACGGAAGACAATTTCACAGGCGTGCAGTTCTAATAAAAAAGCTTTGTTCATGGAATCTACGTTTAGGTTTAGGCACAGATAAAGAGTGGGGGAATTATTGATAGTGTTTACAGCTAGACGAGTGTTTCTTGTGAAAGTTTGGCGAGGGGAGACAATAGATTGAAGCTCAGTCGAGCACTTTCCATGAAAATAACGATACATCAGAGACAAACTCGCAACATCTCTTCTGTGAGATAGAGGTTGCAAGGAAGAGAAAAGGACATCTCCTACGAGGCTACGAAGTCTATTTTGAACTCTATCAAGGCAGGCCAAGTCCTTTCTAGCAGCTCCTGCCCAGATGTGGCAACAGTATTCCATCTTTGGACGTACCTGGCTCTTATATAGATAGAGAATTTCATCAGCAGTGAGATATCTACTGGATCGATAGAATGATCCCACCATTTTTCCAGCGGCCTTGGCAACAGATTTGATGTACGTGTTCCATTTAAGATCAGGAGTAATGGTCAAGCCCAGAAGCTTGTCAAAACTTGAGGCCTCCTGAAGACGAGAGCCATTCATTTCAACTGATGCCAGAACTTTGTGACATGTTTTCATTCTATGGAGGTCAGACGCGAACGAACACCCAATAATTTTATTATACCATATTTCTTCAAAATGAAACATAATTATCAAAGTATACTTACGCAGATAGATATGAAAAGTCTTTATTAAAGTTTATGCCTATTTCCATTCTATGGAGGCTAGGCGCGAACGCAGACCCCACAATTTTATTATACCATCCCTATTTTAGTTAAAACATACTTATCAAAAACACTTGTAAACATTTTTTTATTATTTTCATTTTTTTTATTTCCATACTTTGTGGAGCAGTCGCGTACGCAGACCCCACAATTTTACTAAATCATCATTATGCCAGATCAAAGATACGCATTCCTGTGTCTCGATACATCTTCTATCATTATATGTGATCAGTTTTCTATAATAGTCAACCATATAGGAGCCTATTCGTGACCACACACACACACACAAACTTCAGGTGGAATTGAGATGTTTATATATATATATATATATATATATATATATATATATATATATATATAAACATCTCAATTCCACCTCACTGACATTTTGTTCTAGCTTACGTCGGAGCTGTCCAAAAATTATACAATTATGTATACGGTAGAGTTGTTCTAGGCTTGTCTCTTCAAGAAAAATTGATATTTACGCCATCTGTCATTCATTTCTTTTCGATAAACTTATTGTGTGCATTATGATTGACAACCCCAATAACTCGCTTGAGAGGAGATAGTTCGAAAAAGAAACAACTGTAAAATCACACGTAACTATTCATGTATGAAGAAAAAAGTTAACAGTTTATTCAGAAAAACAACACCTGGATATCATTAGACTGAATATAGCAGTGGATGTATTAAGCTACATTTAAAATAGGTTGACTATGTTGAGCATAATTTTATGAAAAGCAAAATCGTGCGCAAGCATTGTTAATTGCAGAGTTCTTCGACATTTCACGGTTGTGGCTTCCATCTATTTTATATTTCTAAGATAGTTAAAAATATTTGCAGCTTAGAAATATGTGACAAAAACGAAGACGTCAAGATATTGTACCATCTTTGTTCAAATAGAAACATATTTATCCAAATAGTGCGATTTAATGTAGTTTCTGATTATGGCTGGTAAAATAGATTATCTCCCAAATTCTATAGCGCAAGGGAAGATTATATTATTACATAAGGAGATAACGCATACTTCATTTTAATCATAGTTTAGATGATTTGCAAGAGTATTTTTGTTCTAGTTTCGACTTCGACACAGTAGTAATGTAGGCGATATATATTTTAAATTTATTTTTAGATTGGTTCTTCGGTAGAAGCTCGATACCATTAAAAACGCATAGGGTGATAACGTACCCACAACTTCAACTTGCATCAGCTACTACATGACTAAGAATAATCAAGAATACTATCTCTACTAATCCTACTAATAGGCATGTAAATAAACATTTTTAAACAATGAAAAACATTAATATGAGTAATTAAAACAATATCAATAGAAGTGATGATGAATGGCGTAAATAGAAGCATTTTTATCCTAGAGGATAAATCTGCGTTAGTTTACTATCTGTTGCTCTTTGCCTATTATCAAGTTTAATCTATGCAGAAACTAAGTGATAACTAGAACTAGGACAACAGTATTTTCTTTCCCTTGTTTTTACTCTCGAATGCGCATCTGTTGGTATCTTGTATGCTTTTGTATAAAGTGATGTGGTTCTCAGTTGATTAACTGCGTCTGTGTCGGATATATACTCGAGAGTCCAAACAATGAAAATAATATTCTGTTGTAAGAGCCCTAGTAATAACACACGGATCAGAGGATAAAATCTTCAAAGCATGCAACGTTAAAAGAATATAATGTGCATTAGTTACGGCTAAAAAAATGAACGATGAAATCTGACAAACCCTAATCCTAACCCTAACCCGAATCCTAACCGTATCCCTAACCTGAACCCTAACCCTAACCCGAACTCTAACCCTAACCTTAACCCGAACCCTAACCCTAACCCTATCCCTAACTCTAATCCGAACCCGACAAACTGAGACATGAAAGAAATATAGATTTCTGTTTGAAGTAAGGCACATGAATCCTAATTTTAACAAAAGAAAATTTTTTCCACTTATATTCACCCCAAATAAATCAAAAGAGCAACTTCATCGTAAGGAACTACTAGTTGGGACCGTATCAACATGGTCATTGAGTATGGAGTTGAGCACCAAGTGGCTGTTCATATTAAAAGCATTTTGGTATTTGGAATGTTTTTTAGTCGGGGTTCAACGCCCGTTGTCCGGTTACAAACTCGTGTAAACGCGCAGATCTATAAAAACATTGTTCAAGATCATGTTGTGCCAATCATACAGAATTCAGGTTTCGATAGGGCTACCTTTATGCAAGATAATGCCCCATGTCACAAGGTAAAAGTAGTAATGTGTTATCTTGGCGAGCAAGATTTCGCAATTATGGATTGGCCACCGCAAAGTCCTGACTAAAATCCAATAGGAAATCTTTGGAAGACCTTGGGAGTGAAAGTTATGGAAAGAAATCCCACTAACACGGAGGATTTTTGGTGAATATTCAAGAAGAATGGTCTAAAATTAGTATCGAGTATTGTCAAGAACCGATTCGTTCTTGTAGTCGAAGATGTGCAGTTGTCATTGAGAGCAAGGGTTCATTTACTAAATATTGATTATACATGTATTTTTATTGTTTTTTGGCTGTTTACATTGTTTTTCTCAATTTTGTCCCTTACTTTTGGACGTTCCTATTTTGTAAATAAATAAACAATTGTTATAATTTTTTTTCTATCCTTTGCACATGATTCAAATTTCAGTATGTTATTATGGATGATAACGACTACCAGTTGTCAAAATTTCAGTTTTTCCCTGTTGTTATTTCTAACAAATATTAGGTTTTAAATTTTGTTCCTTAGTTTTGGACGCTACTGCAGGTTAAGACACTAAAGTTAGGATATCTGCTATGGAACAGGCTTGCCTAGATCCATATTGATGGTCAGTCGGAAGTTTTACATCTGTAAGGTGATGGACTAGAGCTTGATTAATTCGGGACTAGAATATTTTACCGAAAAGGAGGGGGCTAATGGGGCGATAATTTAATGGGTCAGTTCTTTCGACAGAATTCTAGTAAACTGGTATCACAGAGGCAGTTTTCCAGCAGTCAGGAAAGCAAGATTCGTTAAGGTTTTTGTTGTAAAGTTTGGAGAGGACTGGAGCAACCTAAGCGGAGCATATTTAATAGCACAGCTGGGATGAGATCGGGTCCCGATGCTTTTGAGATGCCTATATTATTTATGATACCATGCAGATGGGGTGATTTACAGATCGTCTCAGGTGGCATCTGTCCACAATTAAAAGTCAAGGAGGGAGTGGTTCGCTGGGTCCAATATGGAGTTCGAGGCAAACCGATGGCAAGGATGCTAGATTTTCGTTTGCTGTGCAAACAACCTCATGATTTTTTGCATAGTGGTGTAATTGTCGATTCGATTATACATTATTTACTACACTATTGTAGATTTTCCAAAAATCACGGGTTTCTAATTTCTGTGCTTCGGGGCGTTTTCTGGTGGTTTCAGTACATTCTCTCTTAGCTGTCACTATTTTTTTATTATAATTATTTCTAAAATTCCACCCCTACACAGTAGAGATCCGTAAATGAAAGAAAGTCTTCTACTATAATAGTTTCTTTCCCAGAACTGCTAGACTTTGGAACTCTCTTCCGGGTTCCTGTTTTCCCATCTGCACTAACATGCAGAAGTTTAAATGTAATTTGAACAGATATCTTGCTGCTCGATTCCCTACATAGTATCCTTGCAGCTTATAGTAGCCACAGGCATTTGTTTGGGATGAAAATTGAATTTTAAAAAAATATATTTTCAAATATTGTAATATAGTGGAACCCTGCGTCGGTAGGTAGAAATGATAGGAACTAGTATGAATTTAGGAATTGTGACATTAAGTATTCATCCAGACGGCATGTTGGAAAACATGGATGAAGTACATCTAATAATTCATGGGATGTGCAGACGCCATTCCCCTTTACAGAACACGCTAAAAGCAAGTGTCAATGATTACAACAGAAATTATCATGTGTTCAAAGATTGGAACAGAGTTTCGAGGCAATTTTTGTCGGTAAAGGTTTGGAGAAAGAGAGGGGGAAGAGAGAGAGAGAGATAGAAAGAAAGAGAGAGAGATGATGTGCTGGAAATTGTGGAGTCTTAGTAATTATTTTCTCGTCCAAGTTTTAATTAAGACGTACTTAGCTACTTTTTTTATAGAAAGTTGTTTTCTTGTTGTCTCCCCTTAGAAACAAGTCTCCATCGTTCTATGTATGAGATTTTTTTTTTTTTCGTTTTGACTTGATAGAAGGAAAATGACTTACGGCATGGCTATCCCACGTTCAAATCCAGTTTGTTCCACAAAAGTTAATTTCACTTAAGATATTGGCAACCTTCGCAATGTTCTTCCCGTAATCACAGAAAATCGACTAGAAAAATATCGGGGAAACCAATATCAACAATAGAACATTCGTAATTATAGGATGCGATTACGGTGATTAATAGAGGTTAAAATCATTCGTAGTATATAAACGGGCACGGGCAGGGTGAGGCAGTGATCGGTGAATGAAGACCGAACCACGTATGCGTGTACAAAAAGATTTTAATAATTAATATTTATTTGAAAGCTCACGGGAAAAAACTACACGTGTGCAATGATTGCGTATTTGTGAGTTGAGAGTGTGTGCTGCACTTGATTTGACGTCGTCCTGTTTATGAAAATCTTCCGAAATTACAATCGTCTTTAAGCAAGAATATATATATATATATATATATATATATATATATATGTACATATATATACATATATATATACATATATATATATATATATATATATATATATATATATATATATAGTAGTAAGTTATAAAATATATATGGCAATTAAGCTACACAGAATATTCCGCGTTTCATCCACACTAGGATTCAAAAGCCTGATGAATCCTAGCGTGGATGAAACGCGGAATATTCTGTGGAAGTTAATTGCCAAATACATTTTATAACTTACTACCCAACTCTACCTACGTATTGAGCACTGCTGAAGTAAATACTTATTGTTTACGCATAAATTTATACTTTCCTATATTAATTTATGTGATTAAATGAAGTATATATATATATATAAACACACACTCACACACACATATATATATATATATATATATATATATATATATATATATATTAGAAGATGTACCCGGTATTGCCCCGTCGTAAAATACGTCTAATTTAAATTCATGCAGAAATTGAGTTTTGCGAGTATTGTGTTTTTTTTTTCTAAACATTTCACTTCTTATAAAAAAAATACTGGAGCTGAGATAAAAATAAAAATATTGAGTAAATACGATAACCATTACACCAGCTCAACACTACATTTACGGAGTGTTTCTAAATCTTATTCTTCACATAAATTAGCTGTCGTGTTCCTCGACCGCGCACGCGCAGTCGTGAAACAGTTTACGAATAAAAATCCGACGGTCTTCACATAACAATTTGCTAATTTTGCCCCCTTAGAAGATATTAGTTCCGGATGAAAACCGATTAAAACGTTTTCTAAATATCAGATGATTATTTCAAATGTCTCGTCTGCAGATCAAGAATCCGTTAAGTATATAGGTTGAGAAGTGTCCTGACACACACACACATTCTCACTTTTATATATACAGTGCCGCCAAATAGAAATACCCCATTTGTCTATTTTTTAAAACTAAACATTTAAGCTTAATTGAATGTAACTATGTAAACAACCTATACCTCATTGGATTCGCCTTTTATTGGTCTATAATATTACCTGTTCATATTTGACTTTTAATTGAAGTATCTTAGTGTTTACGTTAATTAAAAAAAAATTGCTTAAAATCACGAAGACAAAAAGAAACTGTGCTGCAAAAATAGGCTTAAAACCTGCTTAAAATATCCATTTTTAGCATCTCTAATCGTAATTGTTGTTGTTTCCAGTTTATACAACGTAACATTTAGTCCATTTACTTCGACTCTCTCTAAGGAATTGTTAGGAGCTCATTAATCTCAACTTTTCTAGTTTATCTTATCGAGAAATCGGCCGCAGGTTGAAATGTGTTTTAAAAACGATACGAATGACTGTGCAAAAGTACCCAAACAGCGGCAGTGTTCGTGATGCCTCTAAATCTGGTCGTACCAGAGTTACTCCTTACAAGAAAGACAATACTATCAAGATCCGCAGCCTCAGAAACAGATTTGAAACGGCTCCCTAAATCCAACAACAGTGTGACCCTGTTAAAAAGTGATCTATGTCTACAGTTAATAACAGTTTGAATGAATTTAATGTGACAGTGTGTGTTCCAAGACACAAGCCAATAATTTCTGTAAAGAGCAAAAAGCGTTGCCTTGACGTCTTCAGATGCAATGAAGATCATAACTCTTCATATTGGTCGAAATGATTTTTAGCGACCAAAGCAAGTTCAATATGCGAGGCAGTGATTGTAGGCAGTATATCCGTCGAAAGAAACACGAATAATTTCATCTTAGGTGCACACTTTCAGCCTTGCAAGGTGGTGGAGATTCAGTTTTGTTGGGCGTTATTAGTGCCAATGGTTCAGGGCCTATAGGTCGCTTGCCAAGTCGAATTAATTCGACCAAGTACATTAATATGTTGAGAGAGCATTTTATAGACTACTTTGTCCGGGGCTTGACAATTGTACAATTTAATTAACTTGATACAACCGTTCGCTTTAGATCACATATGTTAAGGGATCTTTATTCTGGTCAGTAATAAAAGCGGTGCTATGTATGGTAGAATCTACTTACATCTCGCCATTATTTTTAGTCGTACTGAAGTTCTCGTTAGTACTGGAATCAACCCATTCCTGTTCGGGAGAGCCATACTTCGCTATTGCGCTACACTTTCTTAGCAATGGACTCTCAAAACAGGACTTATTATCTCATTTATAAAACGCACTATGCCTATAAATCTGTCTACTCGTCTCCATATTTTCAAACTGCATCTCTCCGAGAGGGAGGCGACTAAAATCATTGCAGGTTTTTAGCGGTCTCTAACTGGGTAAAATGATTTAAAGAGGTCAAAATTGAAAGAATTAAGAACTTGGCAAGCGTAAGTCGACTTAAACTGTTTTATCAATGTGCATATATATATATATATATATATATATATATATATATATATACATTCGTACATTAATCGTAGTTTATTTTTAGATAATTATTTTCTAACTGAAAATGACTGACTTGATAACCTCTGAGTCTTGAGCGCTATAAATGTTGGATTCGGTTTCCGTTTCGATTTTTGCCGAAATGACTTTCTTTTTGGATCACGGATATATATTGGGTACAATATAATATGAGACACTCGATAGAGAATTAACTCTTGAATAATGAATACAAAATCTGTATGAATTAAAATATCATATTTGAGCATATTTTATGACCGAGCAATACTGAGAGCCCCTGCTAGTATATGGTACACATTATTATTGAACCAAAGTCTGCTGCCTTTATGCATGTGATGCTAAAATACAACACGTATTGCCAGTAATTAATTAGAAACATGTCAGCATTTATATCTTAGCTCTGAAGAAGACGTCCATAAATAGATTTCCAAGCGGCATCAGCGTACAATTGAAGAGGAATAAGACATTTGCCGCACTTTTATACCATATAGTATGACACGTGAAGTTATGAATATTTATAAGATGTCAGCCTAAACAAGTGCTGAGCTTAGGTTTTTAATTAATTTTCTAAATCTAAATTTATTTTCAAAGATTCATTAATGAATTAATTCAACGTGTTTCAATTTACAGCATGCATATTTTAAAAACCAAGTAATTGAAGACATGTCCGTTTCGAAAAGGGGGAAATGTGGCGCGGGGGTTTAAAATTAAATGGGGATACATGAAACACGCTAGCAAATCGGAAATGAATGGATATGCAAATGTGGTCAGAAAAACGCTTGTCAGCTTAAATTGTTCGCGTGAAATATGATATTTAAATTATTTCCGCTTGCATTTTGTTCGTGTTTGTTTATCGGCACATGTTTCCCAACAAGTTTAGATATTTTATGAATTCGCAGTTCAGAAGGAAATGTCTGCTTTTATGACGTAACGTGAAAGGTCATCATTGGTCAAATGCCAGTATTTAATTCAGAGGGGAAAAAGTTGATATTAGAGAATATCTCTACTATTTTCTAAAAGGAACTGCTTCTGTCTGTGTTTCTGTGTATTTGTGAGTTCGTTCCTTTTAGACCCGATAACAGTTGAGACAATTTTTCTAGAAGTGCTCAACACACCTCCAAACCAACGTCGGGCACCCAGCCTAGACATATATATGCATAAATGTGTGTATGCGTGTTTGTCTGTGTGTTTGTATGTATCTTATGTATATGCATGCATAATTTACTCATACAAACAGTGATGGCTACATATGTGCATACATGTTTTTGTAATCACCTTTTATTGGGAGGATTACGTCTTCAGGCCAAGAATTTCCCTCGAAAACTATTCGGGGAAAATTCTTGTTTCCCCTATAACGGGTGATATAAAAACATGTATGCACATATGTAGCTATCAATGTTTGTATGAATGAATCAAATATACCTGCTCTGTTAACTCATTGAGCACTTTTTGGTAGACAAATGTTGTTTCAATGGATGTACTTCTAGGAAACTAAACTCTACTGCCATAATATATATATATATACGTGTGTGTGTGTGTATGTGTGTGTGCGTATGTGTGCGCTTATATTATTATATGCAATTTGACCACTTGGAAGAAAAAGTACGTGTTAATAAATGGCATAAATTTCTCATTTAAATAGCCAAATAGTGCGATATTATATTTATATATATATATATATATATATATATATTTATATATATATATATATATATATATATTAAAGATACCACAATAAAAGGAATAGGCACACTCCTTTTCAAAATGTTTTTAACTCTTTGCATACAAATGTTTCGGCCCCTGATGCTGTGTGTGTATGTATGTATGTATGTATGTATATATATATATGTGTGTGTGTGTGTGTGTGTGTGTGTATGTGTGTGTGTGTGCGTACAAGGTGCCTTGAAATTTTTCCCGACATTTTGTACACGCATTCAAAATTGTTGTAGACGCAAAAAAAAAAAAAATTAGTATGTTATTACTATATATCCTCTGAGATGATTGACACATTTTTAGGATTTGAGGTTTAAAGCCACAGCTACAGCAGAAATTAGAGTATACATCTTACGTAAGCCTGATTGTCACAGCTAGGTAATTTCAAAAATGTAATATGGACGAAAGGACATTTTAGAATAACGAGATGTAATAAAAATTATGCTTTAAAATTGAATGAAACTTCCACAGAAACGTATTAAATGCCTCGAACTGCTTTAGCGACGATCATGCAGTAATGGAGCATACATTTTTGCGTGGCATAAGAAACTTAAGAAAATCGGGGGTTCTGTGATAGATGATGAGATATGTAGGGTGTGTGAGAACACCAGAATTCATTTTCTAAATAAAGAATTTCATGGATAAGGACCGTCGTGTATCTACATAAACAATAATTACACAGTTTGATGTCAGTTATTCGCGAAGAACTAAAGATGCGAAGATTTGCGTGAATGCGCAAGTCTATTACATCCTTGTCACAGTCTATTTTATTAAGTTGTGCATAAAAACAGTTTCTCACCCTACCTATAGTTTATAACATGCTCTTGTAAATTTCGTTTTTTTCCCTAAGATCAAGGAAAACTATAGAGCCTGTGGTTCTGAGAAAATTAAGGAGATGAATGAGGTTATGACAGAGGCTATTGACACGTTCACAAAAGATAACTTCAATAGGGACCTTTCAGAAATTGTTGAGGCGATATAGCAAGCGCATTGCAGCAGAAGGAGATTACTTTGAAGTGGACTTGAGGTTCATGTCTTTACTACCAATAAAAGTGCTTATATGAAAACGTCTGGAAACGCATGGAAGGTTCCTTGTATATTATATATATATGTATGTATGTATGTATGTATGTATGTATGTATGTATGTATGTGTACGTGGGTATGTACCTATGTGTGTAGAAAAAGTTACGTGATATTGGTCTAACACCATATTTCTAAGATGCGACAGTAAATATCATATAATCACTGGTTCCTCATCGGGTTGGACATATAGTACACGACGTTTTTTACTTCTTTTGTTCCAGTCTGGACGCTTTACTCTTTTTATGCGCATCTTTAAATCAAAAGTTTCCTTATCATCTCCCTGTTCTCTAATTAACCATACACCCGATAGCGTAGGCCGTTTGTGCTTTACTGATGAGACTTCTGCATCCTTATTCGAGTATGTTGCCTTCATTAGATATTCATTGTCCCGACTTGATCCCATACAGCATGACAAAAGATCCGCACAAACATTGTCTTTCTCATCAAGTACTGTATGTTGCAATGTTAACTAGCCTTACTTAAAGTCTATGTCTGTATCTTCCTATTTCATACCGTTAAGTTCAACAAACATTCTCGGGGTTCTATGAGCTGTATAGATGGTGAACTTTTCACTATGCAAGTGGTGGTTTAATTTGTTAAGAGCATAGTGTATCACATATGCTTCCCTTTTTATCGTTGACCATCTCACGTAAGTGTTACTAAGCTTATGAGATAAAATATAGATTGGCTTTTTTACCTCTTTACAATCTTTCTCTCTCTCTCTCTCTCACTCTCTCTTAACATAGACCATTTGTGAGAAACATACTCTAATTGAATGATCAGCAGCATCTGTATTCACTCTGTAGTCCTAATCAAGATCAGGATATGCTAGTATTATCATGTCCGCGTTATATTGTGTAGTTACGGCACCAAAAATGTGTTTATCAGTGTTGATCGTCTTAATCTCAAATAGGTCACAAATTGGAAAGGGTATATTTGGTATCATCATGTCCAGATTGTATAAACTCGACATGTATGTATTTGTAAGGGTCCAAATCCGTTGTGTGTGGGGTTTGGCGTTGTGTTACGTGACCTAACTTAATGTATGTGGTCCTTCACTATCTCGACTATATGTTGTCTTACATACATATATATATATATATATATATATATATATATATATATATATATATATATATATATATATATATATACTAGCAATTCATCCCAGCTTTGCTCGGGCCCTATGTACTGTTCATAACTTTATGTGCATATGTATATATAAAAAAGTGTGAATATGTACCGTAATGTCTTTCTATATAATAGGCTTCATTAACTACCATAGAGAAAAGTTGTTAGAGACCGCAGATGTCATTTTTTTTTAAATTTGACCCCAATTTTGACCTCTTAACATTTATTGTTTTGGGCTTAAATCAAATTAAAATATTTGACACATTTCCAAGTAACCTATATCTAAAATTTTAAGTATCTAGACCCGAAATTTGCGAAGGAATTTGGTAGAGTCTGTAAAGGTCAATTCTGTATATTTTTATCTCTTTCACCGCAAATTTTCGCCCAGAAACGGATTAAAAAACTTGCTACATGTCTGAATACACTTTAAGTAAAATTTGAAATGTTTAGACCAAATATTGGCTTAATAGTTGGCTACAGACCGCAAAGGTCAAATCTTTTGAACTTTGACCCCTTGGAAGCCAAATATTTCGAACAAAAAATAACGTTTACAAAGGTTTCCCTATGTCTGAATACACTTTATGTAAAATTTCAAATGTTTAGACCAAAAATTGTCTGAGTCATTTGATAGAGACCGCAGTTTTAAAAACTTTTACCCCTGTTATCACCCCTTAACATTTATTGTTTTGGGCTCAAATCAAACTATAACGTCCAGTAACGTATATCTAAACTTTCAAGTGTATAGACCTAAAATTGGTAGAGGATTTTTGTAGAGTTCTCAAAGATGAAATCTTGGAACTCTAACCCCTTAACAGTAAAATTTCTGGCTAAAAAACGATTAAAAAGATTTTCCCAAATCTCAATACCCCTTATGTCAAATCTCGAGTCTGTGGACCTTAAATTGACAAAGTTATTTTCCATGGAAGTGTACAATAACAGACACACACACACACACACATTTTCACTAATATATATATATGTATATATATATATATATATATACTAACAGTCTATTTCTGAGTGTTTTACTATGCGCGCGTGTCAGACTTGTGTTATACGATATACCTTGTAAACGTTTTTCTTTTTTTTTTTTAATTACATTTTCACCCCAAACAAGGCACATTGCCACTTTAATGTAGGGGGCTACTATCAGGGGAAACATCTACTGGGGTACTATGTAGGGATTAGGGCAGCGAGATGTTGGTTCACGTTGCACTTGAACTTATGCATGTCAGTACAGTTGGGGAAGCAGTGACCTGGAATGGAATTCCAAAGTCTAGCAGTTCTGGGGAAGAAACTACTGGAGTAGAAAGATCTTTTACATCTAGGGATCTCTACAGTGTGGGGGTGGGATTTTGTAGCTTGTCGGGTCTGTCGAGGGTGTTCACGTCGTGGGGGCACAAGTGCTTGCAGTTCTTCAGAGCATTCACCATTATAATACTTGTAGAACAGGCAGAGGGATGCAACGTTTCGACGATGGGACAGAGGCTGAAGTTTTGATGCCAGTTTAGGGCCTATCAGATTTGCGACTCTCTTTTGAACCCTGTCAAGGAGCGAGAGACTAGTAGCCGATGCACCGGCCCAAATGTGACAGCAATACTCCATACATGGGCGAATAGTGGCCTTATAGAGGTACAGGATACTTTCGGGTGTTAGAAGTTTTCTAGCACGGTAGAGAGAGCCCACCTTCCTCGCAGCGGCCCTGGCAATGCCCTCGATGTAATTGTTCCAGCTCATGTTTCCTGTGAACGTTAGGCCAAGGAGCTTGAAAGACGTACTCTCAGCTAAAGAGTTGTTGGCCATTGCTATAGGCGGTAGAGAAGGTTTCTTGTAATTATTGAATGAAACCAGTTTTGTCTTGGTGGCATTGAACGTTACCATCCATTTTTGTCCCCATTCCACTACTGATTTGAGGTCATCCTCTAGTGTTTCTACCATTACTTTAGATATATGTTCATTTGTTTTCCTGTCGTGCCTGCTATAGAGTGTGGTGTCATCAGCATATATACCCATCTCAGAGGCAATTTTGTCGGGGAGGTCATTTATGAATATCAGGAACAGCAGGGGACCAAGGATAGATCCCTGGGGCACTCCCGCATTTATATTATATTGTTTAGACGTACGACCGTCGAGGACAACCTGGATTTTTCTCTTATCTAAGAAGGATTTAATTATGTTAAGTATTCTACCAGTGATACCGTAAGATCTAATCTTCCTGCTGTTGGTTGCCTGCCCTGCCTTGGAAAATCGCCATCCGTCTTTGGGGAAGCTGGAATTTGTTGCATAAAGACGTTTCAAACGACCCAATAGAATGAGTGATTCTATATGAATATTTTATTTCACTTCCCAGGTGTCATTATGCAGAATAATAGAAGTGAATATCTGGCCTCTGGGTTTCTCCTAGTCTCTATTTGGAGACACGTCATCTCCCTCTTGGGGTAAGGAGAGACCCGTTTCACCCATCAGCTCTCTTCTAAATCTGAAATCCAACTCAATCACAATTTCCTAGCTTCTAAAGCAACCAGAGGAACGGATACGTCACTTTCGGTCACAACAATGAAACTTCAACTCTCTGTATTTACTTCACCAGTTAGATTATAATTACATAAACACATAGATAGACAGATCGATAGATAAATAATTAACACTTTTAACCCTGCTATCATCAAACAGTCATAGACATGGGAATATTCTTATTATAGCAGTCAATTACCTTTTTATATAAACACTAATATTTCTTATGATTTTAAGTAATTTGATTTACGTTGACTTTTTATTTAGAGCTAAAATTATTTTACCGTATTCATTTTTAATGACGGCTTCATCAAAATTGATATTTTCTTACTAGTTTAAGTCTATTAATTAATTTTAGTGTGGGCTATCACTTTTTTTAGTTGCTGTTGTTTCACGATTTTTCGGCCAATTATTCTTCTGGGCTTCGTCAGGTGGTAGCCGCGACGGGATAGGAGCTACGAATCTCATAACTCCATTCTCGGCAAGTAAGCCTCTGGCCGGCTTTGGGTAGGAATGAAGCCGCTACCTTCAGAAAATTCGCACCTGGAACCATAGAGATTCAACGTCTCTATCCACTCCGCCACGGCTCCGAAGTAATTAATTGCTGAGAATGTAGTTAGGAGATTCTGAGTTCCTCTCCCGTTGCGGTTTCCACCTGACGAAGGCTAGATGTATAGTTGGCCGAAACGTTGTGTAACAACAACAGCTAAAAAAAATGAGGATAATAGTCCGCATTTGAATACATTATTAAATAATACTCATCTCAATGAATTCCAATTCAATAATATATATAGTTTAATCTGTATAATATTTTTTTTAGTTTGTTTTTTTTTTCTTTAAATTTCTATCCCGCGTTGTAAAAGTGATAAGGCAGATTACGTATTTTTCTTTGTTTTTTTATTTAATTTTTTCATAATTGTCTAATCTAAATTGAAATATTGTATTGACGCGTATTTTACGAACGAACAACATTGGACAGCTGGCAATATATAGTGTTCAAACCATCATTTGTTTATAAACAAATAAATAGTGGGCTCAGCTTCATTGCTTAAATATGCATCGTGTGAAAGTATGTTTACAAAGTGCTCAACCCAAAGAAGATATATATCATTCATTCCTTCATTCCACCATAAACGAACTTTTCTGTAAAGTCTGAGGAGGCTACATAACGGCCAAAAAACGGCCGTGTAGCTGAAACAAAAATGTAACTGAACAGAAAAAACGGTAATAAAAAATAAAACGCATATTTGCTCTACAACAATATTGAGCACTTTCTTCAGGTTTTTATTGATTACCATTTCTACTAAATATATATATATATAATTCTTTTATAATGAGAAAAATGTTAGGCATTAATTAATCAGTAGACCGTATAGTGTAAAAAAATTTGTATGAAACTATCAGAGAGAGTGGAAGGAATAATTGAGCATATAAGTATAAAGTATCATTTGAAAGAAATAGATTACTATTTGGAAATAAATCAACCAAATAAATAAATTGGGGAAGGAGAATAATTATTAAAATAAAAAACTTACAAAAGATTACATTAATATTAAAATTAATAATTGGATGATATATAATTAAAAAAGTAAGAAATACAAAAGGGGGCGATTACTAAATACGAATGCGATTAAGAAAAAAAACGAAATAAAATGAAAATATAATGATGACATGTATATATGGTCCAACTGCTTTATTTTTAAAAATAGAGATTTTAGATGTATTCATATATGTATAATTAGTCTATTTGGTCGTCTGAAGAGTTTCTAGTTTGTAATATTCTTGAATGATATAATATTTAAAACTCTCCTAACAGTAATAAAACCATTAGAAGGCATAAGAAAATACACAATTAGATGTTCTAATTTTAGGTTTTATTGTTTTGCTATTTGCGAAACTATTAAATGTATACACATATATGCATATATATTTATATATATATTAATATATATTTATATACACATTTATGCATATAATATATATGCATATATGTATACATATATATATATACATATCAATGCATACACACACAACACGTACGCACATACACACACACGCACGCACACACACACACACACACACACACACATATATATATATATATATATATATATATATATATATATATATATATAATCTGTTCAATCACCATAAAAAGTTGCGGATCCACTGCAAACAGGAAGTGCTAAAAATAAAAATATATGTTTGTGCGTTTCTGAACTTTTTATATGGAAATTGATAATTTGCATTATTTTGTTCGTTCACACAACTATGCTCCTCGGGAGCGTTATTGGGACAGCTTTTGGCCAATGTAACTTCTTGTATTCTTCAGATATATTTTTAACTCGATAATCTCCACTCGAACTCGGCAATCTACACATAATTTCAAACGAAACAGGCCCTGTCGGTGGGGCACAAGAATACGCCGACTGCCCCCCTGCAGAGGGTAAAAGTCCCTCAATGGGGGTCCTGGATATGACTTTAAACTATATCCGATGGTGAGGCCCCAGATTGTGGGCTCTGGGGAGTGTGAAGCCACCCTTTAATTGTCATTGCTTCCAGGTCCAATCTGACCCGGAGTGGTAGTACCTGCTTGGGTCCCAACTATGGGTTAAATATAAACTGACTTGCAAAAAACAAATATATTCTATTTAAAAAATTGTCTTCAAAATAACCGGATTCGGCATTAAATAACCTGAAAATGGTTGATATGCCGTAAAACAAAAACAACCAACCAACCAATCAAACGAAACACTTTATTACTTTTAATTCGGGGTAGCATGGTCTTGTTCCCTCAGCCATGATTGAATAACATATTTAAGGAATTCGCAACCGTATTCTTCGTATCACCCATACGGATGATTGAACGTCTCACCTCAACTTTTACTTCCGAATTATCAAAAAAATAATGTTTTTGCATTTTTATCTATGTTTGAGCAACGTTGTATTTATATATGTTATATATGTTTAAGCAACGTTGAACCTGAACTTTTCCTTGCCACTGGATTCAAGTAGTGCCGAGTCAACCCTTGCTACATAATCAAACGCGCAGCTACTGTAAAGGGGGTATCCTTTGTCTTTGAGCCTGAATGGAGGCATTGATCGATATGTATATAAATATGTAAATATATACATATGTATACACACACACGCACACACACACACATATATATTTCGGCAATATATACATACATACATATGTCTGTGGAAATATATTTTCTTATAATATATAACAATCATTATTTAAGAAGCTCAATGTAATTACTGAGCAATATATTGAATAAATTACAAAAATTTTCTATTCAAAAATTCATGATGTTGACCATCTTATAATTTATTCCTTTAATTCAGTTGATATTTAAATATATACACACATATACATATATATATATGTGTGTGTGTGTGTGTGTGTGTGTGTGTGTGTGTGTGTGTGTGTGTGGAGAGAGAGAGAATACAGTTTACCTTTTAAAACTATTCACAAGAAAAGTGTAAAACCTTCACAAATTGACAATAAAATACAAAAACAAACTGATCATGTTTAAGTATGTATACTATTTTCCGAAATCGATTCCATAAGTTTAAATTACACGGGTCCCGCCATAATTTGCAGTTATGTTTAATTGCACTAATTTTTAAAGCTTTGATTAGCGTTTCTTCTTAGATCAGATTGTGGCGAATGCTGCTACTGTGCTTAAAGTTAATTTTCGTTTTTATCTGATGACTTATATATATATATATATATACATATATATATATATATATATATATATATATATATATGAGCAAACAGTTAATAAAATATGTTAAAAAACACTTTGAAATGAGTTAAAAACATATTTAATTTGAAAAGGAATTTAATTATATATATATATATATATATATATATATATATATATATATATATATATGTATATATGATGAAAATAATGGAAATAGTATTCCGACAAAATAGAGAAAATAAAAAAGGAACAAACCGTATTATGTGTTCACCAACGTTTCGTCTTTATTTCGAGACTTCCTAAGTCTCGAAATAAAGACGAAACGTTGGTGAACACATAATACGGTTTGTTCCTTTTTTATTTTCTATATATATATATATATATATATATATATATATATATATATATATATATATATATATACTAGAAGATGTACACGGCGTTGCCCGGGATATAAGCGTTTACAAATTAACTATATCTATATAGTTATAAAAGTAAAAATGTGTGTGAGGAGAATTCTCAACCTATATACTCGACGAATTATTGACTTTCGGACTTGATATTAGATATGTATGGTAATCAGATTATGATTTCTAGGGTTTTTTTCTATCAAAATGCTCGTTATGTATGCGATGTGGAGATGATTACAATGTTCTTAAGTGTTATCTTTTATTAACATGTATCTAAGTTCATGTGCAATATTTAGAGAGGCTACTTACTTATTTATTGATAATAATTGCATAATAATTTTCTTCACTTAATACCACAATCTATGAGGATTCCCGTTACGCAAACATGACAGATATCTCGAAAGTCTCTACAATCATTCGCCACGTAGAATCAATTTATTTCTGAATGTTTGTTCTAAAGTTTTACGCATTCTCCTCGATTTCGTTTCCGTTGCCATCTTTGTTGGAGTGTCTCGTTGGATATTTTTATTTCATGTCTTGACAGTCAGCAATAACGTTACTTAACATCTTTAAAATAGACACCGCCTGCCATAAGATTTCTTTTCTCTTATAAATGTTCACCTTTAAACTGTGCAGAGCACTGATGTCAGGTGTGTTGGAGCCGCTGGTTAGTATTCGGCTCTTTAGAAATAGTGTCCATTCTTGTAATGTTCAAATTTGCTACACAGGTCTAAAAATGTGGTTATTGAACATGTTAGTACAATAGACTAATTTAAAATACATCATTTTTTTATACATAAATAATCCAGTGTACGTCATTATATGATATGGTGCAATGGTTATTTATCGTTTTGCGGGTGTATATTGACTCTTACTGGTTTTATGAATAAAGTCATGACTAAATGATGTAGCAATCTTGACGAGAGTAATCAGTGATAGCAATAGACGGTATCAGACGCAAACTTTTTGTAACGTACTATTGTTGTACTTACGTAAGTGCATTTTTATATATGACATAATTACGTTCCCACGCCGGTTCTCGACAATCCTCGAAGTAAGGGAACTATGACCGTACCCAGTATCACATGGGTTACCATTTGGGTATTCAAGGCGTGGTATGTACCGCACCGGGACGTATAAATTTACAGGTTGATATCTCAGGGCGTGTTTAATGCACTGAGAGAGATACATCCTCAATCTTGGTAAGGAAATATATCTATAAGATGGGCAATTCTGATGTAAAACATATAAGTTTATCTACCTCCGTACTTACGGTATATTTTACTTTTTCGCCCTTCTTAATGACATACGGGATTTGCCCGTTGTACTGACTCTCATGGTCCTTTGGTATCCTAAGGAATTCTCGTACCCATCAACGCCTGCATTTTAAATTTATTGAGCCAGTACTTATAATTCTGCTCGGTGCCGTTACTTGGAGCATGTTTTATAAGAACCCAATATTGCAGGAGCCATCTATATGTATTCTCTGTCTTGTGGCAGCCATCGCATCGACTAAGATTAGCAGTTGTACCCAAAAGTGTAGTTGGTTCTGCACAATACTTTGACCACTATAAACAAATCATCTGTGTGGATTTCCGAACAACTTAGTTGTTATTGACGGATCTTATAGACTGAAATCGACGGGAGTATAATCAATTGCATTCCTGTAAAAATATACCAATGTATCGCCTTAACTGTCATCTTCCTTTCAACGCCTATTAACAAATAGAAAAAAATATCAACAATTATTAATTATTAAAAAAATACTATTCGAACTTTATCTTGAGATACTGATGAAAATTTTATTTTCAACGTAAAAGAAAAAAAAACGTCGAACTGGTACTTCTCGTTTCGTTAGCTATGCCAGGATAGAGATCCTTAGTAATTCACAACTCACTTTAACCACTACGCCACGGGTCCTTGTGCAAAACGAGTCGTAGCGAAAGTCGCACTCAAGATAAGAACAGTAGTCCGATGAATCCAGATAATAGTAATAACTAATCCTCATCTCCAAACTTCATTAAAGTAATATTTTGCCTTTGTTTATTTCCGACTTAATTTTAGTAAATTTCTATTTATTTTGACATCGTTGAATTGGAACATCTTGCTAAAAAAAATTAGAATTTCTGGCCCTTCATCCTTTTTGTTTATTATTTTTGTTGATATAATTGTTTTGTTTCTAACAAGAAAATATTGAAAATGTTATCGAACATTTGCAAAATGTTAAAACCAACAATGAAAACTGTATTGCTGATTAATTAATAGAAGGTTTTTTTTGATAACGTTTCTTTTTATTTGTTTGTACGAAAGCTCGTAATCTAACGACACATAGCAATTGTTTTCATTTCTAAATGTTCTGTTTTGAGGATTTCTATTTCTTGTAGAGCAGTGTCTATATAATACGCCGTGTATTACAATTCAGTTATCATAGACGAGGGAGTTCAGAGTCTATATATTTATACACATGTATCGTGTTGTTTGAATGTTTTCAGGAGTTGACATTCGTACCTTGTTATATACATCATATATATATATATATATATATATATATATATATATATATATATATATCGTTTTTATATACACAGATCGTTGGACTGTCTATTTACAGTTTCTCTCATATATACTTGCGTCCTTGTAACCCCAGCAGTTCCTAACTTCCATAGGAACCTTTCCATCACATCAAATATATATATATATATATATATATATATATATATATATATATATACACGTGGCCAGTGATCATCTATTTTTTAATAAATTGTATAACATGCGTGCATATTCGACGTGTGTTTCTTGACTTCTTAGTCATACGATTAATACGTGAAGAGAACAATACAATGATTGTGTTATGGGGTTAAATGGTAATAAACAAAGGAACACAGGATTTTTACGAACGAAACATGTATTCACATATATTACAGGTAAAGTGAGTTGAACATATTCATTCCTCAACAGTAGGACGTTTGCACACGTCCTGCTTGGTCGCTTGCCAATCAGACTGCCGGGCGCCGGTCCTCGACACCGGAAGTGATGTCACCAACGGAAGTGACGTCACCAACGGAAGTGCCGCCATGAGATCGTCCATTAGTCTCGTTTCGAGGGACAATCACACACCTTGTTTCTTTCACATCTGAGGCATAAACGACTCCGAGTTTTATTTTTCGGGTAGCCTTTGTTCGATCCACTAAACCGTGGAAAAACCGTCGAATTTGATGAGCTTGCGTCTTCTTCATTCGCCTATGTTTTTTTCTTTTTCTTTTTATTTACACCTCATCGTGTGACTGTAACATAGTGCATATTAGCGCGAGGGAAAATATCAGCAGACGCAAAGGCTGGCTGGAGTACAGCAGAAGCCGAAGAAGGGTGCATATGCAAATGAGGAAGTGCACGCGACAAGTAAATGAAAACAGACAGACAAACAAAGTCGACGTCGAAGAAAATTCACGTGTAAAGTTGAAGACCATGGCCCTCTCTGCCGTTTCCCCGCTTTCCAGCTGACTATTTGAAAGAGTACTTTAGAATTCCTTTATTTTGACAAATGAAAACAAAACCATAATAAACAAGGAAAGGAATTTCTGACGTAAAAAAGTATAAAATATAACTATCGACGAGACTATATAGTAAGACTTTTATTTGATTTAATTATGCATGTTTTATTGTGTGAAGTTTTAAGTTTTCTTTACTTTTTTATTTATTACGTCACGCAGGTTCAGTTAAATTCTTGTAATTTTTTTTCAATTGAAGGTATGTAACATAGTTCATAAAAGCGCCTGGGAAAATATAAGCAGCAGCGAATATGATTGACTTGGCGCTTAGTAGGTAATTTGCTCCCAGTTATGCATTCAGATGAAGAACTAATACACCAGATACCATGTTTATTAGCTGGATGATGTCTACGATTGGCAAATTCAACCATTTTTTGCAATGAAAAATAAAATATTTTTTATATGTTTTGATGATAACCAAACATAAAAAGGTCATATACAGTAAAGTGCCACTTATTTCTGAAGTTATAAAATGTCTACTTTTCAGCCTACTAAAGTATTAGATATACTACAAAAATCATTCATACAAAATCTTAATAGAATCAAATAAGATAAAGACGTAGCTGAAAAAGGGCATAGTAAGAGTTTAAACATATGACTATTATGATTCCTGGCTTAGTCAGTACTATATGCTTTCTAGCTTCCAAAAATTCTATTCTTTTTAGTTGCTTAGCTACCATTAAATATTAAGATAAAATCACGGAAAATAATAAAATCATTATTATATTTATAGGAATCAAAAATAGAAGGTAAGACTAGTGAAATTATACAATGTATATTTTATGTACATCTCATAATTACCCTTATATATATATATATATATATATATATATATATATATATATATATATATATATATATATATATACGAGCAAACAGTTAATAAAACATGTTAAAAACACTTTGAAATGAATTAAAAACATATTTAATCTGAAAAGAAAACACTAGATAAGTGGGTAATCCTTAATCCTCGGAGTTCCGAAGAAATACTTTCCTTCTCATCAGAGGGTAGGAATTAGCAAAAAGCGGGATCGGATTTTGCATGCAAAAGTATTTGATGAAACAACAAGTAAGTCAAAGATCTTACTTGAAAACAAAAAAAGTGAAGCAGAGGGAATATGGTGAAGAAAAAGGTGATTACACATGAATGGATAGTCTGGAGGAAGATAAATAATCCAGTGACGGTAAAATCCAAGGGTATAACTACAAGAAAGTTTTAAAAATTCCATTTGCACAAATAAAATTTAATTGTAAAAGTAACATTTTTATTTTTACATATATATATATATATATATACATTTTTATTAAAGCTTTAAAGGGTTAGGGTTAGGGTTAATTTAAAACATGTCCTGAATTTGTGTTAAAAAGACTTAAAAAACACTTTAATGCATTATATATATATATATATATATATATATATTAAAGAGTTGAAGGTTACGTGTGTGTTGCAGATATTGTTTATTTGGTTGGTCGAGTTCATGTGTACTTCTTACTTTTATCTCACACTGTTTAAAATGACTGTATAGATCCGTGTAAGCCAAATAATATGGCAAATTAATTCAGTTAACTGACCGGTGTCGACCAATTGAGTACACTGCATATGGCCTTACTCTTGTCATTTGACGCAGCACGAATTGACAATCATCCGCGTATATAGATGGGTTGAATTTTTCTTCTGTTGTTCATCCACATTGTTTCATTCTCTCTCGCGTAGGTCAAGAACGAAGCTGATTTGGAGAAATTGCTTTGAGAGCCAGAGAGTTAAGTATTATTAAACATATATTGCGCTTTGAAACTGTCTCGAAACTGTTTAACCCCCCCCCCAAAAAAAAAAAAACAATATCTGTAAGCGGAGAAGCGGAGCGAATATATTCCCTTACCCATTCAGAGATTAATCGATGTATAAAAACATCCAGCCAACAATAGAAACGAAATATCAATTCGGAACAGCTTTTAATGTGTACAATGAACCTCTTAGCCATAAAGCAAACGAGAAGAGGTTTTGATAGGTTTATAGAAGTTGAAAATATACAATGCTATTTATTCGTACATCTACACTAAGCGTGAAAGTATACGTATGTTTTTTTAAGTATCCGGGCAGAGATTAACAACAGAGCTATCATAACTTATGTGACTGCCTTCAATTTAGTGCATTAATCGTTCGCAATATACTTACAATAAAATGATTCCATTTTTATAGCATAAACTCAGAAAAGCAATGTTAACAAGAGTATATAAGGGTTTCTTTTTAAATAGTTTGTGACACAAAGAACATTTCTATATAACTAAACAAAGAAATAATGTTTGTTTTTTTTACGTTATAGCTGCCATTTTCTATTTTGGAGATAGAGATATTATTTTTTATTAAACGCACAATTTCTACTGCATTGAGCAATTCATTTAAATGCAATTCACATAATGGGGCCTTATATTAGTAACACGAAAAAGCCGCCGAAAGGAAGGCACAAAACTGTTCATATTATTTCCTAATGAGAAGACATTATTTGGAGGACGAAGCGAAAACCCCCACGTGTAAACAAAAAGATACCATGTTTATATACAAGTGAAGTCTGTGTGGAATGTGTGTAAGTGTTGAAATTGATTTGACTTACCGGGAGTGGGTCGGAGGGAAGAAAAAACACTGAACTGCTGTTTGCCGTTACTGAGAAACTGGGTGTCTATTTCCATATAAGTTAAATAGACATTCTAATCTCGTTGGAAATCACGTTGTAATTCTCGCCACTGAGAGTTAGTAGGTATAAAAGGAGTTGTCTCACTACGGGTTAATGATTAGTTAAGAACCTAGTTACCTAGCTGCGAGTCGGTTGGCATCTCTTAGACTGATTACCTCGTTACTGTTGTTCGGCAAACGTTACCTGTTAATTGTTACCTTTACAAGGAAAGAAAAGACTGCTTGTAAGCAACGTCACCATTTCGTTGCAAGCCCTTACTGCCTTTTCTTACACCCCCAATCTTCTTGTTGGTGAAATAATTCCGACAAAGTAACTAGGAAGAGAAAGAACCTTCAAGGGTTCGTATTCTTCTCTTATTACTCGACATTAACTGGAAGCCGAAATAGAATACTTCACAAATGAAAACTGCTAAAAAAATGATTATATACAAGGTAAAATATAAACTGTTTCTTTCAAAACACAATATATTTTGCTGTCAGCTTGCTTTATTGCGAGTTTCTTCTAGTCCCGATAGAATTTTGATTGATTTTAATCATAAACTACTATGTTATTTTGGCATCATGAGCTATTATGTTAATTTCAAATTTTTCGATTTCTAGGAATAAACCTAGAGTTATTTTCCCCCTAAATGGGGAGATGCGGGCTACGTTTTGTACAACTACATCATATTTTATTTGCTATCAATGCTCAGCCACATTTCCTTCCAAGTAATTGCGGTTATGCGTATGCTTGAAATCAATATCTGAGGAAAATTAACAAAACAATATTCGATCAAGAAAACTCATGAAACTCCCGGTAATAACGATTTTTTACGACCAGTTTGAGAAAACGCAAAGCTCCTCACTCGGCAAACAGAAAGATTACACTATTTGTGACAGTTGTGTACTATAAATGCTGGAAACAACGAGCTGGAGAGAATGGAACGTGATAAATGGCATCTAGGGTGCACAAAATGGAACTCACCAAAAAATAAATAGGTGAGTTCACCTGATTGTAGCGATTATTCATAGTAATGTATTTTCCTGTCTCTATATACACTTATATACCTTTCGTAATGCAGGTTTATTATGATGTTATATCCATAGGGCCATTTTTATAATGCATTATAAGCTATATTATTATATAAGATCTATACTCACAAAGAAGATAGACAAAACATATAAATTTTTAAAACATTAAATAAAAGTCTCTTTTAAATATTTAAAGTATATTAAAGAAGAGTACATCTTAAAAAGGCATAGTTTCCAAGGACATAGCAAAAAAAAAAGTTTCCACAAACGCAAATAACCATCTACCGTAAACTCAGTTTTATTTATTTTTAAACAGCATCAACATCAGCAAAATAATAACGCCAAATAGTAAATTATTATTTTTGTTAAACTTATAAATAACATACAATAAGTCGATTTGTGACCAGAAACGTCTACATAGAATCTGTCTGTAAAACAATCTACATGTGTATGTAAGAATGATATATTTTCCTCCTTGAATTCGCCAGAAAAAAAGCAGAAAGTGTTTAAAAAGAAAAATGCATAACGATGCAATATGAAAAATTTATGAATAAAAATATTTCGTCAGCATGTACTCTGCTGGGGCCCATGTTGGAGAAAGCTCGTATAAATTAGAAATTTCTCCGTCTGATGCTGTTATATAATCCGTCTAACAGCAAGTTCGTAAAGAGTAAAATGCACAACTATGAAATGTTGAAAATTCAGAAAATAGAAAAAAATCTTACTATATTCTGTTGGCGGACATGTTGGAGAAAGACCCCTATAAATTAAAATTTTATTCCTAGGATTTGTTGTATAGTCGATCTATATAATGGTACCAAATGTAGGTCAGTACATTTTACAGATCTGTTTCATTCACGGAGAACAATCAATATTTGTATGTTAACACTGGATATTTCCTTCCGTGAATTCGTCAGAAAAAGTGAAAGTTTTTATTAAAAAGAATAATGCATAAGGATGTAATATGGAAAATTCAGGAGGGAGCAAAGAAAAAACAACAACTTTACACCTTTATTCTGTTGGCGGTCATACTGAGTAAAAGCTTATATCACTGTTATATAGATGATGCCTCCGTTCAGTCTTGAAAGACAAAGGATACCTCCTGCAGGGCAGCTGCGCGTGTAATTGTGTGGCAAGAGGTACGCAATCCCCAACTACATCTCTCCTGAATCGGCACTTCTTGAGTCCAGTGGCAAGGAGAAATCTAAGACGACTGAAAACAATGTCAGGCTAAATGGAGAGCACATACTGCACCTAGAAGTCCCAAACGGTCTCCTATTTGGTACTGGCCAGGCTCATCTTTGCTTACTTCGGTGATCTGACAGGAACTGGCATGTCAAATGTGATTATGCCGTATACTGTTATATAGACTGTCTATATAACCCTACGAAATGACAGTCTGTTATGTTGAGAACCCGTATTAGATAAATGTCTGTAGGGTTTTCAGCTGTACGTTTTCTATATGCTGACGGATATATATTTTAATAACAACCGATTCACCCCAGTTTATAGAAAGCAACCATTTATTTACATATTATCAACTGTCATGTGTGACAAGTGGCTTACAGCATTGCGAAACGAAACGTGGATAAATATGTGAGTCGTGTGTGTCGCCGGGCGACGGGAAAGAAAATATGTCAGCGCGTTTTCGTTTTCCTTCGTTCTCTCACTCTGTCTCTTGTTCGCTGTGCATCCGGCTTTTCTTAACCATTCCATTCACTCTCTTTGTTTTTATCCATTGACATAAAAGATCAATATTTAGGACGTTTCTTTGTTCACCATAAAATCGAACGAACTTTGTTTCATTGGGTTTTACGTCAAAAAAGTCAGTAATCGACACATAATACCAGGCACTACCCGGTTACGTCTCTGCGTATTTTCAAACAACATGCAATACTTTCCGAAGCCATCCGACTCCACAACCTAGACAAAATACAACGCCATTTGTGATGAAAACCAAATTAAATGCACGAATCGATACGATTCGCGTTTGCTGTTACGTGCGATTAAAATAGAGAAAATACAAGTCATCGCCACGAGAAGCGTTTGTAGTATTTAAAGTTAATTAATGATCAAAAGCATATGCTTTGTTTCACGCTTTTCTTTGCGCTTTTTTTAAGCGGTAAAACTTTGGAACACTTAAAAGAAAATGACATTCACTTCGTGTTATTATTAGATGCTTAATGACTAAGGATCGAATTTAATGGGAATCTCATTTATACAACACATTATATGCGTCCCTCTTCACTTTTTCAAACAGTATTTCCCTTGAGAGATAAAGTCGCAAAGCGTCGAATTGCATTTTAGACAGCTATAATAGTTATTAAGTTGTAAGAATTGAAATAAATTAGAACTTAGTTGGAATAAATATCGGCGCTTCTACATTATTGGAACGAGATTTTGTAGTCCATAAATGGGGTTTTCAAATTAAGAAACAAATGTTTCAACTGATTTTTTTATCAATTCTAATAATATACAATAGTAGATTCCAAATTATGCAGTCGGAGTTACCTGAATATTACTGAATTATTAAAAACAGCAACTTTAATTGTGTTAGCAGATAAAAATAAATGCCGTCATCTTCTATAATATAAATCTCTCTTTTCTGTTTTAATGTATATATGCATGTATGTATGTATGTATATCTGCCTAAAACTTTCAACAGATACCACGGACTTTTACGACGTAGGTATCGTTTTAGAGCTCGACATTTCGGACGGCAAACATCGAGAAATTGGCTAAAAACATTAATTCTTCATCCTCAACTGGGCACTTTTCTACAGGGAAGGGTCACTTTTTTCGTCGATATTTTCGAAAGTCATCCCCTCTTTCCGATTGACTAACGTTAATTTAAACCTACTTTCGGTTTTGCGATGGGCGCAACAGCAACAGCAAAAAAGGCACTTTTTTTTTTCACGTTCTTTTTCTCCATTGCGGTACGGGTTCAAGCCTACCTGCCTACTACCATTTATTTTTTTATTTTTGCTCAACACACACCTCCAAACTCTCGGGCTACGCCGGGCACCCAGGCTAGTCTTTTATAAATCGAAACAAAACATTATTTCCCTTCTGAACGCTCCTGAGTTTTACGACCGTTTCTTCAAATTTTATTCTTTATTTTCTGTAATAAATCATTTTTTTACCCTATCGATTTTCGTAGTTTTTGGATATAATCATCTTAAATATACGAGGAATACGAAGATACCATTGTTTTCATGTGAAATTCAGTATCACAATTTTCGAAACTCTAATCCAAACAGTGAAGAAGCACCTAAATATCTTACTAACGGCGTCTCTTGCACATGCATGTATTGACCTGGCACTTGTCAGTCATAAACATACATTTAGTTTAATTAAAACGCTTTCGGAGTATTTCCTCTGATGGAGTTGTGTTTAGAAATTTAATTTTTTAATTTTATTTTTATTACATTCCTACATTGCTGAATTGTTTTATCTTCTTCATAAAATGTACAATGAGTGTCTGTCTGACGCCATTGATTTATTTATTTTTACTCCGTAAATGGTGGAAGTATTTGAAAGACATATTTTTTATAGGAAAAGGTCAGCAATTTTTTTTTTTATGTCTTGCAAGTATGTTTTTACTATTTTAATTATTTAAAAAAAGTTTTGTTTGTGAATATTCTTCTATAATTTAATTCCTTTTTTATCTCGTAAATGTAAGTAACACTGAAAAGAACTCTTCACGTAATCCTTAACCATGTTTTAGTAAAAAAAAAAGATAAAAAAAACATTAATTATATATGAAATGAATATGTCAACACGGTATTTTCTCTCATTATAATTATCACTAAATACCGGAAGTAGACAGTTTCGAGTCTCCTGTTGAAAAATCTGAAGTTATTGTTTGTCTTCTAGTATTGCTTTTAAATATAATAAATAAAAATATCCGTAAACTATGCTTTACAAATATGTTTATTTCCTTTTACAAATATATCGCATTTGTTTTAGTTTCTTTATGAAACAAACTTTAATCATTTGTTGATTCCTTTTTTATCATATAAATTCTAAATAAAAGCTTATTACTTAAACTATGTTTTAGGGAGCAACGACATTTAGCCCATTTATAAAACTCACTATATCCATTTGCCTGCCTGTATCTCTCCATTTTCTCAAACTATATCTTCCACTAGACAAAAATACAATATCATACAGAGTAACAGATTATAATAATCTATAATTGGATTATACGGCATAATCGTGTTGACACGCCGGTTCGAGTTGAAATGCGATCACACAACGGTTTACTTGTTAAGTCACTTATTAATTGTTGCTACCCGACACGGACTTTTATTATTGTACGTAATGGAATAGGTGCATTTTAATTGTTTATATATGTGTATTGTTTTCTATGTTTATTGTTTTCTACTCGATGTCACATAATATTCGCCTCGTTTTGCGTTTTCTACGTTTCTTTTTTTCTTTTAAAGCAGTTTAATGTTTCTGTTAACGTGAATAGGCACACTGAATACACCTATATCTATTTGATCATATAACTTGGAATAATTGGCGGTATTCACCAATAAAAACGCAGAGTCGCGGATGAATGCAGATTGTCCGCAGTGGTTATGATAGTCCTGGAACTAGTGAAAACTCCAGTAGAGTTGTAGAAAGGGCGTTCGCTTCGTGGCCTGTAACGTCCGGTTTGAAACCTGTAGACATATTTAATGCGGCGTAGTGTTTCTTTTTAGCGTTGAAAGTAAATCGGGGTAAGCGATAAGAAACTCCGCAAACAATTGTATCTGCAACGTCATTGTTCGGGATTTCTCAGTAAAACATTTTTTAATTTAATTTCATGTAATTTTGTCATCATGGCTTAGCGTATTATTGCGTGTGAACGAATATTTATTACTGGCATAGCATTTTAAATAATTATATTTTTCATTAATGCTGTCAATAATGTTTTATACTCTTCAGACTATGGTTTTCTGTGTACACTTATGGTCTTGACAATGATGACAATGATGTAGGAATGTCAATAAAGTTTGTTTCTTTTGTCTGATGGAAACTATTTTCCACCGGAAATGCGTTTCCAATATTTATAGAACATTTAAATATCGTTTGAGTCGAATTTGAACATCCTTCGTCTAGAAGTGATCTAATGAATGTCCATTGTTGTGTGTTTCGGATTTTTACTGGTTTTTCACTTCATGATTCATATTGGTTATTTATTGTGCAATATGCAGCCATATTTGCTCATGTCTGCAGATTATTTTTAAAAGTCTGCAATTATGCTATGCTTCTTTAAATGAAAGAATACATAACGTTAACAACGGTAAAGAAATCCCGTACGAAAACTGTTTTCTTGTGTGTGTGAGAGATCTATTTACATAAAGAGACGCTATTTTGAAAGATGTGGATTAAGTGTATATATATATATATATATATATATATATATATATATATATTATTTTTAAAATATGATTATCCACTGACACGGGTTTCGTCGTCTACGACTCATCAGAGTAGCTGAATTTAGCGAGATTCGGTAAGGAGCCTAACCTCTTACGGCTCATCCGTCTTGCACGACTCTTTGGATATATCACGATTTACTTAGATGTTGTTTGTTTTTGCTTTTGGGATACGTTTTGAATGACTTCAATTATTTACGATACTGCATGCGATTCCTAAATGCGAGTTGGGAATAATTTTCCCTTTAACCAATTTGGTATATATATATATATATATATATATATATATATATATATATATATATATATATATATATATATTGTTTAGAATGTAATTATCCACTGACACGTGTGTGTTGTCTTACGACTCCTCAGTGTGGCTTAATCTAGTGAGATTCGAAAAAGGAACCCCATGGAAAGAAGCCTAAATCTCTACCACTGGGCTATCTCGCGCGACTGCTGGATATATCGCGATTTATGTAGATGCGTATCAGTGGATAGTTACATTTTAAACAATATGTATTCTGCACTATATTTGGTGTACTAAATTGGTAAATATGGAAAATTATTCCCAACTTGCATTTAGGTAAAAATGCACTTACGTATAAATAATTGTAAATCATTAAAACAGTATCGCTAATAAATAACACGCGCACACAGACAGACAGACAGGCACACACACACACACACACACACACACACATATATATATATATGTGTATGTGTGTGTGTGTTTGTGTGTGTGTGTATTAAAATGGAAAAATATGAGCATGAAAATAATATGATTAAGCTTAAAACTGGAAAAGAAAAGGACAAAATATTCTAGTAAAAAAACGTATTAAACTTATAACTCAAAATATTACAGCATTTAGAATTGATTATATAATGTTATAAATGTAAATTTTTTTTCAATTCCAAATGCTGCAATATTTTACGTTATAGATATATTATATTTTTTACTAGAATATCTTGATTTTTTTCTTTTCCAGTTTTAACAACAAGTCCTTTAATTTTCTATCTTTAAGCTTATCCATATTATTTTCTTACTCGCATTTTTATATTGCAATCCATGATTCTTTCAGGCTTCCAATAAACTCACTTGTTCTTTGTTTAATTTCAATGTTATTTTTTTGCCCCCATAAACACATAGGTAATAATAATGTACGGTACTCGTCTGCTTTCAATAAAATCCCCTCAATTATCCCCTTTCATGCTTTCATTCTCTTTGTTTCACTTGCTACTTTTCGCGAGAGAAGTGAATTCGTAGCAACACTAGTCGCTGGAGTTATAAAAGGCTTCGCTCACGTCTATTAAAATTTTAACGACTTTTAACGTCAGTAAATTCATCATAACTTTTGTTTTACTGAACGAAAAATGACATTTTTTCCTCTACAAAATAATTCTTACTTAGTCATTTGTAAACGTTGCATCAGCTGACACCGTTGTGAAACGCCAAAAACTTTATTACTCTGTGAGACAATCTATTGTGAAGCCACACAATGAAAATCACACTATTAGAAAGATGTCAGAGAAAGTGAAACGTTCCAAGAGTGTTGTAGGCAGGGTTGTTAAATTCTACACTGATACTGGCAAAATAGTTAGTGCTTTTAAAACCGGCAAGAGAAGATCGTATAATGCAACATATGTCATAAAAGGGCAGTTTTAAGTATTGCACAGAGATTAAAAGGGTTATGAATAGTACCTCATGTGTTAATGTGTCAAGACAAAATGTTTCTATACGACTGCAAGAAATAGGGTTGTGTAATCGAACCCAAGGGAAGAAACCAATCGTTGGTTCGAAGAATAAGAAGAAGAGATTAGAGTTTGCAAACAAGTATGTAATTTGTACATGTGATAATTGGGCAAAAGTATTTTTCAGTAAGGAAAGCAAGGTTAATTTATTTGGAGATGATGGAAAAAACAATGTAAAGAGATGCAAAGTGTATTTGGAATGTTTTCTAGCCAAGGTAAAACACCTCTTGTCCGGGTACAAACTAGTGTAAACGCGCAGATCTATAAAAACATTGTTCAAGATCATGTTGTGCCAATCATGCAGAATTCAGGTTTCGATAGGGCTACCTTTATGCAAGATAATGCCCCATGTCACAAGGCAAAGGTGGTAATGAGTTAACTTAGCGAGCAAGATTTTGGAAATTATCGATTGGCCACCACAAAGCCCTGACTTAAATCCAATGTAAAATCTTTGGAAGACTTTAGGAGTGAAAGTTATGAAAAGAAATCCGACTAACATTTGTGGGTGAAACCTTAAGAAGAATGGTGTAAAATTAGTATCGAGGATTGTAAAGAACTGATTCGTTCTTGTAGTCGAAGATGTGAAGCTGTCATTGAGAGCAAAGACCTATTTACTAAATATTGATTGTACATGTATTTTGTATTGTTTTTTGGCTGTTTACATTGTTTTTCTCAGTTTTGTCCCTCTGTTTTGGACGTTCCTATTTTGTAAAATAAGTAAATAATTGTTATAATTCCTTTTCTATACTTTGTAATTATGAATGATAATGACTATCAGTTTTCAAAATTTCAGGTTTTATAATGTTGCCCCTTAGTTTTGGATGCTACTGTATATATATATATATATATATATATATATATATAGAGAGAGAGAGAGAGAGAGAGAGAGTGTGTGTGTGTGTGTGTGTGTGTGTGAGAGAGAGAGAGAGAAAGAGATGTGTGTGTTACTGATCAATGAGTCTTAGTCTTAGTAAGGAAAAACAAAATGAAACAAAAGAAACGAAAAAAAAAGCATTATAAACGAAACCCAACATACTTATATGTTTATTTTATTTATTCATTTTAAATCACTGCAGGTTTTCAGCAATACATTCTGAAATCAACACTTAATCTATATGTGTGATAATAAAAAAAGTGATTTTTCATCTAACTTTACAGAAGTTAGTAAAAAAGCAGAAACATGAATTTCCCTAATTGCTCAGTTAAATATATATGTTTTTTGTGGTTTCTTCATCTTACCGCTTTGTGTCCCGTTTAACGGAGAACCCAGCTGATGTAATATCGTCAGTCTATATAATTTATAAGCTGCACGAAATGCCAGCCAAAATATAAATACGCTATTAATTTTTTAGCTGTGTTTTTTTTATCAAACATACACTTGTAAAACAAACATAAAGTTTATATACATTTTGCTTATAAAATGACGAGAAGGAGAGAGATAGAGAAAGAGAGAGAGAGAGAGAGAGAGAGAGAGAGAGTTCGTGTCGGTATCTGAGTTGGTGGTGTGATTGGTCGGGGCGACGGTAGAAATGTCATTAACTGTTCGGTCGCTTGAACTCTCTCTGGATGACGAACTGACTCGTGCATTTGTTTATATCTTTATATTGAAATCCCATACATCAGAATTTTATTGTTAACTTCTTTTTTACTTTCTTCTTAAGCGGAATGTCTATTGTTTTATTGCTTTGCGATTTTAGCAATAACAATCCAGCTTAAAATATATGTTGTCTTATTGTTCCATGAATGACAACTCTACTATCTTCAGATAAGGATGACGTCATCGTTTAACAATCTGATTGAACATTTGGCTTTGCCCGGATCCCAAATTGGCGTATATGTAATACATTCGATATCTTCCAGCGTTGTCCGTCAACTATGCAGCACTAAGTATTTTTCTTGGATTTAACATTACTAGGAGAAAGTGAACTATGTCTCGTATTAGCCAGTGTATATCTGTGTCGGGGGATTTTATTAAGATTTCTAATATCTTAATTTTCATATTTGATGATATGAATAATTTTATATGCGAGGAAATACTTAATTTTTCTTAGTAATTTTAGTCTTAAAGTTTCACTTTACAATAAAAGGATATGAATTGAATGTAACAGATGTTGTTTTTTTAGCGGAGTGTGCGTGTGTGTATAAACAGTGTCTATTTAACAGTTGTCGCTTTAATGTTGTCATATATATAGTGTGCCGTCTAGTGGTTATATGTTATGAGAATGTATATAAGTGTGCATATACGTGTCAAATCATCTATATGACGTCTATATGTACGTGTGTCTATGACCGTCAGGTGTTATGATCATCTATATAAAGGTCGATTTGTATATGTGCATAATATACAGTTCGTGACATGAGGAGAATATACACAAGTACCTTTACAACGCAAAAGACGAATAACATTTATTAGAGTTTTAACATTTGGTCAATCGAAAATATATCTGATCTATCTTTGGTTTATTGGATGGGAAGCTGTAATGGAAATTCTTCCCAGGAAACGACAGAGACTCGGATTTTATTTCGGCAAGTTTTTATTCGAGAATTTGTTTTCATGTTAAAATAGTTCCAACACTGATTCTGACTATCGCAATATCTTACCTCCTCTACTTGTAGCCATCACGATATTAAGACCGTATTTGTAACTCTCTCGACTCCGACCAATGTAAGTAATTTCCTCGTTTCTCAAAAAGACTATCCTCTCGTACTAAATGACGTCATTAGTATACGTTACTAAGATAATCACCTGATGTTTTTACATGTCATAATTTCAAAGTTGTCAACTGTGTTATGATAACAATTTTTTTAATAATAAATAAATATTTTTCAAAATATTTGGATGATTCTAAAACATTTTTTTCAGCTGACAAATTCTTTTAGTTTGAGTAATTATGATAATCTTATTTAATTTGGGGCAAAGCGTGAATACGCGCAGTATGGAATTTTATAACGGTTTTGTATCATCTTTACCTAGAACCTAATATAATGATGCAAAACATTGCATAAAAACAACATGACAAATAAAAGCCATGAAGTAAATGTAGACATAAAGCTTAATCGTCATTTTTTTAAATGCAATTATTGTTATTGTTGGAAATATAATTGTGTATCATTTTCAATAATTACACTTAATTAATTTCACTTAATAAAAAAGTACATGTAGTTATTACTCTCAAATCCAACTAATCCGTATATCTATAAAATTGAGCGGGTCTATGTGTGTCTGTGTGTCTGTGTCTGTGTGTCTGTGTGTGTCTGTGTACATTTCCCTACGCAATAACTCTGTCAATTTTAAGTCTACAGACTTGAAATTTGATATACAAGGTACTAAGATTTGGGAAAATCTTTTTGATCGGTTTCTGGACAGATATTTTGCTGTTAAGGGGTTAAAGTTCAACGATTTGACCTTTGACAACTCTACCAAACTTTTCCGACAATTTTAGGTCTAAACACTTGAAATTTTAGATATAGGTTCCTTGGACATGGATCTTACTTAATAACTTGATTTGAGCCCAAAACAATAAATGTTAAGGGGTCATAATAGAGGTCAAATTTAAAAACATTGACCATTTTTTTTCTCGACATACACCTCCAAACATCAGGGCAACGACGGGCTGAAATGCTAGTTAATAAAGATATTTTTCTGCATTACACACATATTTTCCTTTCGTACAAGATATGCAACGGTATGAACTAAGTAAATATAAAGATTTATATATCCACATGAATGAGAGGGCAATATTGTTAAAATCATTGATTTTCATATAGGGGAAACACCTGCACATTAAACCAGAACACTACCTAAGATTTCGGTGTAAACTTTTGGTATTTATAGCGAAAAGTTACCGTGCTAAAATAATAAGGTTAATCTTTAGATGTTGCTTCGTAACTATTCTCTACAATCCCCCTCTCTCTCTTTCTCTCTCTCTCTTTATCTATCTATATATCTGTATATATATACATATATATATACATATATGTGTATATATGCATATATATATATATATATATATGCATATATATATCATTTTTACTGTAATTTTTAAAAGGGCTAGAGTTGTTTATATAACAAAGTTGGTTTTACGCAGAGAACTACCTGTGATACTTTTTTATAGTATTTAAAGTTAGATCTTCATTTGGCCATATCTTTTTTGATCAATTTTTAGGTGAAAGTAGTACACTATCTCTCTCTCTCTCTCTATATATATATATATATATATATATATATATATAGAGAGAGAGAGAGAGAGAGAGAGAGACAGACAGATATTTTACTACTCCCTCCCTCTCTCTCTGTTTATGTATATATATAGAGAGATAGAGTTTTCTGTAAAAATATATTTTCTCATATATCGTTATTTAATCCTTATTTAAGAAACTCATTGTAATTACAGAGGAATATAAAGAATAATGACACAAAGTTATATTCCAAAATTCATGATGCTGACCATCTTATAATTTATTCCTTTAATTTAGTTGGCTTATACAATTCTTAACAGTATCTGTTTCGTAGTGCAAAATCGATCGCTAAATTATTATATCAATCAGTGAATATGAGTTAAGGGCATAATAAAATCATAACTGTTTGTCATTTATTCTTTATATATATATATATATATATATATATATATATATATAAAGATATATATATATATATAAAGATATATATATATATATTATATATATATATAAAGGGGCGCTGTTAAAGACAACAGAAAGTTTTGTTTTGTAATATACTTCCTATATATATATATATATATATATATATATATATATAAAGAGAGAGATAGAGAGAGAGATAGAGAGAGAGAGGGGGTTATTTCAAAACAGAAGCTTTCTCTTGTCTTTAACAATGTCTGTTTATATATATATATATATATATATATATATATATGTGTGTGTGTGTGTGTGTGTGTGTGTGTGCGTGGATAGAAAGAAAGGGAGAGAGAGAGTAAGTGAGAGATATATTTTACTACTATAATCATAAAATTTATCAAAAAATATATCACTAAATTTTGATTAAATTTTTAAATATTATTGAAAAGTATAATACTTACTGCTCTACATAAGCACTAACTTATTTATAGAAACAATACTAGCTCTTTTAAAAATTACGGTGAGTAATGAGAGAGCAATATTGTTAAAGTCAGTGATTTTTGTAATAATGAAACATTTCAGAAACATTCGTAAAAACTATAAATTGTCTTCGATATTCGGTGAAAACATTTTGCTCCTCTCCATAAATACCACGTGATTTGCCTATATATTATAGAACAATGCATTTCTAGCTACATTTCGTTTTTACCTTCATCTTTTCTTTAATAATAATGTTATGATGTAATCTTGCTATCAGCTTCTCCTTAATCCTCATATTTCTTTTTTTACCGGAAATTATGAACACGAATTTTCAAAATAGGCTCTTTTTGTTTTGTGGCCGAAAATAATAAATGTATGTTGTGGCTTTCTTTATTTCTTTGTTTTCATGTGCATAAGATATTTCCAGATGGTTTCAAATTGTTTGGCTCCTCATCATTCATCTTATGTTTTGCAGTCTGTAAGAAAACACAAAATATTAATTCACAAAAGAAATTACAAAAAAAAAGATTTTATTTAAAAATATGGAAGCGCAATTGTCATCAAAGTTTCCAATTCTGTACATAAACTCAGGCTTAACAATAGAATATATTTTTAAATGTAATAAAGTTAATTTTATTTAGAAGATTTTAGTTACTGGTCAACATTGAATGAGAAATTTAAAAAATACGAAATGTAATATTTTTTCTACAAGTCAACATCTTCCGTCAGAAATGCCAAATTAAATAATCGTTCACTAATGTTTGCAATCCTCTAACACATGATTATTGTCATAATTTAAATCGGTTAATTTCGATAAATGAAATAACTAAGATATGATTCATTTAAAAGTGCAAAAAAATTAGAAACATTTTTCTAACCAGTTATATTGCAAAAGAAAGAGTTTTATTTAAAAATATGGAAATACAATTATCACCATAGTTGCCAACCCTTTGCATTAACTTTGCTTTAACTACAAGTTGTATTTTTATGAGGTTTATGTAACTGGTCAACATTGAATGAGAATTTAAAAGCAAACGAAATGTGTAATATTTTTTTCTACGAGTCGACATCCTCCGTCAGAAATGACAAACAAAATGACCGTTCGATAATGTTTGCAATCACCTGACACTTCGATATGATAATTTAAATCGGTGAATTTTGATAAACGAAATAAAAAATGTAAGATTCATTTAAAACTGAAAGAAAATTAGAACCATTTTTCCTAACAAGTTATTAAATTTTGTTAAATCAGGGTTTTTCTAAAACCTCTTCTTTTCCATAATAATAATCGTCAATCTGTCGTCTTCTTGTATTGTTGGTATCATAAAATAGGACCGTTGTATGATCGTCTAAATACTGCTGTCTATTTGTGATATATTCATATCTAATTGCTCATATGCAGTTGTGTGTGTGTGTGTGTGTGTGTGTGTGTGTGTGTGTGTGTGTGTGTGTGTGTGTGTGTGTGTGTGGTACATGTATTTTGGACATACCTTAACTTCATGCGTCGTTGATCTTGTCCACCTGGATTTCATCTTGTTCTGGGAGGGGAGACTGGAAACCTGTTTTGGACGAATATTCATTCACTCCAAGACGATGAATTGGTTTTATATAGTTTTTATTTACTTTCCAGGTATCGATCGCAGAAGAATGGAAAGTGAATGTCTTTGCTTGCCTTGTTCTGCAAGGTCTTATTTTCACACACGTCAGCGTCCTCCCCCATCAGTGAAGGGAAGGGGACGACCTGTTAAGCCGTCTGTTCTTCTCTACGTCCAAACTCAAACTCACTGACTCCAGCTAACCTGATCACGTGACTCACATGCAGATCCGATCAGTTGACCCTCACTTTCGGTAAAACGTGTCTACAATATAATTTTCCATGTTTCTTTCTTATGTTCGACCTATTTCCTAACATTCTTATCATAAATGTGCGTTTATAGTTTGCAGTAGACAGGATGGGGAAGCGCTGCATCCAGTGCAATTTATTGTTATCTACATGTACTGTTAATTATAATGATGCTTGTCTGTAATAGTTGAAGTAATATTCTTTTTCGCATTGGTGTTCTCTTAAATAAGATGAAAATCTGCACATTTTTTTTCTATTTTTCCCGAGCAAAAGCAGTATTCAGCCTAAGCGAGTTTACCTGTCTTTTTGCGAAGGAGGAAGTTCCATGAGAGTATGAAATTCACAAGCGGTCCCGGTCCTGGATATGACCTTAAAATATATCCAGTTGTGAGGCCCGGAGTTGCGGGCTTTGGGGAGTGTGGAGCCACCTTTAATTGCCATTGCTCACAGGTCTACTCTGATCCGAAGTGGCAGTACCTGTCAGGGTCCCAACTATGAGTTAAATAGAAACCGACTTGAAAACAACAAATATATTCTATTAAAAATGTTCTTCAAAATCTTTGGATTCGGCATCAAATAAGCTGAAAAGGGTTGATATGACGTTAAACAAAAACAACCAAACAAAACTAAACAAGCGGCCCCAAGTTGCATGTATATCACCGTCAGGGGAGATAACAACGTTAAATTTTTGCAAGAAGGTGTCGACTTCCTCCTATAAGCAGCGCATGGCTTTCTAAATGGCAACCAACCTGATACTTACCAGGCTGAACGTTTACTTCGCGATGAGAGCAAGTGCTTCAGCATGATTATATATTTCAGCATATTCTATTAAAATGGGCTGCATCCGTACGCAGTGCTCTAATCTTTTTATTGAGTTTTATTTTATAAATTTATTGAGCATAAATTTATTGAGCATTTAAATAATTAAACTGCTAATTATCTCAATATTTACTTGTGGTATTGATTCCACCTGTTTTTAGTCGGTGTCAATAACACAATATGTTGAATATATAATGCATTTTCTAATCTTGGTATAAAATTGAAAAACAATTGGAGAACGCAGCAGAGACGGGGGCGTTGCTTGTTTTTATGAAAATCACATCATATAGAAGCGGGAGAAAAACGACAAAGCAAGACATAATCAGTTATTATTAGGTACTATCGAGACTTGTGAAAATTCCATAGCTGCATCATTTATATGTAACTAGCGGGGGTAACTGGCATTGCCCGGATGTGGGGAGGTATAGAGGGGTAAATCAAAACAAAATAGAAAATAAGGAATAAGTGAACGTAATAACCCTGTTTAAATAAATTAAAAAGTAAACAGCGAACGTGATGCAAAATAAAGAATAAGCGAACGATGTTAAAACTTCTTTAAAAAATCGGAAAAACAAAAAACAACGAACGTGATGGAAAAATAAAAAAAATTAAAAAAAAAACGAACGAAAAAATGGTATAAATATTAAAACTTTTACAAAAATTATATTTGACATATCGATTCGAACGTGCAATTTTAAGATAACAACGGTGCTACCATACCAATGTGTCTATGACCGGGCTAGTGAAATTTTATGCGTAAACTAATTAAAAAACAACGTTTTTTTTTTGCTACCCCTTCTTGTAGATAAGTTCCCAGTTGAGGGTGAAGTAATTAATATTTCTGATAAATATTTCGATATTTGTCCTCTGAAGGGTTGAACCTAAAAATGATACCGATCTCGTGAAAATCCAGGGCCTCTGTCGTAATATTTGCAAGACATACAAACATGTATACTAACATACATTTAAACAGATTTTTGCCCTTTATATTATAGACTAGCTGGGGGTAGCCGGCGTTGCCCGAGTGTTTGGAGGTGTGTGTGTGTGTGTGTGTGTGTGTGTGTGTGTGTGTGTGTGTGTGTGTGTGTGTGTGTGTGTGTGTGTGTGTGTGTGTTTGGGTAAATGAAAAGAAAAATCGTTGGCCGGGTGTCCCATGTGTTTGTTTTAAAAAAATAGCCTTGGCGCGCAGTTGGAAAATAATAAAGTATGAAAAAAAAAGAAGGACGTTTTACGGCAGGTGCCCGTTTTTGATGAGTTAATGACGTCCACTTTGAGTGCAGGACAGGGTTTTATTTACTGCGAGTCTGTTCGCTTCTTTTTTTATACGAAAAAGCTTAATGCACATGCGGCGATTGTTGAATATTTATCTTTTCAAAGTCGGGCAAATTAAATAGACAGGCGACCCCAGTTGTTAACATTATTATCATTTATGCGCGATATAAAAAGTTTTAAGAAGTTGTGAGGCGACCGATCGCTTTTCGGAAAAAAGCCTTTCTTGGACATACAGAAAAAAAAACCCACACACACATTTTCGATTTTATATTTATAGTTGTGTTTCTGCTGAGAAAATCGTAGACGTTTACACCCCGCGATGTTATTGTAACACTTTTGTTAAAACTGTGGGAGTCGTTAGCTTAGTAACCTGCTTAATGTAATTATGGTTTATCTCCGATATCCTTATGGGAGTTTGTGACATATTTCCATTGTATGGATGCCCAGCGCGAATGAAACCCCCACGATATCATTATATCATCTTTATCCAGGAAACCAAGAATATATATTTTAGTTTAACGTACGGCCTGAAAGCAACATCATATATCTTATTTATTTTTTTACATTGTGTAATCGGGAGATCATATTTATTAAAAAGGGTCGGTATTATACTACGAATATAAAATTAGCGTATGTATATACTAATATTTTAATGTTTGTCGCATGTTATTTACTTGTATCTTCCTTTTTTAATAAATAACGCACATAACTGTGTCGTCTGCCTGCTTCCCACCGGACTACAACTTGGATGCTTCAAGTCCAATGTTAACAAATTCCTAATGAAACGCCCCCCTTAAGTAAACACTTCATCAAATCTCCACACTAACGTAATGTACTTGCAATAACCCTTATCCCTGAGTGGCTTCCGGGCCTTGATAAGTGGTGATCACTGTGTAAAAAAAATAGGATCTTCCGGTTGAATAATTAATAATTTGGAAACCGTGACACACGTACGTATGTACGTTAAAAGTACTACGTTATCAATATATAGATACCAAACTAACATTTTGCTCTGCAACCCTCACATCGGAATATTTTATGCATAGAAGAGTGAGCAACTGACTGCAACAAGTTTGTTGTGCGCTGCACTTAATTCGTAAACAATCAAATAATATTATGAAATCAATTACGATACTTTACATGTTTAACTGCGTTTGACTCAGATGAACATGTAAAAGATGTGTGATTAAATTAATGGTGACGTGTTTTTATTAACATTTTCAGGTTTATAATTGCAGAATCAAGGAATTTTGGTAAAAAAAAACAACATATGCTTTAATTTCTTAATGCGTTTAAATATTAATTATGGTGTTTCGTTTAATTGTTTTCGTCATAAAAGATGTCACGATTTGAATTCTTCCAATTAAATATTATTTGGTATAATTGTTTCGTCTTGGAGCATGTCAACTATTATCTGATTATTAAACGCCTAATCCAATTATTTTGTAAATGTTTTATACTTCAATTTATATATATATATATATATATATATATATATATATATTTATATATATATATATATATTCATTATTTTATATATATAAACATATGTGTGTGTGTGTGTGTTTTGCGCTTGCATATATTGCACTCAAGAACACCCACTGGTCTAACACCACGATAAAAAATAATGAATATATATATATACATTTGTAGTCATCGACATACAGTCCTGTTTCGTTGTATCACTACTCATCAGTGCCGCTAGACTATCATCTCTCCCAAGCCAAGGATTGAACCTAGAACCGTCGTGTTGACAGTCGGCAGTTCTCCCAGCAGCACTGATGAGTTGTGATACAACGAAACAGGACTGTATGTCGATGACTACACATATATTTTAAGCCGCCCTCTTTGGATAGAGCACTGTCGTAAATAATCTCACCCGCTACTTAATTGGCTGAAAATGCGAAGCTCGTTGTTTGTTTGTTTGTTTACGAACAGGCAATTTGAGCACTGTAAAAGTGGTGGCGGGTGTCTATTTAAATAGACATTCCGACGAGTTATTTGCGGGCGTCGATTCCATGGTCGAGTGGGAGAACTGCCGACTGTCAACACGACGGTTCTAGGTTCAATCATTGGCTTGGGAGAGATGCTAGTCTAGCGGCACTGATGAGTTGTGATACAACGAAACAGGACTGTATGTCGATGAGTACAAATATGTATACATTCATTAATTTTTAATCGTGGTGTTTGACCAGTGGAGGTTCTTGAGTGTGATATATGCAAGTGCAATTGCATTGGGTAGACGTTTGAGGGTACCGGATTGACAGTTCCTGGCTCATAGTACAGATGCCCTAACTCTTTGGTGGCACTTAGAGCGGCTGCTTTATCGGGATGATTGTACTGTCATGTTTGCTTTACGATATCTTAACATTTTAGTGTACTAAATGCTGAGTTCAGTCTTTATGTATTCAAATATTTATATGCGGTGTTTGGTTTAGTTGTTGTTGGTTTTGGCTTTGTACCATATAATTGAATTTTGTAGAAGCAAAAAGAAAAAGATAACATTAGTGTTTTGGTAATTGTAGGTCAGAATGCCTGAACTGGTCGCACCAATCAACCAATAATATGTTATTATGAATAAAATATTGAAATATATAATCTTTTATAAATATCAATAAAACTATTAACTATATGCACCAGGATGATGACACACCTATTTGCTATTAATCAGTTTAATCAATCAGAAAGTGTATAAAGTTGCAAATCGATAAAAAATTATTTTTGTTTTCAATTTTTTCATCTCCATGATTCGATCATTCATTGATCACTTCTGAGTCGACCTGTACTCGTTTATCTTCAATTCAAATTCGTTTATTTCATTTCTCTGTTGTATTTCTCACCTCGTTTGCCGAGAGCATTTTGTCGTTAGTAATTAAAGCTGTAATTAATTAGTCTCTCTAATTGTTTCTCAATATTTATACTTGAAAATATTCCAATTAGTTTTTTTTTTCTTCTAAACTCATTTGTCACCTCTGTTGCATGGATGAAATTCTACTTCTTTTCCAATCTCTATATTTGATCGACACGAGTTAATAACAGATCAAAATCAAACGATAATTAATTTCTCCAGTTACTAGTCCTTTGTTTAGTGGCGTGGGTACAGTCACGCTATGCTAACGGAAATCACTGTAGGTGGGTTGAATCGGTTCCTCCCTAAGTGTCAATGCTATATCAAATTCACATGCGGTTTCCTGTCACATGTATATGCCGGTCAGAAAAGATAGCCACGTAAGTTTTTTTTTTCAAGCACTTGCAGGGTGATATCGACGCCCTCATACATACAACGCTTGTTATTCCTAAATACGCATCCATCTGCTACTGGCCCGGCTTAATGTTTCTTAACTTCGATGATCTAACAAGAACCAGTGCGTCAATGTTATTAGGCTCTACATTTTTTACCCAGGTTTTACCACTTTATAAATAGTACAAAGTAAATGTATATGAAATTTTATGATAAAAGATGAAGTAAATAAGATGGAATGTATTCATCTGTTGTTAGATCGGTAGAAACCACTTCAATATTTTAAGCATTACACTAGGAGCGTACATGTTCGTTTACGTAAACTCGTTCTTTTGCGCATGTGCGTTCTCACACGCGTACGGCATAATCACGTTGACACACCGGTTCTCGCCAGATCACCGAAGTTAAGCAACGTTGAGCCTGGTCAATACTAGATGGGTGACCACTTTGGAAGGGTAGGCACTGTATGAACCTTCTGGGAAGGTTGTGCGTGGGGCCAGCACCCTCATCCCATAAAAAGAACTCAGTTGCTACAAAAGTATCTACAGAGTTGTAGATGGCCTATGCCCCTTAGAAGTTCAAGGCTATGGATGGATGTTCTCATACGTGACCGACCAAGAAAAGAATCGATCAGGAAAATAATCGATCGGGTAAAGAATAGATCAAGAAAAGAATCGATCAGGAAAAGAATCGAACAAGCAACGGCATTTTTTGGAGAATATAATCAGTTTTGTGAGGACTTGAATGAGATATATAATTTTCTGATCAACCGATAATGATTACGACATACGCTTAAAATCAAACGAACTCACTCTCTTCCCCGTTTTACTTTGCAAGATTGCACAGCAAATAAGATAGAAACATAATACACCCGTGGTCATCCAAGTGCGGCTTTTTTTTCTGGTCACAGCACCAAATTAGATACCTGCGGGATATTTCTTGAAGGTTACGTGGTGGATCGAGTCACCATCTTGTTTTTTTGTTTTCTTTGTAATATTTTTGGCAACGTAGAATATGCACACCATTAATTTCTCTCATTTCATAAACTATCAGTATCGGACGGGTTATTTGCAATGTCACAAATTAATAGGAAGTTTCAATTAATGAGGGATCTGTAACATTTTCTATTAAATGTCAAGTGTCACATGGTTGTTTTCGAAAACTCCTTACGCATTTGCATTTGCACCATTTGCGATCAAGTAAAAAATAAACAACGTAGCAGCATAACTTCTCAGTCTAATTTGTTCATCGGATGTGGTCTTAAATAATATCAAAGGCAAAATATCTTACTCATCTGTAATTAAGCACTTAAAAAATTAGTACACGCCTTTTTGTGTGCCGTCTGTCAGTCATTTGATCATTGCTTTTCCATATGTGGATCGCTATCCTCTCGTATTTATTAATCTTCTGTTTTACCCAAGACGGATCTAGTCATGTATAATGACACAATTGTGACTTGCTGAGGTTTCGAACGCGTTATTAGTGAGAGTCATTTAATCATAGGATAAGATACCACATAACTAATTACGTATTACTTAATTTTCTTAACATAATCTTAAAGACGGAAACTGACAGACGCAGACGGGCAAATATCGTGGTGACATTCGTTTAGATTCTCGCTACATTGACGGAAGAGTTTCGCCTGTCTCGTTGTATGACTCATACTGCCTTTAAAAAAAATTTCTACCCTGGAGAGCATCATGTTATCACCTTCTATATTTCGACATATCCATTTCGAGCGCGTTTTGTTTAGAACTTAGACACCCGCTTCAATTACGGCACCTGTTGTTGGGTATATATGCAAATTATACTGACATGTATTGATGTGGCCCTCGCTAATATTTATACTAGTAAACATATTTGCTACTTACTGGCGTAGGGTCCCAATATATAAAACCACTAAAGTTTAGGTGTTTAAAGAAAAAATATTTCTCACTTCAAGTAATGTCGAATGACACCCATGCCTACTATCTGTTAATTATACATTTTTTAAATCCTACTATACTATTGATTTCTTATAAAATATATATCTAATTATAAATACTATTTGGAATTACAAGCACACCGTAAGCAATTATTATCATAATAGTTTGTGTTCTACATATTCTATTTTTGTCGAACAATCATGTATTGTTACTATCTGACGGATAAACAAACTGTTTTTTTTTAATTTAAGGACTCGATCCTTTGCTTTGTATTATTCTTGATAGTCATAAATGACCTCTATCATGAAATTTTGTCTGAGATGGGAATATTTGCTGACGGTACCACGCTCTTTAATAAAACGAGTGAAAAAACAATTGTACACATATCCAAGACAATGGGAGAACCCCAAGAAAATGAACTTTACTCTGTAGTAGAATTGGCTGTAATTGCTTTGTAACATTTTATGCTAGTAAAACTAAGCTTTTTTTCTTCAACAAATTTTATGCTAGTAAAACTAAGCTTTTTTTCTTCAACACATTTTATGCTAGTAAAACTAAGCTTTTTTTTTCTTCAACAACGACAAAAATCCTTTTCAGTTAACGATTGCGATGACAAATAATACCCAACCATCGTTCACATTCCTCGACCTGATATCCACAGGAAACATTAATTTGATTAAATACAATGAGGACTTTGCAAAGCAGTTGGGCTCCCTCTACCATACTAGAGAAATCCTCAGACTAGAGAGATTCCTATATCCTTACAGAACCACAATTCGGCCATGCATAAAGTGTTTTGCCGTATTTGGATTTCTGCATTTACCACTAATCTTGTTGAAATCCTTACTTGCGGAAAAGCCATGTAATAGTTTGTTCCCTCGTAATGTAAGAATTTCAAATTCCCTCCTTTCCTTTCTGTACCAACCTGCCGAAGTTTAATGTTATGTTACACACATATCTCTGTTCAACTCCCTACAGTGTCTACTAAGATAAAAAAAATAAATGGAAATTGTAAAATCTTACCGCTCTTTCTTTGCTATTCTCAACCTTAGTAGACTTTACATAATCACTAGAACTAAATCATCGAAGGAAAAGTGCAATCAGAAATTTAGCAAATTTAGAGTCAGCAGAGCCTTCCTGTACAGGCATCCTTAATGAGATCATATATTGTCCTTCAAGATTCGTGGGAGCACAAAAGTATCTGAACCCCATATCGATCATTCTTTAAAAACGAAGCCTGAAATTTGTCATGTCTTCAGAATTCATCAATGCAGCTGTTCAACTTATATACAGAAGTTCTTTTTTTAAACAATCGTACATATTAATTTTGCTGTAAATAGGATGTTAACGTGTTTGCAAATTAAAGTTGATTTGCCAATCCCTTAATATTTATCGCCGTACACGTCGAAACGTTATCAAAACAAATATTTTATTTTGTTAGATCGAAATTAATCAAATACTACTGTAGATTCTCCCGGTCTCTTAATCTAAATCCGCCCTCACTCTGCTTCTTTTTTCAACGAAAACAATCTTATAATTCTATAATATATTCATTTTTTGAATTATATACAGTGTGGCTATATTAACACACTAGCTTCTGTTATATCCTCGACGTTTTGAGGAATTTAGTTTGTTCAATACTAAATAAGTGTATTTACAAATACAAGGTACTGTATGTGGTTTTCGTTCATCTCGGCAATGTCTCTAGTAAGCTGAGACATTCTGTTTGGGGAAGCAAGCTGTACCGTCTCAAGATGACGTTTGAATATGGAATTGCTCCACGATGCTTGCGCAATTATACGTTCAGCCACCCTTACAAGGGGTATCCATTGTCTCTGAAAACGGAACGAAGGCCATAATGATGTTTAAATTAATTTTAATCCTAATATATGATGATAAAAGTGATGTTGGCTTGATAAGCACGTGACATTGGTTGGACAGAGAAAAGGTATTCTTTATATATTCTTTTAATTTAAACCACCAAGGTAAAACATACCAAGCATACAAATCGGGAAATTATTTTTTTCACGTCCACAAATTAGATAAAGAAATAACTGTAAATTCTTACGTCATTACTGAAAGAAATATCCGAACAGTCCTTATTCTTATCGAATTAATACATTAAGAGTATAAAAATGTCTAGTTCTGGCGTAAGAATCAATTTATTCTAAGCCATAATCGAATTAAGATAAATGAAATCTTTGATAGCGGTCCGCAAGTGGTTTACAGCCGGAAATCTAAATAAAGCCGCAAAAGTGACTATACACAGATTGAGCCAAGAACAGATTAAATTCTGCTTTTATTCCATAAAATCGGATTACATTGCCTGGTTGCTTTCTTGCTTACATAACGAATTGTTTGTGCCCAGGATGAATATATTTAAAAAATTATCAGGTTTCGGACATTACTATTTATTCATTACATTCTCAGAAAGACTTTGTCATAGTTTATGATCCAGACAATCTATTGAATGTAGTGAATTCCTGGGGATACAAGACTCAGTTACAAGACTCAGCAGTCCTATCCATTGCTGCAAGGAGATCTCTAGTTGTATACTCATTCAATATCTCCGTTCAGTCTCGAAAGACAATTGATATCTTCTGCAAGGGTAGGTACGCGTATAATTTTGGGGCAACAGATGCGCAAATTCATCCACAATTCTCTTGAATCGGCACTGCTCGAGTCGAGTGGCAGGGAGAAATCCTGAAATACTGAAAATAATGCCTGGATAAACAGTGAAAATACTTAGAATCATCATATGGGCACCTAATTTAGAACTGACCAGGCTCAACATTTCTTAACTTTGGTGACCCAACGGGAACTGATATTTAGTGATTATGTTTATATATATATATATATATATATATATATATATATATATATATATATATATATATATATATATGTGTGCGTGTGTGTGTGTGTGTGTGTGTGTGTGTATACTGCGTATCAAATTATTAACGAGTTTACATTTTCTAAAATATTTAAGGAACGAGTGAATAAAAATCCATGAAAATTTGAGAAAATGCTTACAATACTTTTCAGCTACTTTAATCTGAAAATAATAGCATGTAAAGCAGTATTAGCGAAACTATGACAGAAGATAGGAATATCTGCTGATATCAGTGTGCCAAGTTATTAACGAGGTTGAGAATAAAAACACAATATATTCATAACTTGTTTATTGAAATAATTTTCAAACATCAAATAAACAATGAAAAATGCTTAGGACATAATAACTACATAGCAATTTCTAGGTTGACATAATTAGTAGGGCATATGCGATCCTTTTTATGAATGATTTGTGAAAGACGTTGTGACGTTTATGACAGACGTTGGTCCACAGAATTAGTCAAAATTGTGATTTCGTCAACAGTCATTCCTCGCGATACCTCTTGGAGAGCATCCCACAACTATTCTTTGCTTTTTAAATTGGCGTCCACTTGCATAGAGGCGTCGCTTCATGATACTCCAAAGGTCCTCAATTGGCTTAAAATCTGGTCAATATGCAAGCGACCACATCCTTCGTAGCCCAGAGAAACCCAGTTCTTGCAAATACTCTTAACTTTTGTTTGCTGCATGAGAGGGAGAATTTTCCTGCATAAAAATAACGGTTTTTTCTGAACGTCAACCTTTGCTTATTCAGCCATCGTTATAAGTGCTCTTTCAGAAAAGCTATATCAGTATTTGACGTCATTTTTACGCCTTTTGGGACTCTCCATGGGCCAACTAAAGTACCTCCGATAATCCCAGCCCCAAGCATAATCCCACCACCACCTTGTTGGCGCCTTAAACACTGATGACGATGTCGTCCTTCTAGGACCTACCCCTTGCTCCAGCCATCTTAGCCATCAAGAGTGACATGCACTTCCTCCGTGAACAAAACTTTGGAAAAATCCGTTTTCATGTTGTCCTCTGCCAATTTCAATCGGTTTTGTATGTGATTTTGCTTCAATGGAGGGTGTGTCACAGGCTTAAAAGACTTTGCTACTTCTTTCAAAAGGCGACATCGAGTACTTTATGATATATTCTTCAATCCAGCTTCATCAAAAACTTCTCAACTTGTCTGCCCAAGGTCCTTAACAACTTCACGTTTAATTTGGAGTAGAGAACGGCGTGAAACAACTCTAAATTTACTTTTATCAGCTCTCTTGATTACGTTTGTAGGACCCTTGATAAAGTTCTTTCAAAGTTTGCTGGTACCTTCCTATCATTTTCGATATTTCGAGGGTAGTTTTGCCTTTTGCTGGCTGTTTTGTAATAGTACTCTTTTCAGAACTACTCAAACCACCTTTACGACCCATTTAATTGACGAGAGACATTGTCTTGTTAATATTTGACACATCTCAAATACTGTGGATTCAGCAATTATGATGATAAGTTGTTTACATTACAGTACGAAAATCTCACAGTACGCGCAGCTCAGCATTGCCAAAGTTTCCGAAGCTTTTGATACGAAACTACCGGTAAGTTTCTGAAACTGATAAAAAAAAATGTTATCTCGTTAATAATTTGACACGCAGTGTATATATATATATATATATATATATATATATTATATTATATATACATATATATATATATATATGTATGTATGTATGTATGTATATATAAATGATGAATCTCACAGGTAAGTAAGTCATTTTTATAACATGAATAGGTTACATAAAGTAATTAAGAATAGAAAAGCTTGATCTCATATTTGTAACATTACGATTAAGGGAGGTGGCGTAAGATCAACACTGGTGGGGAGCAACGATGTAATATACTGTTTTGTTTTTAAATCCCCGAAACAGTTTTCATGGTAAACAACTGATGCTCCCTTAAAAATAAATTATTACTGGTACTATGGTGATTTCGAGAGAGCAAGTTTATGCAGTGATTACAGGTGATTGATTTACTTACTGACTAAATGGTTTTCTAACGAATGATAATTTTTTGTATAGTTTTAAAGGTTAAAAACTTCCAAGACTATATATATATATGTGTGTGTGTGTGTGTGTGTGTGTGTGTGTTGTATTTGTGTGTGTGTGTGTGTGTGTAAAACACTTTCATTTTTTAAGTGTACTAGTCATCACAGGGAATTTATATCTCCACTGTTTAGGAACACATTATAACGATACTACTCCTCTATATCCTATGACATAATCGTTTCAAATATAATTTCCAGTTGATACTTGTTATATACCCTCCCCAAAGTAATAGGGGTGTGTTAATTACTAATAATATTTTTAATTATTACATATTTCTTATACTTAATTTACATAACAGTAACAATTACCGTAAGGTGGCGTTTGACCTTGTTAATTGGTTATTTATTTGTAAAAATAAATATTTAAACAAGTGGGGATACATGGTTTTACCCGTATTCACAAAAGAACTACATGAAAATTTAATAATATATGCATATGGATAGATTCCCGTCGCTTTGACGTATCAGGTTAACCAAAACAAAAAGTAAGTTCTTTAGAAATCCACACAGATTAGTTTTTTATGCAGAATAAACCACAGTTTTGGTACAACTCTAATCTTAGTCAGTGCAATGGCTGCCATAAGATGGAGCAGGCAGTAGACCCCCATGTTTTACTGTCCAGTTTTACTTCTGTGTTAAAGGAGATTGAGGGTGTATCTCTCCCAATGGACTAAATGCGCCTATAGGTACCAATCAGGACATTTCTACGTCCTGGCGCAGTTCATACAGTGCGTAGCATTTCCAAATACTCAACCATGTGGTACTGGCCAGGCGCGTCGTCGCTTAACTCTCTGTGTGTCAACGTGATTATGCCGTATAGTATATGTAACATCTTTATATTGAAACTATTACCTTTGTCCCTTTCTCTCTCTGTCTCTCTCTTCCTCTCAATATCTCTGTCTATCTCTCTCTCTCTCTCTCTCTCTCTCTATATATATATATATATATATATATATATATATATATATATATATATATATATGTCTGCCCGTTTTAACGTTCTCTCTTTCCGCTTCTGCATTATCCTCTTTCTCGAACCGTGGTTTTCACATCCGCCGTCCATTCATCTCATCTTTCTCAGAACTGCCCGCCTTTGGAACACTATGCCGCTGGTCTATTTCCCAGTTGAATACAACATCGTAACTTTCAAATCCAATGCAAACAAGGTTTTTCAAGTCGTCCCATTAAATAATCAAAGTCTACTCAATTTACACAATTAACGATTACCTTAAATTCATTTACTTTTATCCTCGAGTGGCTTTCAAGCCTTGATAAATGGTGATAATAAAGTTGAAAAGCCCATCTATTTTAATAAGTAGTGCATTTCGTTGTTATTGACAGAAAATTGGGTTGATACGCCGTAGCACCTACGAAACAAAACTACATAAATTCCTACAGAATTGCATAAAATATTGAATCGCTTTAAATCAATTGCTTTCTAATAAAAGCAAGTTTAAATGAAGAATAAATCAGTTTTCTATTGTTTTATTTAAATTTGCTAACATTATTTTCAACGAATTAAAAGTTAATTTATTCAAAACACGAAAGATCATTAAGCCTCCAACATTTAATTTCCTTCGAAATAGGAGGTGCGTTCAACTAAAAATTCTGGCTGAGCGTTGCTTTCTCATTAAAAACAGGAAAAATAGAGCATCAATCGCTTTGCGCAATACAAGATGCGCTCAAAAAGAATTTATAACCGAAGATTTATTTCTCAAGGAAGAAAGAAACACAACAGAAAACAAATACAAGTAAAACTATAATTTATTTTTCAAGAAGGAAATTAAGAATGTAGCATCGTTCGTTCTGAAAAAAAAAACCTGGTGACTCAAAACGAATTCGGATTGCTAAAAGAACATTGCAGAGTAAAATAAAAACATATTCGTTTTTTGTATTACTTTTATGGCAAAGTCTTATGCTCATCTTGACAGTTGTTATCGTTTCACCACGTTTCGGCCAACTAATCCCCTGACCTTCGTCAGGTGTAAACCGTGACGGGATAGGAAACTCGTGGTTTCGATTCTAGCTGATCGCATCTAAATGCATTCTTTTCTTTACATTTGAAATCAATACTCTATAAAAATACAGGGTGACCCCCCCCCAAAAAAAAAACAAAAGCTAAATGGAGGTTATCTAGAATATATGCTGTAGAACGGAGAAAAAAATGGCTAAAGACCCTAGTGTTTTGATGTGATGTTTTGAATATAATAAACTTATGACCAAACTTTTATTTCACTCGGACAAAGCACTAAGAAACGGGGCCTAATTAGAGTTGGAGCCCGTTTTGTTTGGGTCACGCTGTATATAAGAAATTTTGACAAATTTAAATATACTTTTCTATAGGAAATTAAAGACCGAATGATTTTCTTTCTTTTTTTATTGTTGTTGTTGTATGCTGTTTAATTGCGGGTTCTGGTGATGGTTGTTTTTACACATATAATTTCACCAATTGATATAGTTAATAAAACGGGACGCATGACGTAAAAAGGACGTGTACTTTTTAACAGAACCAATAGCATATTTTCTTTGAAGCACATCAGACATTTGGGAAATATGTCTTTTTTCATTTGTTGGTCTTCAGTTAAGAGCCCGTAATACAAAACACATTCCCTCCGATGGAAACCACTAAATGCGAAGTTATACTTTCATATCTAACAGGTCTTTCAAATCCCTCGGAATGCACGCGTTTCTCTTGAGTCTTATATTTACCAGCTAGCCTATCGAACGCTTCGGTTGACCTAAAAAGATGAAATCTCTACCGAGTTAAACTCCAGTCACTCTCGAGCGAGTCCTGTCCTCTCTCCCTCTCTCTCCCTCTCTCTCCCTCTCTCTCTCTCTCCCTCTCTCCCTCTCTCTGACCAACTGCTTGATCTGTTCCGTGAACATATCATAACTCGTTTTCTTTGTCGGTAATTTTATGTCCAATCTTTTTCAAGATGATTCTAGTTTGTGTTTATTATTAAAAGTTTTGTTTATTTAACAAAAATTATATGATTTTCTTATCACGCAGTTTAAACTGGTATTACTAAATTCCAATCACTTATATAAGTCTTATTTAATTATGTAACTAAACTATTTATCTTCCCATTTCAATAGTTTTATTTTGCTTTCGATATATTCCATTTAAATACACGGTAACATTTCGCAGCGCCAATCGTTGACTCATCGTTCATCAGGTCATATTGGGCTATCTGAGAACCCAATATTCCACACTACCCTGTGTGCTAAATTAATTTAGTCATAAATGTCTGGGTGACACATAACCATGTACGAAGTAGATAAAACGTAGTTGAAAAAGTTTACAGGTTACATCGGCCGAAAACTTGTGAAATAATAACATCCAAGTAAAGATATTCGTCAGAATAATTGAAATAATATAGAAAATCTATATTTTATATTATTGGAGATTTAATTACGAAAGGATCATCTCTTATTCAGTATTATCTGTAGCGCAAGGTACGTCCAATGGTCGAATACTGTTGCCACATCTGGGCAGGAACTGCTAGAAGCAGCTTATCCTGCTTTGGCAGAGTTCAAAATAGACTTCGTAGAGTAGTGGGGGATGCCCTTATTTCTTCCCTGCAACCTCTTTCTCACAGAGGAGACTTTGCGAGGCTGCCTCTGCTTCAATCTATGGTCCCCCTCGCCAAACTTTCACGGAAAACACTCGTCTAGCCAAAACTACTATCAATAATTTCCCACCTTTTTATATGTATCTAAATCTAAACGTAGATTCCACTAACAAAGCTTCTTTCTTAGAACTGTACACCTATGGAACTCTCTTCCGTTTGTCTGTTTTCCAGCTGACTACAACTGGAGAGATAACTTACATATTAAAAGCTTTTCTTCGTGATTGTTACTGAAAGCTTAGCGGCAGTCAATATCAGAAGAGAAGATAGAATTATGCTTACTGCTACGTTTCAGTATATTTGGGTGTCTGTAAATTTGGGCTGGAGAGCACTCAAGACTTCATGATTCACTGCGGTACCGTTAATGCTATAAATTCGAACGTGTAGAGGGCATGCATTGTCAAAAATAATTGCTTCAAAATCTTAATGACGTCATCCGTAGTATGACGTCATCTGCTATATTTAAATGTATCATAATTGCTCTATTTGTACTGAATTATTTGTTACAGTTCTGAATGTTTGAGATGAGTTATGAATGTATTATTTCGATAATAAGACAATTGTTCTTATATTTAATGTTATCTGCACAATTTTTTTTATCGATGTAGCTTTCGACCTTTCTCAAGAGTAAAAGGCGTCATGTTTTTTTGGTGGGGTTGGGTGAAGAAAAAAGGAGGTTAAATCTAATGTCTAAGATTTCAAAATTTAAGATCTAGTTAAAAGTAATTTTTTTTAGAAATTATTAAAGAATTATAATTTATCATGGACCCCTAATATGTATTATTTCTGACTTATGATTAAAAATTTTAACTAAATGATTAAATCAATTCTTAGAAACGTAACATTAACAGAAATGAGGAGTGCTGATTTTAGTATGTTTAATCCTATGTATGTCTCGTACTATTAGTTTATTTTAACAAAATGTAGTATTTAAAAAATGTTCTGTTAATAATATGACTGATGTAAGATAAAAAATTGTATTTGTTAATAAAAAAAATACCACTAGAATATGAGACAAAACTTTTCATGGATAGAATGTAATTTAAATGCTTCTAATCACTGGTTAAATGAAGTGGGTATTATATATAAAGCATATCCTCTTCGACCCGACTAGTATGGTTAATTAAATACAATTTGCAGATATCGGTCCGGCTCGGTCGTTAGCGTTGTTTGACCTCTTATGTATGCAACATTCTCACTATTCCACTCGGGAAGCATTCCCAATAAGGTAGTAGATCAATAAAGTAGATTGGAGTTTTTCTTCGTTGAAATGTAGTTTCGGCAGACAGATTATCCCCACATACAAAACGCGCTGGTTTTCCATCCATCTTCGGAATTTATTCTACAAGTAAGTTAGTTCCAGCAGGATTGTATCTTAGCCACGTGAGCTTCCTGGATTTAGGGATGGGTACTAAAAGAGACATACCGTAGACACTGGTAGCTTTTTCTAATATAACTAGTAGGGCTCCCGGCATTGCCTGGTCGTAAAATATGCTTAAATATTATATTTTGATTAATTCAGATGTCCTATTTATTTTTTATATTATATTGGAGTCAATATATAGTAATGATTTAAAATCGAATCGAAACCCTAGCCGTTAGCTTACGATTTATTTTTGCCTCTGTCGTTAATGACTGAGCAATGGAGACATGTTTCCTACACAGCTAAAAATTAAAATATGAACCAATAGCAAGTACCCGGGTTAAAACCCAAATATAAAGTCTCGCATCGGTTCAAATACATTATATATGAAGTGTCCTGTTTGTAGACCAAAAACAATAGGAAGGGGTTTGGTAGGCAATTTTTAAACAATAATATATGCGTATGCATATATGTGAAAAGAGTTTTATGTTAATTATAAATATTTTAGGTTAATATTACGCAAGTATAAATCTATGTAGAATATCTGCATCAATATTACTAGAGGCGTGCAATAAGTAATGTCCCTGACCCACTTCCAGTTGTCTGAGCTTGCTGAAATTTTGCATGTGCAATGATTTATATCTCTACGGGTTATGTGGCAAATTATAGCTCTGAACTAATTTTGGTTTCTGTTTTACAGGTGTTTGAACTGAGTCAGGTGTGAAATGGAGCCTGTTGAATGTCGAGCAGTGATCCTGTTTTTTTTTTTATTTAAAAGAACGCACACCACAGGAGACTTTTGATGAAATGAAAAAAACTTATGGTGATAATGTCCCATCATATGACCTTGTAAAACGCTGGCATAGTGAATTCAAACATGGCCGGAAGTATGTGGAAACAGCTCCCAGACCTGGTCGCCCCCCTTTTGCCATTGATGAGGCATCTGTCCGTCAAGTTGAGGCTGCCATTTTGGAAGATCGGCGCATTACTATTCGCCAAAAACCCCAAGATGTCAAGATTAGTACAGGGTCTGTGGAAACTATCATTCATGACCATTTGCATATGCATAAGGTGTCTGCCAGTTGGCTTCTCAGGTTGCTCACACCATTCTAGAAGCGAGAACGCGTCGAGTGCTCGAGAGTAAATTTGGAGATGTGCCAAAAAGATGAGTCAAAGTTTATCAAAATACTGATTACACAGGATGAAACCTGGGTCTATCACTATGATCCAGAGACCAAATCCCAGTTAATGCAGTGGAAGCACTTGGACTCACCACCTCCAAAAAAGGCAAGGGTGCGGCCCTCCGCTGGCAAGGTCATGCTCACAGTCTTCTGAGGCCAGGGCGGAGTAGTGATGACAGATTTCCTGGCAAAGGGTACCACAATTACAGGAGCCTATTATGCTTCACTTTTGAGGAAATTAAGGGAAGCTATCAAAATCAAAAGGCGGGGCAATATCAGCAAAGGTACCCTCCTCCTGCAGGACAACGTTCCGGTCCACAACTCGCATGTCGCCAGATCAGAAGCACGGGCGTGTGGTTATGAAATCCTTTCCCCATCCTCTCTACTCTCCTGACCTTGCACCCTTTGACTTTCACCTTCTCCCAGCCATGAAGTTTTTTTTTTTTTTTTGAAAGGAAAGCGTTTCCAATTCGATGCAGCCTTGATTTCTGAAGTCATGTCGTGGCTGGAGGACCAACCTGGGTATTCTACAAAAACGGTCTCCGGAGCTGCATCAAACGATGTGAGAAATGCATAACGCTGGGTGGTTCCTATGTAGAAAAAGACTAATAACTGTGCCAAGTTTCGTTACTCTACAGCTATGGGAAGTGAGTCAGGGGAATTACTTATTGCACGCCCCTCGTATTACAGGTAATAGTAAACTAAAGGTGATCATTCCATAAGGAAACCGAAAAAACTAATAGGGAATTAATTAAAATGAATGTTTAAAAGAATATGCTAATAAGCTAGATTTTTTGCTAGTGAATTCAATTTTATAAGAAAGTTGTATTTTGTTTTTCAAGAAATAGAAAAGAGGAATTTTCAATGTGAATATCGATACCTAAAACCCTAAATTTATAGGAGAATAGATACATATTTGTTATTTTCTTCACCGTTTCTAAGTTCTTTTCGCTTGTAAAACTCTATTAAATTCATAGCCGTAAATCTTCGTCAGCAATCCATATTTTGACCTGAAATTGAGTCGTCCAATATATCCGCATTGAGATAATTATTTTAATAATAATCGATTTTTTCAAATCAGTTTGTCGGCTGGTTTGCGGAATCTAATCCATATCCCGTTTGGCTGAGTTTCATAATTTGGCGATAAAGAGGTGTCCGTTTATATTTGATTTTTAATTTAAAATCCTTAATTTAGTAAAGGAGAGATTTAATTAGAAACGATATTCATAGTTCTAGAGTTTTTGCACAAAGTAGAATTTTAATATTTGATTATAACTCGCATATTATTTTCATCCAAAAATTTTTATAACTTGCATATTATTTACATAATTTTTTTTATAATTCGCTTATTATGTTACTACAATTTTTCATATAAATCACATATTATTTTAATACAATTTTTCATATATCTCGATTATTATTTTCATAAGAAATTTTTTTAGAACTAACATAATATGTCCATACGAAATTATTTTTATTACTTGCATATAATTTCTATACAAAATATTTTCATAACTCGCATATTATTTGTATACAAAATTCTTTTAAAACTCGCATATTATTTTCATACACATTTTTTTATATTGTTTTCACATAATTGTTTATAACCCCCATAATTCTGTACAGATTTTTTTTTATAAATCTCATATTATTTTCATACAACATTGTTTTATAAATCCTATATAATTTTCATACAAACTTATTATAATTCGCATATTGTTTTCATACAATCTTTTTATTTATAAATCGCATATTATTTTCATACAAAATTTATTTATTTTCATGCAATTTTTTTATAAATAACATATTATATTTATACAAGTTTTTATAAATCACATATTATTTTCATACAATTTTTTTTATAAATCGCATATTATTTTCATACAATCTTTTTTTTTATAATTCGCTTATTATTTTAATACAAAATTTATTTATAAATCGCATATTATTTTCATACAAATTATTTTTATAAATCACATATCATTTTCATACAAATTATTTTTATAAATCGAATATTATTTTCATACAAAATTTATTTATAAATCACATATTATTTTCATACAAATTATTTTTATAAATCGCATGTTATTTTCATACAATTTTTTTTATTAATAACATATTATTTTCATACAATCTTTTCTTTATAAATCGAATATTATTTTCATACAATTTTTTTTATAAATCATATATTATTTTCATAATTTTTTTTATTAATCACATATTATTTTCAGAAAATCTTTTATCATAAATCGCATATTATTTTCATACAATATTTTTTATAAATCACATATTAGTTTCATACAATTTTTTTTTATAAATCACATATTATTTTCATACAATTTTTTTTATAAATCACATTATTTTCATACAAATTTTTTTTATAAATCACATTATTTTCATACAAATTTGTTTTATAAATCACATAATATTTTCATAACTAATTATTTTTACAAATCACATACTATTACGATACAATGTTTTTATAAATCACATATTATTTACATACAAATGTAATTTTTTTAATGTAATAACACGCTATTATTTTTTTTATTTTATTATGCAGACCCTAACATTCCGGGCTCTCTTTCCATCCATAAGAACCGTAACACCTCAAATTTCTACCAATTTATAGCAACAATGATTGAGGCTGTTACAATATTATTTGCACAAAACGATTATTTTTGTAATAACCATAAGTGGTAATTACGAACTAATCAGATGCAGGAACAACGTTATAAAAAAGACTGAAACTTGTTTTGTATGTGCTTATGTTCACTCCTTACAAAGAATATCACCACTTTGGACGTAAGGGGCTACTATTTAGGATGGATTAACAAAACATTTGTTTATGTTACATTTAAACTTCTGCATATCAGTACAGCCAGGGAAGCAGACAGCAGGAAGGGAAATCCAAGTCTAGCTGTTCCAGGGAAGAAACGATTAGAATAGAAAGCTTTCTGGCACTTAGCGACATCAACAGTGAAGGGGTGAGATTTTGTTTCTAAGTGGGTTTGTCGGGGGTATGTACCTATTCAATACATCAGTGATATTTCCCCGTTTCAAAACAAGGAGATAACTACACTATTCGATGATTGCATTACTTTGAAACGTTTCACTAATTGGGTTTATTCTGACATATTCTTTGCTTGGATCTGCATTTTGAAGAACGACTTTACATTCAAAAGATGATTATGTGACGGATACCCACGGTCTATGTTGGAATGCTTATCAATGCGCAATAAGTGTTGACGTCACCATGATGAACCGCCGCAAAGCATAAACACCGTCAAATAAAGAAACAATTTATTATAAACTTAATTATTGGAAATTTCAAAGAGATCTCATCACTGATAGACTTTGGAGAACCATACTCGCTTCGTGTTGAACAGTGTCCAGAGTAGAAAACGTAATGGCTGAAAAAAGAAATAGAAACATTCTTTTTTTATATTTTATTACATTTTCAACCCAAACAAGGCACATTGCCAATTTGTTGTAGGGGGCTACTATCAGGGGCATTAGACTCAGGGGTACTGTGTAGGGAGTTGGGCAGCAAGATGTCGGTTCACGCTACATCTGAACTTCTGCATGTCAGTACAGTTGAGGAAGCAAGGACCCGGAAGGGAATTCCAAAGTCTAGCTGGTCTGGGGAAGAAACTACTAGAATAGAAGGCTCTCTTACATGTAGGGATCTCTACCGCGAAGAGGTGGGATTTAGCTGCTTGTCGCATTTGTCGGGGGTATTTACGTCGAGGGGGTACAAGTGCTTGCAGTTCGTCAAAGCATTCACCGTTAAACGTTAAAGTACTTGTAGAACATGCAGAGGGATGCAACATTTCGTCGATGGAACAGAGACTGAAGTTTAGATGACATTTCAGGACCTATCAGATTGGCGACTCTCTTTTGAACCTTGTCTAACATGGATATTCAATGCAAGCATAATTTCCTCAATGATTCAGGTTAAACTGTGCTACTATTATTGAGCATAGACATTACCAATATCTTCATTAAAGCAGTAAAAAATTCGTAGTAAACAGGAAGGAAAAACACGTAAAGTAAGTGTTAGAATAGAATAGACTAGAAAAAGCATTGTCTCACAGAAATTTGAATGTTGCGATTTCTGGAACATCTATTATAATGTCAGAAACAAAGCGCCATACTAGTTAATTATTATGCAGATTTCCTGCTCCTAGATACATACAATTATATCTCCTTTCAATGTTTTTATTGAGGGCGTATATTAAGTATAATTGTTCTGTAAAATTCCCATAGTATTATTTACCAATGATTCGTATATTATGGCTCTTTCTCCTTCTCGAATAAAGATTTATTTAAAGGAATTTTTCATGAATTACACTGTATGTGACGTTAATTTTGTATTATTATTGTATGCCTAATATAATGACAAGGGCTGGGACAACAGCATAATCTTTCAGTTGTTTGGACTCTCAAGTGAGAATGCCTTGATATCTTATATGCTTTTATATACAGTGATCTGGTTACTGGTTCATTAACTGTGTCTAACTGTGTCCGATATATATTCGAGAGTCAAAACAATGAAAAGAATACGATGTTTTCATATCCCTACTAATGACATTATACGCACAATATTGAGCGCATTTCACTCACGGTACGATCGAGTACAAATTATTCATATATATATATATATATATATATATATATATATATATATATATACATATATATATATATATATACAAGACACACTAGTGTCTGTAGGTATTGAATAATTATTATAGTAAATAATTGTCAGCCCTTTTGAGAAGCTCGTTTCTCATCGTTGAGCACTTTCAGTTGAAATAAAAGTCGGTCAATTTAGCCTTTATGCCCAGATCATCATATAATGATTGGATAACTCTGACAGACGTTAAAAAACAGTTATTTCCTAAATATTTAAATTTCAACAATATTTCTCGCGGTTAACGATGGCCGAATGGATTAGGTCCTTGCTAATGAAGCCAGGGATTACTTCTGTTTCCGGGTTCGAGTCTATCGACCGGTGTTAATCGTGACACCCTGCACTGATGATTCCCGAAAGGATGAAACTACTGTCTATATATATATATATATATATATACAGGGTTGCCGAAAAGTCCCAGGACACTATACATGTATTTTTAATAAAACACAGTATTTTTTAATGAAACACACAGAAAACATATATATTCAACAAAAAAAAGAGGACTTTATTAGAAACAAAGCAGAAAACAACTAGAGTAATTTAGTGGTATAGGGGATCAGTATGTTGGCCCTCGTTGTTCTTGCACAATTCCATTCGCCTCCAGGTTCTTTGTGCCATTTTTTTAGAGAATTCCTTGATACGCTAGCAAAAGCTGCAATAATCGCATGATTTAGCTGATCAATGGTTTCGTATCTAATACCAGAAACTTGACCTTTAATTAAACCCCATAATGAGTTGTCTGGAGTGGTCAAGTCGGGGCTTCGTGGTGGCCAAGCAAAAGAATTTGATCCGCGCCCAATCCATCGATCAGGAAACTCTGCATTTAGCAGCGCTCTCACAGGAAGTGCATAATGTGCGGGTGCACCATCTTGCTGTAGCCATACACGATCCTTAATACCAAGTTCTATTAACTTGGGAATGAACCAGTTTCTAATCATGTTGGCATATGATTCCTGGTTGACATTGCCATCAAAGAAATAAGGACCAATCAAATGTTCAGATGTAAATGCAGCCCAAATCATGACATGTGGAGGATTATTTTCAACTTCTTTGTAAAAGGGGTTTTCTTTAGCCCAGAAATATATGTTTCGACTTTTAGAACTTTTATAAATGGCGCATTCATCGCTGAATATTATCTTTCTGTGATTTCTTGGATCATCAGGAAAGCGTTTAAAAATTTCTCACAGAATTCTTTTCTTCGATCCATATCTTCATCTGACAACTGATTTACCGACATGGGCTTATAAGCTTTTACATCCAAGTCCTTTTTCATATGATCCATCATTGTAGCCCTTGGTATTCCAAGTTCAGCAGAACGTTTTCTGGTGGATTTCTTGGGAGACTGTTGCAGTGATTCTGGAACACCAGCACACGTGTTTCAGGCCTGCCACTTCTTGCCTGATCCAGAACACCAGCACTACGTGTTTCAGGCCTGCCACTTCTTGCCTGATCCAGAACGCTACCTGTTTCAAAAACTTTCTTCTCCCACAGATACAGATTACTTCTTGATGGCGCGGCCTTTCTAAATCTTTCTGTGAAAGCACTTCGAACATCTTCCATAGTCATGTCATTCCTGATGCGGTCGTGAACCCAAACAGCAGCAATTAAGCGCTCCTCAACAGTAAATACACTGATGTCAGTCATAACCTGAAAAAATAAATGAAATAAATTGTTTTAACAACATTAGAATATTAAAATCAATCATATTTAACAGCATTAAAATATTAAAAATACAGTGTCCTGGGACTTTTCGGCCAGTGTCCTGGGACTTTTCCGCCACCCTGTATATATATATATATATATATATATATATATATATATAGAGAGAGAGAGAGAGAGAGAGAGAGAGAGAGAGAAGGAGAGAGAGAGTATAAAACTCACACGAGATTTAATCAGATGCAGCGAGTGTTCCACACTTCCGATATTTTTGTTGACATCAATTGATTGTCTTTTCTAGTTGGGGACTAGCTGCGCTGCAGCAAGAAAAAACTTCATATTCCACTCCAGCGTGACTTATCCCACAATACAGTTAATCTTCCTCCGATTTTATGCAATAATTTAACATAATAAATGTAATTCAAATTAAAATGTAAAACTAAAGTGTCATACTTCCGCTGTGCTTTAAACAGTAACGTTCATTTTAAACGCACCCTTGTCTTACCAAAGAATCTACTGTTAATTTTGTATGCCATGCTATTCTGCTTGTGATAAAACGTCTCAACTGCACTTGTAATTTTATGCCGTATAAGAGTGTTAAATTTTGTGACTGTTCCTTCTTTAATCAGAGATTTTCATTATCGATTTTAGAGACCTGTCGGAGGGATTTCAGATAGAAACCTATCTAAGAACACGCCTAGGCAAATAAAGTTCATTAGTGTAATTCTTTTTAATCGGACCGTGTCGTAGTACATAGGGTACTCACTCGCACACATATACATACAGATAACCTTTCATGCACAGACAAATTACGTTTCTGGGGTTATGTTTTTTGCCAATGGAGTAAGAGATAGTTTCGTCGCTGGGTTCGAGTCCCACGACCAGCGGCAATTGTGAATTCCTGCATTAAAGACTCCGATAGCATAAAATACCAGTTGCTGTAGGTATATAAAAATATTATTACTAATTGTGTATACATTTATATACATATGCATTTAACAAAAAAAAAAATCTAACTACACAGCAACGTATATATATATGTGTTTGTGTGTGTGTGTTTTTAATTTTATTGGCTTAAATATGTAATTTCCATGAAAAATATAAGTTGATGAGACAAAATAAATGGATTTAAATCAGATGTTTAATTATGATGCTTATATTTCGGACAGTTGCTTGTCATGTAATAATGTTTTCTTAATGAAAATAACCACAGATCTTTTAAAAACAAGCGCACAACCAAAACATTGCCGGGTCGTTATTATTGGTAAGCTTGTAAGTGTTGTTTACTTTGCTCCCTTTAACCATAATCGATTCTTGCATTGGGTATTATAACGTTCTTTTTATCAAGCGCCCGGTGACGTCTTCCTCTGTTCGCGCCAACGTATTTTTTTTTCTTTTTCGCGTTCAGTTTATTCATTTTTTTTATTCTCGACATTTGCCCTAGTCTATGTCGAATTGATAGGAAGCGTAGAGTGCCGACGAAGCATTATTTAATTGACATTATAGTTTTAAAAAAAATAACAAACTGGACGAGGAATAGTTAAATAGTAAAAACAAACGATAATTTTCATTTCGGCTAATTGATAGTGATCGCGTATTTTGACTGCAAAACAATTTTACAGTAAATTTGTTAATTATTTTTATTTCTTGATTGTTTTTTTTTTAACGGTGTCTAGTGAAGAACAAAAGAAACAATTCCCATGACATCCATTTCGACAACATGAATCATTAGCCTTGATCGACATGTCTTCTAAACGAGTTTTTGTGAAAGTGTCATCCGTGCAGTTGTCAGGGCGAGGAAAGTAATGGCTGATTGCGTCTTGTCAAGTCGAGCCTGTTGCCTCAGTTTCCTACGACTTTGCGAAACAGTTTAATTCTTTATTTTCTCCAACAGTATGTGATGCTGCTTTAATGGAAGCTTTGTCACATGCTTATCTGACTTTGCCACTTCTTTCAGAAGGCGACACCGAGTACTTTTTGAGACATTATTCAATCCGGCTTAGTCAAAGACTTCTCAACTTGTCTGCCTAGGGTTCTTAACAAATTCACGTTGTATTTGGAGTAGAGAACGGCATGAAACAACGCTTTATTTATCTTTATCAGCTCCTTTACGTACGTTTGTAGGGTCCTTGACAAAGTTTTTCACAATTTGATGGTACCTTCCTATCATTTTCGATATGTCGAGGGTAGTTTTACATTTTGCTAGCTATTCCCTAATAGTACTCTTTTCAGAACTACTCAAACCAACTTTACGACCGATTTTATTGACGAAACAAACTGTCTTGTCAATAATTTAACACACCTCAAATACCGTGGATTCAGCAATTAGGATGGCAAGTTGTTTACATTTCGCGGAACAGAACGAAAATTTCACAGAAATCTTCCTAAAACTATATGCATATTCTGTTATTGCCTCCAAAATCTGGATACATATATTGGAGTATTCTAATTAGAAGATCGAATTAGAAGAAAATTTATTACGAAGAATGGTTATCTTAGTACTTGTTTACATTAGACTTGAAGGCGATAATTTTTAAAAATCATAGTCTCGTTTAAGGTCTTCGAAATCACCTTTAATATCTAGTATCCGTAAGCATGCTTTATCGCACACAAATTTCAAAGAGAAAAGAAAATCGAACAAGAGAGGTACATAAATGTTTGTATACCGCGGTTCAAAAATAGCAAAAATAAACTCATATTTTATAATATTAATTGTTTTCATGTCATCACTTAATTGGATAATCATGCATGTATGTTCTGTTAACGAATCGATGCTCCGATCAGTCTCGAAAAACAAAGGATACTCCCTGTATGGGCAGCTGCGTGAGTAATTGTGTGGCAGGGGTTCGCAATTACCAACCACACCTCACTTTAATCACCACTAGTTGAGTACAGTAACAAGAAGAAGTCCACGGCGACTATATAACACCTGAAAGTCCCAAATGGTCGTCCATCTGGTACTGGACAGGATCACCATTGCTTAACTTCGGCGATCCGATGGGAACCGGTGTGTAAAACGTGGTTATGCCGTGAACGAATATTTTGGAGATGATTCTTAGTGTATGCATATAGTTCGATAATAATTTTTTTAAAAAAACATTTTTCTTTTTAATTTTACTGTGTAATGAAAATGATAGAAATTGGCTGAACCCTCTTAACTTCTTCCTCTTGTCTCGACTCCCAACAACACACTACACTTTAATGTAGTATGTATAGCTCGCCTTTGTGATAAAGAACTTGCCTAGACACAGCACAAGATCGCCTACTCTGCGACCATTTACGGTAAAACCACATAGCCGTCACCATTTTGATTCTTCTAATATTTGTTATCCAAAATATACATGACCCTCAGTTACGTAAGCGTTTTTGAGGAAAGTAATTTTCGCACTAATTATATTTTTTTTTCTGCAGGACATAGTTGATCTTAGAATGATAACGACGCCAAATTAAGCAATGTGATAAACTCAATGGATCCAAATTCGAATTATGCCTTGTTCAAATTATTTTTTTACTCCTAGTTGAAATTTGGCATCAAAATTAGAGTGATTATTGCAACTAGGATGGGACGGTCGACGTTCCTCAAATCAGGGCTTTAATAATGATTTCAGTTTCATGCCTAAAACAAGACGAATAATACTTAATTCGTGGATGATGACGGCACTGTGATCTTTGTTATTGTCTGGCATTCTTCATAGAGTAATGATAGTGGAAGCTTTGCTCTCCTAAGCTCCTAGATGGAGTGCGCATCACCGGGGTACATAAAGAAATCTTGTCCGCCTTTTAGATTACTTTTCTAAACTTTGAGATAAGAATTGATTATTTGGGTTATTTTGATGATTCGCACTACTCATGCCATCTTCAGTGTTGTTTGCACAACGTTTCGATTATTTAACCCGTTGCGATTCTTCAAGTTTGTCGAATTTGTTTGTTGCATTGGCGAATCTGAATCGAACCGTTTGTTTAATCCACAAGGTTATCATACTTACATACCGTGTATGGGGAAGCCCGATGTTGCTCGTGATTGAATCATGATCAACGAATATTCTACACTCCCACATCTTTATTGTCCTAAAAGTCGATTTAATCGCCTGTTTTCTTTTAATCAAATGGATTGCTTGTCGGCTCTAGTAAGGGGCCTATCGTGGTGCACCGGGAAGATGAGTCACCTGCTTCTCCGTAATAATTAAGTTCATATCATATTTTAGTCGACATTGCTCTGTGGAGAAACTACTGTTGATTTTACAAAATAATTTTATATATAATGTCTCAAATTAAAGTTAAAAATGCAAAAGTCAAATACAATGCTTCAATAGTATACAAAAGAGTAACAATTCTTTACGAGTCTATAGGGAACGAATTTACACACAGAGACACAGTTTTGTTTATATAAAAGTAGATCGATATCATCACTCAGATTATATAATCATGGTAATTGTCTGTATTTTTGAGATGAGTTGTTTTCATTGATTGTGATTGTCGGACTGACTTCCTCATCTTGGTTGTTATTGTCACAACGTTTCGGCCGTTTTGCCCTCCGGCCTTCGTCAGGTGAACGGTTTGTTAGGAGTCTCGAACCCAACCCTTTATTATTATTACGGGGGTACCGTGTTTGGACTCCAGCTAGGCTTTGGGACATAGTTGCTGATTCTCTGTTTTTCAATGTTACTTTTTCACTGCCTTCGTTCAGGATTGAACTCAGCACCTTTTGGGTAACTGTAAACTTTGATTCAACGTCTAGGACCACTCGGCCATATGTCACTAGGACAATTCTTAGTTGGTTTTTGTTAATGTTAAACCTATGCTGTTATTCAAGGTTTTCTCTCTCTATCAGAGGTGTCCAAATTGCATTCAGCTCTATGCTTGGTTTGCTCAGTAGGTTGTTATGTCCGAGCATGTGAGCTGTTTCTTTAAGTTTTCTCACTTTCCAGTGGGTCTCTCTGTTTATTATTTTTACTTCATCCCATAGGGGGCGATGATCCCCCCTTTCCATCCAGACATGGTTGGCTATACCCGATTTTTCCGTCTCCCCTTTAGTTACCGCTTTTCGGTGTTCTTCCATCCTTACTTTAAGGGGGCGGCATGTTTCACCCTTGTAAACCTTTTTGCAACTGCATGGAATGGAGTATATGGAGTTTTTGGTCATGTTCTCATCCATGCGGGGCTTCACTCGTACCAGGTGTCGTCTGAGTGTTGACTCGCTTTTGAATACCGTCCTGATGTTGTAGGGGGCACATATTCTCTGAATCTTTTCGGAGATGCCTCGTATGTATGGTAGGCAGACCGTTGGAGGTTTTTGGGTTTCATTCTCCTCTCTTATACTATTAACACGTCTGGTGGATAGTATGCTATCGGGGTAGTTGTTACGACGGAGGGTATTCTTCAACCTGACCATTTCTTGGTGGTATGTAATGGTGTCGCTACTTATTGTCTCTGCTCGATGTTGTAAGCAGCGTGCGATTCCATGTTTGATACTGTATGGGTGATGGGAGTTGAAGTTTAGGTATTGTCCGGTGAAGGTAGGCTTGCGATATACGGATGTCTAAAACCCATGCTCTGTGCGTGATATGAGTATATCAAGGAAGGCCAGTTGGTTATCTTTTTCTTTCTCCATTGTGAACTGTATCGATGGTCTTATTGAGTTCACATGGTCTAGGAGAGCCTGGATGTCTTCCTGATGGGGCCAGAGTATGAAGGTGTCATCAACGTATCTTAGCCACATGGTGGGCCTTAAGGGAGCTGAACCTAAGGCAATGTCTTCGAAGTATTCCATGTATATGTTCGCCATCACTGGTGATAATGGCGAGCCCATAGCTAGCCCCTCCTCTTGTCGATATAGGTCAGTACCCATTCTGAAGTAGGTTGTTTCTATGCAGAAAAAAAAATGGCAGGCCTAATCGCAGATGGTAGCTACGGTAAAATAAAGAAGGAACCAACTTTGAAAACCGAAAGAAAGCTGTTACAAATCCTTACCAAAAACAAGGAACACATCGCTCCGATGAGATATAGACAGCTGGTCCATCATTACAGTAAGCTACCACATATGTACGGTCTCCCCAAGATACTTAAAGACGGTATTCCACTCAGATCCATAGTGAGCTGCCGAGGCTCAGCATGCCACCCACTGAGCAGGTACCTTGTGGATATAATAAACCCATTAGCAGGTAAGTCAGCAACACATGTTAAGAATTCTGCCCACTTCACGGAACTGATCAAGGGAGCACCCATCAGTACAAACCAAATGGTAAGCCTAGATGTGGTTAGCCTGTTCACTGAAGTCCCAACTAGTGAGGCACTAGCAGTAATTCAAGACAAACTAGCTGCGGACCTCTCCATAGAAGAGCGCACATGTGTACCATTGCCAAACTTAATGGAAATGCTGACATTCTGCATAGAAACAACCTACTTCAGAATGGGTACTGACCTATATCGACAAGAGGGGATAGCTATGGGCTCGCCATTATCACCAGTGATGGCGAACATATACATGGAATACTTCGAAGACATTGCCTTAGGTTCAGCTCCCTTAAAGCCCACCATATAGCTAAGATACGGTGATGACACCTTCATACTCTGGCCCCATCAGGAAGACATCCAGGCTCTCCTAGACCATGTGAACTCAATAAGACCATCGATACAGTTCACAATGGAGAAAGAAAAAGATAACCAACTGGCCTTCCTTGATATACTCATATCACGCACAGAGCATGGGTTTAAGACATCCGTATATCGCAAGCCTACCTTCACCGGACAATACCTAATCATATTTATATGTGCAAACACACACAAATATTTATATTATATGGACAAATGCGCGCATGAAAAGTAATATTCTTAAGATTTTATTAAACATGGAAAAGTAAAGGACAAGAAATTCAACCTGGAAAAGTAAAGAACAAGATATTCTAGTATAGTAAAAAATAAGAATTTTTTACTATTAAAATACTGAAGCTAAAAATAAAATTTGAATATTGATAAATATTTTATTTATTATTTGCATATTTTGTTGTTTATTGTTGGGTTAGAAAGTTTATTGTTGTTCATTGTTGAGCTACATAAAATTGAATTAAATGATCCTAATTATGATATAATAAAATTATTAATTTTTATGTAAATTATAAAATTATTAATTCCATCTACTAACTAACTAACTAATGAATTAATTTTATTCAAACAATTTTCACTACATAAATATATGCAGATAATAGGGGGAAAATAAGTCCAATCCAGCGACTGACACCCTTTCTAACTCAACAATAAACAACAACATATGCAATTAATAAATAAAATATTTATCAATATTAAAATTTTATTTTCAGCTGCAATATTTTAAGTCTAAAAATTCTTATTTTTTACTATACTAGAATATCTTGTTCTTTACTTTTCCAGGTTGAATGTCTTGTCCTTTACTTTTCCAGGTTTAATAAAATCTTAAGAATATTACTTTTCATGCGCGCATTTGTCCATATAATCCATGATTTTTCCAGGCATTGCTATTGTATTAATATATAAATTTATAATATTTATTAATAATTGTCAAAAAAAATTAGCTCTCAAACACACATTTATGCAATATTTATCATTCAATCACAGTAGTTCCGAGCCAGGGTCTCTACCTAGACTGCGGTTCATGAATTCGTGATCTGTATAGAGCGTAAACTAACAAAAAAGAAGAGGGCACTCGGTGTCTTTTTAGATATCGTTGAAGCTTTTAACAACATACCCTTCAGTAGTATGTTCAAGTCGCTACGAGAACTCAATGTGCCACCAGTACTCATCCGATGGATTGAGTATATGGTGAGGCACAGAACAGTTCAAGTAGAACTACTGAGGGCAACTGTTAAAAGGGAAGTAGTTAAATGAAACCCCCAAAGTGGGATTTTATCACCTTTACTATGGAACTGTATGCTGAATCCTCTTTTAAAGGAGTTTAGAAATAGGAATATTTATGCCCAGGCTGGTGCTGATGACATCGCAGTGCTGGTCGCGGGTTCAAAAGCATCATTGGTCAGATGCATTGCCAAAATGGCATTAAATATTCCTAATAAGTGGTCTAATCGAAATGAATTAGAATTCAGTAGCCGTAAAACAGAAATGGTCTTGTTTACATATAAAAGGAATTGCCAACTTGGTGACCTTTTTCTGAGTGGACAGAAATTGAAACTTTCGCAGGAGGCAAGGCTGTTAGGGGTAATCCTGGACAGTAAGCTTACCAGGAAAAGCCACATAGAAAAGATTTCCTCCAAGTCGACTGCAGCCCTTATGCAATGCAAACAAATTGTGGGGAAAACCTGGGCAGTTAACCCGCATGTAATGAGGTAGATATACATTGCTATGGTATGTCCCATTTTGTCGTATGTATGTGTTTCCTGGATCCGCGGGACAGAGAAACTGTGCTTGAGGAAGAAACTCCAGAAGGTACAAAGACTTGCTTGTTTAATGACTTCTTCAGTATATCCGAGCACACCTACTGGAGCATTGGAGATGCTGTTGAATATCCCTCCGATTAAAGAATTCCTGAAGGCAGAAGCGATATGGGGATCCTATAGAATAGATCTCATGGGTCTGTGGTGGTCAAGATCTGTTGGGACTACTGGAAAAACAAAGAGTCACGTGGATTTGTGTAATGAGGCTAGGAAGGAAGTACCGCTCTTGCATGTGCCGGGTGACCTTATGACTAAAACCAGATCATTTGAAAAGCATTTCACATGTATGGTTTATGACAGAACAGGCGCAAGAGATTACGAAAAAGAGATGTAAAGCAACGTAATCAAATGCTATACTGATGGATCTAAAATGAATGATAGGATTGGTGCGAGTGTTTATATAGAATACTCAAACCACCTCACCTGTCAAAAATCTTATTATCTTGGTAAACTGAGGACGGTCTTCCAGGCAGAAGTCTTCACCATACAGGTATCATCGGATACAACACCAAACACCAGTCATGAGCTGGCACCATTGGATGTGGTACCAAACACCACCCCCGCCTTCACCGAAGAACAGGATCTCAGACCTAAGTCTAACAAGTCAGCTCTAACATTCGGTAAACATCACGACAAAAACCGAAGAAGAAGGAGAGATAGCGCATGTTTAAGGTTTTTGAATCTGAGGTTCTGATCATGGAAGAGGTTTAGCAACAAGAAATAGCTATCCTTTCAGATAGTCAGGCAGCTATTAAAGCATTGGAGAATAGTACGATAAGATCCCAAACCGTACTGTGCTGCATTGAAAATCTAAACCATCTAGGAAAAGAAAACCGCATATCTATTTCATAAGGAGAGTTAAAAAAAATTAGTTATTAAAAAAATTTTCGGTTTTTTTATTATAAAAAAAAACGATACACGGGATTGAACCTAAAGTCTGTCCACTAACCCCTGGTACTCTAACCGTTACGCTAACATGTCATATTGGCAAAATCGCAGTAAAAAATATTTATATACAAAAAAAAGTTATGCAAAATAAAAAAAGCGTTAGTCACTTATGTATGTACTTACTCTCCTGTTTGTGAACCCACATATTTTGTTGTAACTTTTTTTTCTACTGAACCAATTTTCGAAATTAGTTTTTCAAAATGTAGCTAATGAGGTGTTCTATCCAACTATATAACCTGTTTGAAATTTGGTTGCGAACGGAATTAGTAGTGGGGGTTTGAATGTGTCTCGATTCATTCAATTTCGGACTTAAGCATATATTCAACCACTACCGTTGTTGAATGATATATATATATATATATATATATATATATATATATATATATATATATATATATATATATATATATTACATCGTTAAAGCGTGTGTAAAATTCTTACTTATGTAATATCGGTAGTTAGATGACATAATTATTTTTACAGTTAAAAAATCGTCGCAGCTCAACCCAACCGTTAAAACAAATAAATAAAAGTCCAAGATTCGAGTCTCACCCTCATTTGAACTCATCAGTTGAACACATGTAGGCTTAGGATTCGAAACCCGAAACTTTTGCATGGGAGACTAGAACCCTGCTTACTGGGCAACCACGCCACACGTAAGAAAATATATTAGCTTACAAAAATCAAGCAAACTACGGGTAAATCCGACTATGGAATGTACCTACATCGTCTTAAAAAAGGAGTGTGGTTATCTAACTACTTTAAACTCAAGCCGATTTCTCATGGAATTTTACTTTAGCCAAGACGTAGTCATTTTATATATATATATATAAATGTGTGTGTGTATAGTTATATAATTATATATATATATAACTATATAGTGATATATATATATATATATATATATATATATATACGTAGACTGTCATAAACGAACATACGTAGATACACACCTGATGTACATGACTGTGACACGTATATACAAACGTATATAAACTCTAATACAATCTAATCACTATACGATACGCAAATGTAGACATGTATATATATATATATATATATATATATATATATTATTTTTTAAATATAATTATCCACTGACACGTGTTTCGTCGTTGACGACTTATCATGGTGGCTGAATCTAGCGAGATTCGAAAGCGGCACCTCGTAATAAGAAGCCTAAACCTCTACCACGGTGCTAACTTCGCCGGACTACTAAATGTATCACTTTTACGTAGATGTTTTTATTTGTTTTTGTTAGCGATACTTTCTTGAATGAATTCAAGTATTTATACGAAAGTGCATTTTTACCTAAATGCTTGTTGGGAAAAATTTTCCCATTGACCAAACTGGTACCCACTTTTAATGGGGAGCGGCATATATATTATTTTTAAAATATAATTATCCACTGACACGTGTTTCGTCGTCCACGACTCATAAGACGCACGTATACATATATGCATCTCGATAGTACGACATATTCACGGAGGTAATATCGACGTGAAATTTATTAAAATAGCACTCAAAATGAGAGCAGTAGCCCGAAAAGCGTTAATCATATGAATCATGATTTTAATTGTCGTCATTCATCCATGAATTTCAGTTGTCTGTCAAACAGAAGAAGGCGAAATAATTTCTTAGTTCGGCCAATAAATTGAACATCAAGTGCTCAACCATCATAACCAGTGCTGATTAGATGTCGGTGTCGACATTTAAGAAATAAGCAAACCTGGTAACCGTTCCAATAAAAAAAAAATTAACGTCAACATTAAAAAAATATGAATACATTAATAGCTCTCTCTCTCTCTCTCTCTCTCTCTCTTTGTTTCTCTCTCTTTCTCTCTCTCTCTCTCTCTCTCTCTCTCTCTCTCTCTAATCACGCCAGTAACATGTAGATAAAACCTAGCTTTAATGTAAAATAAAACAGATGCATGGATGTCTTGTCGTATCAAAATCATAAATATTCTTTTTTTACTTTTTTTCATGGGATGATTTGTGATAATAGTTTTACGGGTTGAGAATCGAAGAAAGATAACTTGTCAGTCTTAATTCTCCCCGAATAGCGAAATGTCATAATTTCTGGAGATTTTCAGCTAGCGTTTCTCATATTTCTGCCGACAGGATTAAGTTCACAAGTTCAGGATTTTATTACACTAGTACTCATTTTACATACGTACTTGGCCAAGCACGAGTGTAGATAGCATTTCTGAATTCTACATGTGTATACAAACGTATACATAAGTTAGCGAGCATATATATATATATATATATATATATATATATATATATATATATATATATATATATATATATAATGATTAGTTTTTTTTGGAAAAAGAATTCCAGCAGAGTGCTCAATTAAAAGGAAAATCAACATTTTAATAGCGTACTTATATTTTGTGTACAGAAAGTTGTTAGTTGAGACAGGTCATTGGTACCGTCGGTTTCAAGCCCGATAATAAGGCCCGTTTAAGGTATCCTTATCAAGCTCTCTTCAGCCAATATTCGTCTCTATAGATAGATAGATAGATAGATAGATAGATAGAGAAATAGATAGAGATATAGATAGATAGATAGATAGATAGATAGATAGATAGAGAGACGAATATTGGCTGAAGAGAGCTTGATAAGGATACCTTAAACGGGCCTTATTATCGGGCTTGAAACCGACGGTACCAATGACCTGTCTCAGCTAACAACTTTCTGTACACAATATATATATATATATATATATATATATATATATATATATATATATATATATATATATGGGTTTAGAAATTCCACCGAGAGAAAGATGTATATTTAAACGAGGGGGGTCAGCAACAATGTGTATTTTTTAACATTATTTTATTAATCCGTGTTTTGGTTTTTCATTGAAAATTATGTTTAGATCATTGTAATAAAGTTTTTTTAAATCATTGAAATAGTTTTTAACGCATTTCAGACGTTCTGTGAAGCGTCCTCTACACATGTTTCCTACGCTCGAAAACATTTCAAATGAACTACGAAAATGCTCTTTTACATTTTAAACACATCTGAACTATATTCTAAATATTTTACATTTAAAATACTTTTTAAAGAGGACACCTCGCAGAACGTCTGAAACGCGTTAAAATCTATTTAATTATATAAAAAAAAAATATTACAATGATCTAAGCATAATTTTCAATGAAAACCCAAAACACGGAATAATAAAAAAATGTTTTAAAAATACACCAAAATAAAACTAGCATTTTAGTCGTTTGTAAGGTAAATATTTCGTTTTTATCTCCATTATTAAATCTGTTTTAATTTGAGTCAGTCTATCTTTTGGCATGTTGTTATATTTTGTCTTCCAATTAAAATAATTACTTATTGTTTATATTACTTTAAAACGCTGTTCAATAAGCACTGTCTTCTTTTTATAATATTAATATATTTACTAATACATTAAAATAAATTCTGCTCTTTACACTCCCGGTCTAATTCCCTCTAAAAAATTAATCTCTCTCTCTCTCTCTCTCTCTCTCTCTCTCTCTCTCTCTCTCTCTCTCTCTCTCTATCTATCTATCTATCTATCTATCTATCTATATCTCTATCTATTTCTCTATCTATCTATCTATCTATCTATCTCTATCTATCAATCTATCTAACTCTATTTATCTATCTCTCTCTCTATCTCTCTCTCTCTATATATATATATATATGTGTGTGTGTGTGTGTGTGTGTTTGTGTGTGTGTGTGTTTCTTTATGTGCAGAACAGTCCCTACTTAACTATTCTCTCAAGTACTATCTCCAGTCTTGAAGCATAATACATAGAGGAATTAGAACTGTTGTAACAATTTAATGAACCATTAGCCGGTATATAGTCGCTGCTAAGGAGTCAAAATTGGCAACTCGAAACTTGACAGGCGTATGCAGATTTAAAGTGCTTCACTAATGTTGGTTAATTTCTAAAATGTGTTTGTTCTTAGATCAGACGGTTACGAATAAAGTGGCAGCGTTTAATATTTAGGGTTCATTTGCAGCTGATCGCATTCCAGTTATATTTTATTACTTGTGAAATTGCTACTATATATAAGGCACAATATAATACTCAATAGAGAATTGGCCGACTCGTAATAAACATAAAAGCAGCATAAATTAAAATTTCACACCTGCTATTTTTTTTAATTACATTTTCACCCCAAACAAGGAACATTGCCACTTTGATGTAGGGGGCTACTATCAGGGCCAACCACTACCGGGGTACTAAGTAGGGATTTGGGCAGCAAGATGTCGGTTCACGTTACACTTTAACTTCTGCACGTCAGTTCTGTTGGGGAAGCAGGGACCCGGAATGGAATTCCAAAGTCTGGCGATTCTGGGGAAGAAACTATTGGAGTAGAAAGATCTTTTACATCTAGGGATCTCTACTGTGTGGGGGTGGGATTTAGCAGCCTGTCGGATTTGTCGAGGGTGCTCACGTCGTGGGGCACAAGTGCTTGCAGTTCATCAGAGCATTCACCACTAAAATACTTATAGAACAGGCAGAGGGATGCAACATTTTGTCGATGGGACAGAGGCTGAAGCTTAGATGCCAGTTCGGGGCCTATCAGGTTTGCGACTCTCTTTTGAACCCTGTAAAGGAGCGAGAGACTAGTAGCAGATGCACCAGCCCAAATGTGACAGCAATACTCCATACATGGGCGAATGGTGGCCTTATAGAGGTACAGGATACTTTCGGGTGTTAGTAGTTGTCTAGAACGGTAGAGAGAGCCCATCTTTCTTGCAGCGGCCCTGGCAATGCTTTCGATGTAATTGTTCCAACTCATGTTTCCTGTGAACGTTAGGCCAAGGAGTTTGAAAGATGTAATCTCAGATAAAGAGTCGTTGGCCATTGCTATAGGTGGTAGAGAGGGTTTCTATTCTATTCTATTCTATTCTATATATATATATATATATATATATATATATATATATATATATATATATATATACTGCCAGGCTACCCGGCGTTGCTTGGTCTTTCATTTTAACAAACGTTGTTAAAAAACAACAGAGAACTTCCGTTTGATTAGTACTCTTTAATTTTTTCGCTTTTTTTCTGCTAACCTGAATTAATATAAGAATCATATAAGTTTTATAAGTAGATTTTTGCACACTAAGCACTCCCAGATCGCATGCAATCACCCTTGTTACTATATATAAAAAAAACATCTTAACTCTCATCGCAATAATATTCAACACAACTCTCCGAGTATCTTCTTTGAGAGACGAAAAGAAACACCGCGGCCAACTTCGAACTACATATCGAACTTACACTTGTGCCCGATATTATTCATACCCCTCGGATCTTTGAGATTTCTATAAGAATATTGCTCAAACCAGAAGGTAGACAATATTAAAGGGATTTCAAACAATAAATCAAGCATAAGCATTTAATTTAAACTCAACAAATAAATAAATTATGCAAGTTTGAAACATTATACAAAGAAAAACAATAATGGCACTAGTTCAAAATTATTCATACCTCTCTTACTAATAGTCAATAGCATGCCCTTTATTCTTAATAACTGCTTGTAACCGTTTTGGATATTTATCAACAAGGTTTTTACAAGCATCAACACTGATTTTTGACCATTCTTCAATGCAGTAGTTCTCCAAATCCCTCAAATTTCTAGGTTTCCGCTTTTTAACCTCAGTTTTCAATATGTGCCAGAGGTTTTCGATAGGGTTCAGGTCGGGACTCTGGCTAGGCCATTCCAAAACATTAATTTGATTATCCTCAAACCATTTCTTGACTATTTTGGCAGTATGTTTTGGATCATTATCCTGTTGAAGGATCCAGTTTGGTCCTAAATGGAGCTTCTCCGCATCCTGTCTAATGTTTTTCTGGAGTATCTCCAAATATTGCTCCTTCTTCATGGTTCCATCTATCTTGACCAAACTACCTGGACCACTAGCCAAAAAGGAGCCCCAAAACATTAGGCTACCACCACCATGTTTCACCGTGGTATGGTGTTCTTTGGGTTGTAAGCTTCTCCTTTCTTCCTCCAAACGTAAGAAGCATCCATATGGCCAAACAATTCAATTTTTGTTTCGTCAGTCCACAAAATACTTGAGAAAACGGACTCTGGAGAATTCACATGGGTCCTAGCAAACTTTAGACGTGCTACAAGGTGTTTTCCGGTGTGCAATGGATTCCTTGGTCTTCTTCCTTTCAGACCATTTTCATGCAGAGTCCTTTGCAATGTTTGCCTTGATATTTTTATGCCAGAAGACTCCAGATTTTCTAAAATGTCCTTAGTAGTGGTGGTTGGATTTGCATTAACACTTCTTACAATATTCCTGGTGGCTCTAGCAGACAGTTTCCTTTTCCTTCCTCTACCAATCAAGTTGTTTGTTGTGTGGTGGCTCTGGAATTTTTTGATGATGCTCTGTACTGTTGCTGTAGGAACCTCAAATTTCTTGGAAATTGACTTGTAACCTAAACCATCCTTATGTGAATTCACAATTTTAGTCCTAAGATCATTACTAAGCTCTTTTTTCTTCCCCATTCTAATAATTTTTATTCTTTTATTGGTTTTCAGTTGATATCATTTTAATTTCTGAAAAATGCAAAAAAAACGAAATGAAATTAATCAAAGGTTGTATAAAAGCATTCAAAATAAGAATCAAACAGGAAACAAACAGTCAGAAACTCGATTAATACTGAAAAAATAAGGGGGTATAATTATTTTTGAACATTGCAGATTTTATAAATAACTGTATATTTCTTTTATTACAAGTATCCCGAGATTTTAAAATGACGAAAATGATCAGAAGAGGTTTATTAAGAATATGTACCAATATGGACGTAAACAATAAATTCTTACAAAGTTACACCTAATAAACTCAATTTTCAAGGGGGGGTATGAATAATATCGGGCACAAGTGTATATTAGTTCTTTGCTAAAATGAAAAAGGCCTTATCAACAAAGAGCTCTCTCTCTGTTTTCTTGCACGGCGTTTGTATATATATAATTAATTTACTCACATAAATTTATATACGAAAGTATAGATTTATGCGTAAACTTTAAGTATTTACATCAAAAGTGCTCAATACGTAGGTAGAGCTAGTTAGTAAGTTATAAAATGTATATGGCGATTGAGCTACACTGAATATTCCGCATTTCATCCACTCTAGGATTCTTCAGGCTTATGCGCGAATTCTGTGGTTGTTTATCGTTTTTATATGCGCATCTTCTATTGAGATTTTAGTTAGCCAATCAGCTTTCTAGTATCCACCGCGCCCTTCCTATCAGCCAATGAGCATGCATTTATCAGACGAAGGCCTATTTGACCTCTTGTTGACCTGTTCCTTTGTGTGTGCTCTATTTTGCCTGGATATTTAGTTTCTTGATCTGTTTTATATCTAGGTAGATAGCAACATTCCAATGTGTGTACAACTTTCCTTTTCAAATAAATATATAAATCCGTTTTAGGCTATGTCTTGCAAAGTAGATAAGTGTGTACACCTCTCCTGGAACGAAATCTATATATCCGTGATAGAGTATTTCTATCAAAGGTGGTTAAACATTCAATTTTATGCGGGATTTCTTTATATAGTATTTATTTAAACGAAATATGCACTGAATGAATAATCTCATTTGCATATTACATTTAAGAAACTTTAATTATTATCTCCATCTTATTAATTATTTGCTGTAATAGAATCGTTTTAACTTTACTGTAGGTTTTTGTTATTTTTTATTTGTTTTTTTACTGTTTGTTATTTTTTTAAATTAGTCCTCGTCCTGTTACAGCGCTTGGCATAATCCGGTGATTGCCGGTCTTACCAAATCTAAGCTTGGGGGAAATTCCCGAGAATCCAAATCAAATTCTGCAAAAATGTTCTATATTGTTCGGGAAATTGTGTTTTCGATATTTAAGAATGTTTTTTCTAGAAAGTGGCCTGAAAGGTCACGGTCGAGTGGTTAGCGGATATGTGAGAATGGTCAGTGGAAATGTTTGTTGCTGACGGAAAATCAGCTAATGATATACATTGGTGAGATAACCAACTATCCAATCAGGGTGAAGCAGAGTCTAGCGTAGTGGCCTAGTATTTGTTGGTCATAACCCCTAGACCAGCTAGACTATACTCCAAACCTTCCATTTAAAAGGAACTGCAGAGCAAGACAAAATCAAATGAGAGTTGAGTTAAGAGTTGTTTTTGTTGGTCACTGTTGTTGAGAGCCGATATTACTGTCCTCCCGCGCCCCCAAAATACAAACTCTCAATCTCTGACCGACTGCACAACAAGGAGAATCGGTGATTCAAACAAAAAAAAACTCGTTCAAATGACTACCGAGAGACTGGCAAGACAAAAACATCAAATATATTTTCATTTTATTTTTCCTGTTTATAACTGTACATGCTAACTGTTTTCTTCTTGTTAATAATAACTGTCTACAACGAAAATTTAAAAATAGTGTGCGCGTCGATTATTCATTCTGTCAAATTGTGAATAAACTGCAGAGGCTTGGAACCATATTTAAGTGACCATTTTAAGCGAACAGCCCGCAAAAGAGAGAAACCGAATCCACCCCGTAGCATCAACTTAACCCTGTCATCATAGAAGCGACTGTAACTGTACCTTTGGCCTCTATTCGAACCGAATCGCCTAGAACTACACTTGTAACCGGAGAGCATCACTGTCTTCTCAGTGTTATATCTTCACTGAGGAGGGCGGGTCCCTATCTTCTATGTTTAATATATATATATATATATATATATATCAACGAATAATAATATATCTACATGCCAGGATCCAAATATATATATCTTTCAGTCAAATCAACTCCTGCAGCGTGTTAAAATTTCGGTACAATCATTACGGACCCTGTTTCGTTTTGCGGAAACAATCATTACCATGTCAATATTTACTTGTCTTTTGCATATACTCCTTAGGAAAAATACAAATTCTTTATTTAGATAGAAAACTCTTCAAATTTTTTATTTAGATAGAAAACTCTTCAAATTTTTTATTTAGATAGAAAACTCTTCACATTTGTTATTTAGATAGACAATTCTATTTTTAGATAGAAAAATTATTTTCTCATTCTCGTTTCTGACATTGTGTTGCAATGCATTTTTTTATCAAAGCAAAAAGTTTCTATTTTTATGAGGAGTATATTCACACGAGGAGTCAAAATTGACATAATAATAACCGATTCTTCTTGCATTAAGAAACAAGTCTCAAATAATATCGGGATTTTTATGAATTGAAGGAGTTGTTTTGTATAAAAAACAAGTAATTGGATCCGCGCATTTACCCAATTTTGCGCATGAAAAAATGTGTATATATATACATATATACACATATATATATATATGTGTGTGTGTGTGTGTGTGTGTGTGTGTGTAATCAAGGATGAGAGTTCATATAGATATACATATCACAAGTATATATATATATATCAATATATATTTCGTCAAGGATGAGAGTTCATATAGATATATATATATATCAATATATATATATATATATATATATATATATCGTCAAGGATGAGAGTTCATATTGGCGCTATAGACTGAGTTATCTTCAAGTTGCATCCGCACCCCTTCTTGTAGTCTAAGGGTCCAAACGTGGCTGCCTTTAGCTCACTGTCATAACAAAAAATTTTTGTGCTGTAAAAATAAACATCTCGATCAAGTTGGGTGAAATTCCATGAACTCAGCTTCTTTCTTAGATTTTCACGCTTGTGGAACTCTCTTCCGTTTGTCTGTTTTCCAGCTGACTACAATTTTGTTTTCTTCAAGCCCAACGTAAACAAATTCCTGATGAATCGTTCCCTTAAATAATCCAATTTACGAAATTTCTGCTACTAATGATTACTAGGAAATTATCCCAGTGACTATATATATTTGCCTTTCAAGCGCATTTGATGCGTATTTTATTTTATTAAAATGAAAACAACGTTTCTATATGAACTCTCATTCTTGACCTTATTCTCGCGTTGCCTACGCACAGTTCAAACATTTCAAAATACAACCGCTGGATACAACGCGCGGCTCTTTACAAACAGACTTCATTCTACCACATTACAACATGGCAAGGAAGAAGAAAAGGGGAAAACAGAAACAAAACAACACACTGAAGATGGAGTATACCTCTGAAATATATTTGTGATGAATTTCAAACAAGTAAAATATTTGTTTATTTTCTGTATATTAAGTTGTGATTTTGCTTTCAATTTATTAATATATATATGTGTGCGTGCGTGTATGTGTACGTGTGTGTGTGTGTGTGTGTGTGTGTGTGTGTGTGTGTGTGTGTGTGTGTGTGTGTAAAGACACTCTTATAGCAGCAGATACGATACTGGTTGGATAACGGGAGGATAAAATATGGTAACACGATAAACCAGTTCTAATTCATTTAAAACTGCCTTGTCATAAATTAATATTTTTTAGAATTCTTGGAAATTTAGTCTGAGATCAAACTATAGTATCAGTATCCAACATCAGACATTATGCTTTCTACAAAAATATAGCATATGCATAAGAACATATACGCATAAGAATATATTACAATACAAAGTTACAATTATATATTACAAAATATCATTAGTTTTTTTCCTTCAGACTGCTAGACTAGAAATTTTCTTTCCGGGTCCTTGCCACCCTGACTGTATTGACATGCAGAAGCCAATTTGTAAGGGAGTTAGATATCTTGCTACTCAACTCCCTACATAGTATCTCTGATAATTATGTCCCAGATAGTAACCTCCTACATCAAAGTCGCACTCATCGTTGTTTGGAGTGAAATGCAAATAAAAGAAACGTGTCAAATGATATTACAGAGAAATTTCATCACGTGTTCCTGGGGCAGGTCAGAGTAAGTCAGTCAGAGAAGTAGACATATGAGACCTGCCGAACAATGTAGAAATCTAAGTGAGCAATTTCCTGTAAACTCTGCCGGTTCGTCAACCATATTTAAGGTACAGTAATAAAATTAAGTGAGAATTAATTCATTTAAAACTTTTTTTATTCTCATCCTTAGCGAATGAACTTCTCTCTCCAATGAAACTTTTAAAACCGCAACAAGTATCCGTTGTTTCCACACATGAGATTTATTCGCCTAGGTTACACACCTGATTAACAGTCACTGGACGATCCAACTCTACAGAGACCATCTCACATGAAAAAGCAACGACCGCGCACGTATGTAAAAAAAAAAGTTCATTAATTAATTTGTTTTGTCATCGCTTGCTAGCAACACTACACATACGAAGGAAGTTTTGTGAAAATGTTACATTTTAAATCCACTTACCCATCTCCATAAGAGAACATGTCCCTTTCCCCATCATGTGTATCTGTTTTGTAATATTTTCATTAAAAAAACGTACAGACTGATTGGTCGTATCTTTAATACCAATCCGTCTATGCGTGTGTTCACCTTTATCGTTTATTCATTACGAATTTCCTACGTCGGCGACGAGTTTCCCGTTAAACGCCCGCACACTCGGCTTTAATTGATTCTTTCATGCCACATTTATTTGTTCGTTTTTAAAATTGATAACAGTCGGGGCAAAATGTCTCACGATGGATATTGGATTTACTGCAAAAGCGTCTGGGTTGTCACATGCGTGACGCTTTGAGCAAATGCAGATTGCCGACAGGATTACATTTTGCTTTCCATTAGCCACTTACGCGGGGAAACCAAATACCGAATAAATCTTCGTTTTATTTATTCATCTCCCGTTTTCCCATCGCTTTAATTTCTTTGTGATCACTCAAACGTGATTGTTTCAGCGTTAACTGATGAGAGATATATGCGGCTGTAGATCTATTTTAAAAGATTCAATATTTTTCAATTGATTTCATTAGCGCGGTTAAAGTAACTTTGTATACAGTAGAGCCCCGGGATACGGCATTAATCCGTTCCAGAGAATCGTAAGGTGAAATCGCCGTATGGCGGGTCCTAAGAAAACGTTTATACAGTACATATTAAAAATTAGTAGCAAAATACAGTACCGTATATAATACATACGTATATAATCAAATATCATTACAAATAACAACGTAGTACGAGTCAAATATCCTAACCAGAGACCGGAAAAACATCGTATTCCACATCGTAACCTAAATAAAAAGAACATATCCCGGAGCCACCATATCCCGCATTTATAGTGTAATTATTTTTTTGTATTATTTGGATTGTTTTTCCTATTATTCTGATTTTGTTTTGTTTGTTTTTTTACAAAACGTTTCGGCCGATGTAACCTTTGACCGTCTTCAGGTTATTTCACACTGGAGGTTATTGAGAAATAGTGAAAAAAATTATTTTTATTTTTATTTTTTTTGTTTTCTCAACGAACATAAACGTTAGAATTTCAAAAGGCAAATATCGCCAAGTCTATTTGTTTCTTTTTTTTATGATTTATTAATCCGGGTCCATTCTTTTTTTATGTGATGTTTGTATATTTTTTGGATGAGGATTTATAATTATTTTTTGTATTATTTGGTATGTTTGGACTATTATTTCGATCTGTTGGGGGTTTTTTCACAACGTTTCGGTCGTTTGCCGTTTTTAGGTGCATTTACACTGGATGCAATTTGTGAACGATGAAAATTGCTTTTTTTTTTTTTGCTTTCTCAGCGAAACGCGAATAGAGCCAAGTATACTCGGAATTTCTTTATTCACCGGATCAATTGTTCTTGTTGTTATGCGAATTAAACTACTGCTTCGAGCTTAATAAATGTCTAGTCTGCTTGTAGAATTTTTCTACGAGGAAGCCACCACTTATCAAAGCCTGCAGGTCACTCAAGGATAAAGTTAAAAGTATCGGTGAGACAACAGAGAAATAATAGGTATTTTATTGTCTGGTTTGTATAACTGTGCCTATGTATGTCTAGTGTATATAAGATATACGTGTTTCTGTAATCGATGCTCGTGTATCGTCTAGTTGTTAGCATTATAAGGAATTTTACCTTTCACTGAATATATGTGTGTCCGTACGTATCGATCTGTTACGTGTATATTTAATAGTACATCCATGTGGCTGCTTAACATATTCACGAGAATAGCATACGGAACAATAACGGCCACTCTTCAACAATGGCGAATAACACTTGGTCTGCTTAACATCTGACAGGCCACCTACTTAATCCATAGTCTCCCTTTCATCTAATTTCAGGCACCTGAAATAAAGGTATATTCTTCCGAATGAAACACCTAAAACGCCGAGTTATTTCCCGATACGTTTTTCCAAATGTTCCACGTCTCGGAGTTTTCAGGTCTTAATTTTCTCCCTTACATCTTTCTTAGTTGATCCGTAGATGCTTCCATCGGACCACAGAGACAACCCCTGTCCGCTAACTAACCCGTAGACTGGCTATTTACAAACTCGTCTCTTTGACTTCCCGTTATAGATAAACTCCTGATTTCTCCTGGCTTACGTGTCTCTTATGTCAGCCAGAGTGGACAATCTTTTTTGTCACATAAGACACATCGTTGTTTACTAAACCAAATTCCAAACTAGCTTTATTTAACGTTGTTCTTCTAATCATAAGATTTTTTCCCTGGGCCAAAATTTCACAGTTAAATATTTCACATAAATATTTGAACTAACATTCTTTTCTGTTAAAACATTTTTAATATCATTTTAACGTAAATAATTTAACAATTATTCATAATAATTCTTCTGAATTTTGGCACTGCCAGCTATAACATAACACAGATACTACATTATGATCATAGCCAAAGGGGCACAACATAATATAGGTAGTGGTGGAAGTTGGATGGAATTTAATTACTAAAGGTGGCAGTTTAACCTGGAACGTGTTTTCATTGGGCTTAAAAACGACCATGTCGTAGTCAGCTGAGTAGCAACTCGGCGGCAAAGAGTTCCACGGGCGTACAGTTTTAGAAAATAGCTTTGCATCCTCTGTCCCATCGACGAGATGTTGCATCCCTCTGCCTGTTCTACAAATACTTTAATGGTGAATGGTCTGACGAACTGCAAACACTTGTACCTCCTCGACGTAACTACCCCCGACAAACCCGACAAGCTAGTAAGTCTCATCCCTTTACAGTAGAGATCCCTAGGTGCAAGAAAGCCTTTTACTCCAATAGTTTCTTCCCCAGAACTGCAGGTCTTTGGAACTCCCTTCCGGAATTCTGCTTTCCCAACTGTACTGATATGCAGAAGTTCAAGTGTAATGTGAACAAACATCTTTCTACTCATCTCCCTTCATAATGATCCTGCAAATTAAGTCCCAGATAGAAGCATCCTGCTTCAAAGTGGCACTGTGCCTTGTTTGGGGTGAAAATTGAACTTAAAAAAATAAAATAAAAAAAGATTTGGGCATATATACATAGTGGGGAAAATTTCTGAAAGTGGCTGTAGCTAGACAAGTAATTGCTGCAAAAGATTTGCAGTGACAGACAATGGTCAAGCCCTTACCATGAAAATAATGAAGAAGAGAAAAGCACTTCACCTACTAAGTTTAGAAGGCGGGTTTATACCCCGTTAAGGGATTATAAGATGTTCCGCGCATCCCACACTCTGATATGAGAACAGTATTTATTTAAAGATCAACACTGCTCGGATACTATGGCTTAATATATTGTTTTATTTTTAAATGGCAGTAAAGAAGCAATGACCTCTTAAATAATTAAAAAAAACAAAAAACTATTATATGCATACTAACAGGGCGGCCGGCATGGACGGCCGTAAAATACGCTTAAATATGATATTTTGATTAATGTAGATTTCGTATTTATTATTATATTGGGCTCAATATATAATAATGATTTTAAAAAATTGTTTAAATGACTCCTCGTGCGCCACCACCAAGAATCAAAGCCAAAACGTTAAGCGTTCGATTTATTTTTGCCTTTGGCGTTAATGACTGAGATATGACGACATGCTTGCTGCAAGGATAAACATTAAAACATAAACTAACAGTTACTACGTTATGCATGCATACCTTCACCTGGCAAATTACATTTTTTTTTTAATTTTCACACTTTTGTACCGATTTTCTCGGGATAAAAACCAAATATAAATTTTCGCATTGGTTCAAATATCGTATATATGAAGCTTTGTCTGTAGACCAAAATCCTATGTGAAGTTTGGTAGCAAATATTTTTAACAAAAAATATATGCATGTAAATAAATATATATTGAAAAAAGTTTGTGTTTATTATAAACATCTTACGCAAATATTACGTACGTATAAATCATATAGAATATCTGCATGAATCTGCATGAATATAATTACACATAATAGTTAACTAAAGATGATCATCTCACAATTAGGGAATAAATGAAAATGAATGTTTAAAAGAATATGCAAAATAGCTAGATCTTTTTTCTAGTTAATGCAGGAATGAAGACGCATATACAAAAAGTTGTATTTTCTTTTTAAATATATAGAAAAAGGTTTTTAATATGAATATTAATACACAAAAAAAAATTTAAAGGGATATATATATATATATATATATATATATATATATATATATATATATATATATATATATAGTTAAAATCGTCACTTAGCATGGTGGCTAGAAGAAAAATGTATAAAATTTTGAGGAAAAAGTATAACTTAAAAATATGAATTTCAAACAAAAAACTATTTGTTTATTTGTCATAATATTCCATTGTAATTGAGCTTGCAAACGTATTTTATATCTATTTTAATTTAAAATTCAATCAACGCTTCAATAACGGAATGTACAACCCTGACTTATATATATGTATATATATAAACAAATGATTAATAAAACATGTTAAAAGACATCTTGAAAAAGAGTTAAAAACATATTTAATTTTAAAAAAAGGAAGCACAAGATAAGTGGATAGTACTTAATCCGCGGAGTTTCGAAGAAATACTCTCCTTCTCATCAGAGGGCAGGAATTAGCAAAATGCGGGATCGGATTTTACATATAAAAGTATTTAATGAAACTACAAGTAAGTCACAGATCTTACTTGGTTAAAAAAGGGTGAGGTAAGGGGAATAGGAGGTAAAAGAAAAAATGATAAAAAGATTTCACATGAATGGATATTCCGGTGAAGGGTAAAAAAATCCAAGAATGGTAAAATCCAAATACGGTCGAATTAAAAACTTCCAATCCAACAGGCAATATATATATATATATGTATATATATATATATATATATATATATATATATATATATTTATATATATATGTATATATATGTATGTATATATATGTGTATGCATATATATGTATATATATGTGTGTATATATATATGTATGTATGTATATATATGTATGTATATATGGATGTTTTATTTTTTATTTTTTTACGCAGTGATCACCACTTATCAAGGCCCGGAAGCCACTCAGGGATAAGGGTTATTGCAAGTACATTAAGTTAGTGAGGAGATTTGCTGAAGTGTTTATTTAAGGGGGCGGTTCATTAGGAATTTGTTAACATTGGACTTGAAGACATCCAAATTGTAGGGAAGCAGGCAGACGGAACAGAGTTCCACAGGCGTGCAGTTCTAAGAAAGAAGCTTTGTTCACGGAATCTGTATATATATGTATGTATATATATGGATGTATATATATGTATGCGTATATATATGTATGTATATATATATGTATATATATGTATATATATCTATGTATATATATGTATGTATATATATGTATGTATATATGTATGCATATGTATGTAGATATATGTATGTATATATTTATATATATGTATGTATATATGTATATGTATATATATGTATATATCTGTATATATATATGTATATATACGTGTGTGTATATATATGTGTATATATATGAATATATATGTGTATATATATGAATATATATATCTATGTATGTATATCTATGTATGTATATATATTTATATATATATGTATATATCTATGTATGTATATATATGTATATCTATGTATGTATATATATGTATATATATATATGTATATATATGTATATATATGCATATATTTGTATGTATATATATGCATGTATATATATGCATATATATGCATATATATATATATATGTATATATATATATATATATATATATATATATATATATATATATATATATATATACATTAGGGGCGGCTTTGCTCCGGCTAAATACGATATTTTAATTGGTGCGTATTTCGTAGGTATTATTATAATGTCTTGATTTCAAAAGTAAAATAAGTATTTTGGTGCCATCACTTAGCATCTGAACCATAGAATCGAAATAGAAACAGTAGCATTCAAAGATCATGATGTTACCATGTTATAAAGTGGCATATAAATTGATTGAAAATTAAAAATAAAAGATGAGATGAATGCACAAAATGTATAGATATTTTTTTGATTTTTACCTATTTTTAAAAACTATTTTATCAGGTTAAATACCAATAAAATAGTAGTCTGAAAGAATCCAATCATTTTAGGCCCTAGCACCGCTCTGTGACTTTTCGTTTGCTAAGAGATAAAGAGACACACAACCAGACATATAGCCTTTTATATATTAGATTAGAATAATTAACTAAAAAGTAGAAAGAGGCACTATAGCATGGTGTACGGTTTAATGGAAATTACACAACCATAAAATGATTAAAATAGGGGTTATTGATTACAATAGAGTATGAATAATTAGATGTGGAACGGAATAAAACAATATAAAAGACGTAAAAGATGATGTAATTTATTGAACGCATGTTAACTGTCTATCATATAACTGTTTTCCCAAACATAAAACTTCCAGAGCTTTTATATAAGTTATATAGGACGTATGTTAAAAATACAATCAACTAGACGGATTTAAAAATTGCTGCAGTTAATAACATAACGAGAAACCTTTCACTTTTTCCAAACATCGTCTACTATATGGATACGTTTTTACCCCATTTCAAATACGTAAACCCTTTAGCCATAACTTTGATCTAGCTGATTTAGTTCACGGTACATATCTATGCTTTCTTCCCCCTTTTTTTTTTTTGCTTTCAGATATCTTCTTTCCTCTTTATATAATAAGGTTTTTTATTTTATATATATATATATATATATATATATGTTCCCCGTGTTTTCTAAAGATCCACACGTGTCCCCAAAATATCATATTCTCCTTCAATTTCATTGCCCTATCCGACAAAACAGCTAGGAAATTCCTCTGTCTCTAAAACCAACTGTAATTGTTGTTAATATCTTCAAAACATATTCAACTCTACTAACGTATTGAGCACTTTTATCACACATTTTACAACTTATACCCCTTTCTATCTCTCTCTCTCTCACTATCCATCTATCTATATATTTTTTAGACTTCCACTGAAAATCCCTGGATCATATTTTTCCAATATTTTTAAGAGAAAAGTGGAGAGTATGTTTTTTCGAGGCGGCGAACTGTAAATTGATAAGTTTATTTTCTTTAATTGCAGATCTGGAAACTATCCGTTGTTTTAAGTCTATCTTTGTTCGTGCCACATAACTGCAAACGATCCTCCTACTAGCATGACACATTAGAAGAAAATGATATCTTGATTTTCATGCAGAAGACGCGTTTATGGGTCGAAAATTTGAAATTAATTTTAATAAATAAATATATGTTTGGTCTTTAAAGCAATTACATTTTAAAATTTGTATTTTAATAGTGGCAATGCTTTATAAAACAGTGGAGTTTCTATTATTTTCACACACACACACGTATATATATATATATATATATATATATATATATATATATATATATATATATATATATATATATATATATATATGTATAAGGAATGAAAAAATATACCAGCGGTGGTTGACGTTATGTTTAAAGAAAAAATAGAAAAAACCGAATGAAATTATTAAAAAATCAACGTTTCGTCCTTGTTTCCGACATGGGTTGGATTTTAAAAAACTGTCTTTTTTCGCACGATCTATGACTTTTTCTTTTATCACATTTTTATGTCAATTATCCTGAAGATGTCCTCGGAAACAAGGACGAAACGTTGATTTTTTAATAATTTCATTCGGGTTTTTTTCTATTTTTTCTTTAAACATATATATATATATGTGGTAATGTTAATTGTATATATTATATATGGAATATATCATTAAGTGTCAGTTTTAGTCATTTAGAAATGCTTCAAAGCTTCACCGCTCACTCATTTAGTATTACAGTTTATTGATTACCTTCTCGGCTATATTTTGAAAAAATAATTTGCGATTTTCATTCAGTAAAACAAAAGTTATGCTGAATTTACTGATGTTCAAAATCGTAAAAATTCGTAAGTAGGTGAGCAACGTTTTTGTTTTATGACTGGTTTCCATAGCAACCACATCGCTTCGTCGACTACTGTTGCTACTAATTCACTGCTCTATCTAAAAGAGAAGTAACAAGTGAAACAGAGGAAATGAAAGCAGCCGAGTGCCGTACATTGTTTTACATATGTGAATTTTATGTTTATGGGGCCAAAAAATAAGACTGAGATTTAAAAAAAGAAGAAGTGACTTTACTGGAAGCCTGGATAAATCATGGATTAAAATAGAAAAATGCCAGCATGAAATGTAATATGGTTAAGCTTAAACATGGAAAAGAAAATAACCAGATATTCTAGTAAAGAATATAATAAATTTATAACTTAAAACATTGCAACATAAAGATTTTTTTTTTAATTCAATTTAAATTGTATACTCAATTCTTAATGCTTTTTTTACAAGAAAGTCACCACTTATCAAGCCTATCAGAGAGAAATGATTTAATAATTGAGAAAACATTTCCAGTTATACCATAGCTGGAAATCTTGTGAAGTAGGCCTTTATGCCAACCTTATCAAAGGCATTTGATATTTTTTCCACATGGAGGTCACCACTTATCAAGGCCCGGAAGCCACTCGGAGATAAGTGTTATTGCGTGTACAGTAATCAATGGAATAATATCGTAGTAATCATTAGTATTGGGGATTTTATAGAGTGTCTTACTTAAGGGGCGGTTGTCAGGAATTTGTTTATGTTGGAATTGAAGACATCCAAGTTGTAGTCAGGTGGGAAACAGGCAAACGGAAGAGAGTTCCACATTCGTGCACTTCTAAGAAAGAAGCTTTGCTCATGGAATTTACGTTAGAATTTAGGCACAGATAAAGAGTGGGGAAAATTAATGACAGTAGTTTAAGCTAGACGGGGTTTTTTCCGTCAAAGATTGGCGACGGGGGGCCAGAGATTGGATCTCAGACGATCACTTCCCATGGGAATAACGATAAAACAAAGAAAGGCTCGTAACGTCTCTTCCGTGGGAGAGAGGCTGCAGGGAAGAGAAAAGGGCATCACCTACTAAGCCACAAAGTCTATTTTGTACTCTGTCAAAGCAGGATAGGCTGCTTTTAGCGGCACCTGCCAAGATGTGTAGCAGTCGTTAGTATGGGAGCAAGTTCTGGTTGGAGCTATTTTAACACTATAATTGGGATGCCGTCAGGGCCAGTTGCTTATCTGGAATCAATGTTCTTGATTAGCTTGGCGACCTCATGCACAGATATTTGTATGTTACCTAGCGTGTTCTGTGTTATAGGAGGAAACATGGGGAGTTGATGGCCTTCGTCGCATAGGGTAGAATTAGCTGCAAAGTTCTTTGCAAATAGTTTGGCCTTGTGTGATGCTGACGAGATGATATCTGGTCCATTGATAATGGTTGGAATAGAACGCACACTTCTGTTCAGGATCCTATTTGTTATTTGCCAAAACTGGTGGGAACCAAGCCGCTGATCAGCTACCTTGGATTTACCAGACTGAGCATATAGCTCTCTTGCATTTTTTATTACTCTTTTACAGTGGTTGCTGGCAGTCCTGAAAGCAGCTTTAGTCTCAGTGCATCTATTACGTTAGTAGTTTTCTGGGGAGAACCATGGCTGGCTGTTAGGTTATTGTTGGAATATTTTAGATGGTATGAATTGGTCTATGCCTACAATTAACCATTCGGTCAGATCTGATACTATAGAGGACACTTACTTTTTAAACATGAAGTGCAGAGGTAAATCAGATATGAATGCACGGAAGCTATCCCAGTCAGCCATAGAGTATCTGTATACAGTACGGTGGAGGGGTACGTCTGGGGACTTATTACATTTCGTTTTTATCTTAACTGATACGACGGAGTGGTCGGAGGATCCTAAAGGAGAATGAACGGAACATGAACATAGCTCAGGGAAATTTGAGAGAAAAAGGTCTAGGAGGCTTGCATATTGATCGGGTGTATCGGGCACACGGGTTGGTTCGCGAACAATCTGAGTGAGGTCATACGCAATGGCAAAATCATGTCAGAACCTCCCCTCATCGTCTGTCTTATTTTAATGGGTCAGCCATTCTACGTTATGGACGTTGAAGTCCCCACATATGTGGATGTTAGCCGAGGGATGTGCAGATGTAACACCAAAGAAAGGCAGCATCAGACCATTAGGGTCGATGTGACGCTTTTATTTAACGTTAGTATTTTCTCCCGGGCAATATCGGGTAATTGAAAGATAGATGTAAGATCTTATTCCGGGCAACACCGGTTAACTAAAAGATAAATGTTAATATCTTGTGCCGGGCACTACAAGAGAACCTTGCTGGTGTCAATTCTGCCAAAGTATTTTTTCTATTTTCTTTAAAGCGAAACAATAATAATGATCTAGTCAAAATGGACAGAATGATAATTTCAAAAACATACGTTTTGTTTTCAAGTCGAGCGATGGTGACAAATTCCGATACAGTCATATCCAGTGCAAAAAGGGAAATATTCTTTTTTTCCTTTGATAAAACTGAGGATAAGAGAAATGAATCCAAAATATTAATTTAACCCGAGGTCGATTTTGGTACAACGATGGTGACAAATTCAATGACACAATTCATGTGTCAGCTAGAAACAACAAAAAGGTAGATTATGCTTTTTGCTTTGAACTAAAAACTACACACACACACACACACACACGAACACACACACACACACGAACACACACACACACGTATTTATTGGCGTCACAAAATATATTTGTGACAAGATCAAAACAAAGATAAATAATTTCTTTGGAGTTAAAATGTCACACACGCATTTGTCGGCTTCAAAGAATGTTTTTTCGAATCAAATATTAAATGATTTGGTGTGACTCTGATAACAAAATTTGAACCCAAAGTGACCTTCCTAGTGTTTTCATTCTCAAGCCGAATCGCAGTTTTGGAATTTAGATCAAGAGATTTTTTTTTGCCACCCGACAATTTTCAATAACATATTTTTTCGAGATGTTAACAGACTAATAATTTGTTTATTTCCTTTGATAATGAAAAGTGTCACATCTAAGGGCAGAATTCACGAAGCATTTTTCCCTTGGACGCAGTTTTCTTACTTACGTGGTTATCGCGTATTACGCAATTTGGAAATTATCCAATGAGAGAAAACTGGTTATTTTCCATCGGGCGTTTTTGGTTGATCGCGGAGGAATTAGAATTATTCTTGGATTGTGGGAGGTGGCCAATTTTTGGTCATCAGTCAAATTATCCAATGAGAGAGAATCAGACGATTTGGTTATTGAGCATTCTGATTGGTCGGGAAGGAATTGGTAATTGTCGCTGTTTACATTAGGGGGCTCCACAGCCCCCTAATGTAAACAGAATTTATGTGAAATAGTTAAATGCTGAAGCACCTGTTAACAACTATACAAGTTGTATAATGAAAAAAAGTATGTTTTTGTAAACTTACTGACAACCTAATTAGCGTCCTAGATTATGAGATGAAAAAATTAACGAATCTTAGTATAAAAAAAACAGCGCTGGTTTTCGGAGATTCTGAAAACGAATATCAGTTAAATTTGTTTTGATATGAAGAAATCACTACGTGGCCAGACGATGGGTGCCCATTTTACGTTAAACTTATATAGGAAAGTGAGGCCCACTTTTTCCAAAAAATTTCTTCATATCATGAAAACTACTAATCTGCCCCAAATTTAAATGTGATATTCGTTTTCAGCACCACCGAACGCATTTAGAAATGTTTGAGTTGGAAAGAAACTTGACACTGACCGATTTTTTTTGTTCGAGAAATGGTTTAAAGATTAGTCAAATAAACACTTTTCTTTTGTAAAGTTTTTTTTCAAGAAAATTGAAAAAAAATATCTTTATTTTTTGGGTTTTATTTTTATTGTTTATATTTATATTTATTTTTTTTTTCTCAAGGAAAAACCTGAAAACTAGGAAAACTGAAACAAAACTTTGTGGGATAATTTTTTTTCTTTTTTTTTCATATTAAAACAGATATTCTTGTTGTTTCATCAGGCGTTTAAAATCATTGGCGTAGACCTGACATCAGACTGCTTTAGTCACGGTATATTCTAGGCCTCCATCAGCTGGACAGGAACTCTACAAATCAGAGAAGAAGAAATGTAGTTCACCACGAGGCTCTTCAATAAAAAGTTCTATAAAATGATATGATGAAAAACTGATCTGATCTGATTGTGGTATGGTTTCAGTATTCAATGTGTTAGATAAGATTGAAGCATCGAGTTGAAATTTACTTCCCTCTTACAACATCCACTTACTGGAAAGGTGCCCACAAATCGCGTACCTAAGTGTGCAGAAAAGTCCTGTGCAATGCGCGGGTATCTTTGCTAGTATATATATATATATATATATATATATATATATATATATATATATATTACATTTTACTAGGAAGAGTCATTTATTTTATGCTCACGCCAAAAAAAATGCAACATTTTATTTTTTATACTAACCTGACATTGTTTCGATTTTTTTTGATATCTATATGTGTTTAGTGTGACGAGAATGGTTTTCTGGAATTTTTAATTTCGATTCTAAATTATGTATTTTCTAATACGTATTTCTGATAATACCTTTACTTTATATATCATTCTAAAGAGTGTTTTCCCCTCATATTAAATTACAATTGTTTTAAACAATTGCCCTTTTTTCAAGACGTTGAATAGAAGATGGAAAATAAGCAAATTAGCGCAATATTCTGATGTCAATTAAAGCTAGGTCAGAAACGCTTCTGAAATAGCTCGCTGTATCAAGGAAGCGTTTTACAAAAGATCCAATATTTGATGCACAGCACAATGATGATTTAAGCTGCGACGAGTGTCTTGAAGATGATGAGCGTAGTCGTCGGCTATCGGATGAGGACAACACTCAATTAAGCGCTTCACTCGAAGCCAATCTATGCACAAGTGTTCGGGAATTTGCTTCTGAATTGGGCGTAACGTATATCATGATTTCCAACTACGTGAGAGATATTGGAAAGAAAAAGAATGATAAATGGATGCCTCAAGAATTAAACGACAACCAAAAGAAACGCCGTGTCATCTTCCCTTTATTTACGCAACAAAAACGACCCGTATCTTGACTTCTGTGACTTGCGATGAAAATTCGGTTCTTTAAGACAACAGACCACGCTCAGCTCAGTTATTAGAAGCCCACGAAACTCGACGACACTACTCGAAGCTGAAGTCGCATCAAAAGAAGGCTATGCTGAATGTTTGATGGTCAGAGACATCCTTCATCAATTATAGATTTTTTAATGCAGACTAAACCATAACAGTGGGATGTACTGTCAACAAATGCAAAAAATGTATCAGAAACTTAGACAGCATTCAGCATTTGGTTTTAAAAAAAAAAGTTCCCAATTCCCCTCTACATGGTCCGACCGCATGTTGCTAAACCGATCCTGTAGAAGATGTAACCAATTGGGCTACGAAACTTGTCCTCATTTTCAATATTTTTCAGACTTCTCACCTAGCGATTATAATTTTTTTAAAGCATCTCGGTAACTTTCTTCGCGAGAAATGCTTTAAAACACCAAGCGATACCAAAAACAGCTTCAGCTACTTCATCGCCGCAAGAAAGCAATATTTTTACGTTATTGGCATAAATGAACTTGTTTTACATTGGAAAAAATGTGTTGATTCTGATCGTTTTTGTTTAGACCAAGAATCATTTGTTTGAGCCGAGATATTGTGTGATGGCACCCACTCATTTACATATGTGGATAATATTACACATAAATAACAAGACTCGGTTAGTCTGAGCGTGTGTTAACCAGAAGCCACCGAAGGCCTAGCCGAGAGCAGATATGTTCTCCAGCAAAGACTCTCTTACCTGACAACCATTATGTAAATATACTGTAAATATACTTTTCCTAATACACTTCTTATTGATCTACCTTTGTTTGTTGAGTCTTCATTTGTATTGCCTTATACGTTATTTGGTTCAACCTGCAAACATAACAGATATGTTAATCTGAATTTAAATGTTAAAAACCGCAAGAACATTCTTGTAAACCTGATATATATTCTCTGTATCTATGTTTACATTTATTTTCTTATATCAGTAAGTTATTCGTCAACGCTAAGCATATGCGTAACCCCCAACTGATAATGTTTTTACCGTAAAATTATCTAACAAATGCACTAACTTTATAATCATTCTCCTGTTTCATATTTTTCTGTACAGACATAATGTTATTTGTTTTTTCATTTCATGATTAGTTGGGAATATGGTATTTATAGCTCTAATATATTACTATTGAGCTATCTAAATCAACGTTGAGCTATTAATATATATAATTGTATACAAAATTTACAAAAGTATTTAAGAAGTATAGTATATATTCATATAGTATAATGGCATACAAGTTAACATATTTAGGGTCGAAACAAAAAATCTAATGGGTAACAAATAATGTGTTTACGCATGCGCAAATATGTATACATTTATACGTTAAAAGAAAGGAAAATTAGTGGAAAATTACAGAATGAGGTAGAATATGTAAAGAGTCCAAAATTTAACACAGTTCAACTGATGTCCTCGAAATGATAATCCTAGTAACATGACAGTAGTCCAATATAAATCGGTTTGAAATATAATGTCGAAGTAAGAAACCTTGGTAAAGTAACATGAAAGGTATTTCAGATGTCAGTAATTGATCAGGAATCGCATCGGTGATTGATTCCAATGCACTATTTCTTGGTAAAATGACCCTCAAAGGAAGTTCAGATAAAGATAACTGATCCGAAAAGGGTCCCTGAGTGAAGTAATCATCCATAGAGCTTAATCTATTCGTAATCGATATATACACACACATATATATATATATAATTACACACATACATACACATACATATATACATATACATATGTGTGTGTTTGTGTGTGTATGTGTGTGTGCGCGCGTGTCTGTTATAGAATAGACCATGGATTTTGGTGTGATGTAACTGAGTAATATAATGGCGAGATGCGCCCACTGGCAACTATATTTGACGTCGAATCGTCAAAAACTATGATAGAGTGGACAGCCTAAATGTTAATAACACTCTCTTTCACTTTCCCGTTATATATATGGAGATAGATAGATAAAATAATATATGTGTGTGTCTATGGGTAGAATTATATGAATAAATCTTATTCATAAAATTCAGTATGTCTGTCTTGCTGTTTCCATATTTTTCAAACTGCATCTCCGCCAAGAACCAACGCCGCAAATCAACGCGAGGCGGTTTAAATGCTCTTAGTTTTTCTGAGACGTTACTGTAGGTCTTTGGCTGATGATGATGCCAACTAAGGGGTCAAAATTGAAAAGAAAATACTATAGAATTTTGCAGACATTTTTCGACCGAATTTTATTTTACCCAATTATTTATACATTTATACATAAACATAACTTTTAGCTATTTCTTATACTAATGATGATATCTCAAACAATAACGATTCAAGCTAGAGCCCTATAAGTTTTAGTTTCAGATTCGATATAAGCTTATGGAACACAAGTGATATTACTTTTTTACGTTAGAAATCACAACTATATTTTTCGTACAATATTATACAAAAGAAAAGTGAAAAAAATAATAAATAAATGAATAATTATCAGTATGCGTAGCGACCCCTCTTCCGCCGCCTACAAATCTAAGGTAGATTCAACTTCCACCTTCCACACACAAGTTAGCAGCGACCCACCAACTACTCTTCGCACATAACATCCTTAACACCTTGCCTTTTTTTCCTCACTCACCCCTCTCTCTCTCTCTTTCTCTCACTCTCTCTTTCTTTCCCTCTCTCTTTTTACTTCTAGCAAGCAGTAAGTCTGACGCTGTTAGAAATAAAGATGAGTAGTAACAGTTCCAGCGGACTGTTATTGAATGTTATGGTATTATGAATAGTTGCCCGTTTGGAAAGTTTTAAGACTCGATTTTGTAAAAAAAATATATTTTTTAAGTTATGTTATATCAAATTATATAAAATAATATTTGAAATGAAACAGAAGAACATGGAGATTATTATTATCACTATTCCAAAGGAATTCATTAAATATATCGGCTTCATTACTCAATATAGTTTGCAAGTAACATGTTTTGTCGAGTAGTTACTTGCTCGACTAATGTAATAATCGTGGATTGGCTTTATATAAATGCATATGTATTCTGCATGAATTAAATATTATATTTATGCGTATTTTACGACCAGGAAACGCCAGGCACCTCCTGCTAGTAAAGTAAAATTGATCAAATATATGACTGAATTCAGTTAAAAATGCGATGCCTCCGTTCAGTATTCAGAGACAATGAATAGTCACTATAAGGGTAGCTGCGCGTGAAACTGTGAGGTAAGTGTTGCACAATTCCTTACCACACCTCGACGACTGGAAAAAATGCTGAGATAAGCAGAGAGCACATACAGCACCTGTAATTCTCAACTGGTCACCCATTTTAGCACTGACCATGTTCATTGTTGCTTAACTTCGGTAATCAAACGAGAACAGGTTCATCAATGTGATTATGCCATGCAAAATATAGTCGAAAAGTATGCTATTGTTAATAGTATTGCATTTTCTGTATTATTTTTTTTCATTAGTTCGTTTATACACTTCCGTATTCGTGACTGAGCCCACTTGATATAAGCATAAGACATAAGCCAAGCTTCCTATAATACAAAGTATATTCAATTGAATTAGTTCGATATAAAAAAAAAATTATCCGATATATAGAATATTGTACAAAAATATTTCTAAGCCAATATCTGATCGTACAAGCAATGAACGGTGATTCGACCTAGAGCAGTTAGGAATCCACCCGAACCATTGCTCGTCTGCGCAAAGAAAAGACACTGAAAGACTACATTATAAAAAAATATATAAATATTTCTTTTGCTGAATGTACATTTGTTGAATCACTCTGCTTCAGGTTGTCTGTCTAAATGTTAATCTATTTCACTTTTGTGTGTGTTTTTTTCACCCAATGTAGTTATTAGAAAATATTAAAGAGAAAATTCTTGTATAAACGTATTGACAGCCGAAAATAAGTTGCTGAACAAACGATAGCTTTTGCTAAATGACACGAACTTTTGATGGACAACTTTTGCTCTTCAGAAATATTTATTTGATGCGTAGAATTTATTTAACGTTCTTTCGGATTTTTCTATTAACAAAAATATCTATTAATACAAATAACATTATATATATATATATATATATAGCATCAGCCGGATAGTGTAACGGTTAGGAGCGCCGACTGTCGTCGAGGCTTGCGGTAGTTTCTTGCCTATCCGCAGTAATGAGCTGTGATACAGCGAAACAGTACTGCATGTTGATGACTATATATATATATATATATATATACACACATACATACTTCAGAATAGTTTTTATTTAACAATCAGTTGTTATGGAAACGTGAGATTGTAAGGTTTACAAAATATTACTGGCAGTAATATTCTATAAGTTATCCCATCGAAACAAGAATTGCTCGATATGCAAGATAGAGCAAATAAATTAAATTGTAATTCAATGAATTTCAAAAAACTCTCATTGAAATGAAATGAAGTGGTTGAGTTTCATATCAAAGAATTTTTATCGTTCTAAGCAAGACAAAGAATGCTTTAGAAAATTAATCTCCTTAACCTATAGGGTTTCGATGTCTACCATCTCATCAGAGGAGAGAAAATATTAGCAAATACTTATAAAGGTATGCACCCTATTTGCTAAAGTCAGTGAGACATGGAAGGTCAGTGAGACATGGAAAGTCAAAGTCAAAATAATAAATTTCTCAGAAGTCCTGTAGCAGGAGGATTTGCAGAAAAAGGACATGAACGTTTTTTTTAGATCCAGCTTGCTTGGTAAAATCCATGTTATGCGTTCTTTACATCCGTTTGGTAATAAGGTCCAAGTTATATATTGGGTAATCCGCATAGCTGTGTAGATATCCGAATCGGGCAAGTGCTTGTATAAATTTATTTATATATCTATATATCTATAAAAGTGAACGTGTCTGTCTGTCTGTCTGTCTGTGTACATTTCCCTACGCAATAACTCTGTCAATTTTTAGTCTATGGACTCGAAATTTGAAATACCGGGTACTGAGATTTGGGAAAATCGATGTGACGGGTGTCAGCCAGAAATTTGGCTGTTGAGGGGTCAAATTTCAACGATTTGACCTTTAAGAACTCTACCAAACTCCTCCGACAATTTTGGGTCTAGACACTTGAAATTTTAGATATAGGTTCCTTGAACCTGGATCTAACTTAATAAAGTGATTTGAGCCCGAAACTATAAATTTTAAGGGGTCATAATAGGGTCAAATTAAACAAAAATTGACTTTTTTTTGTTTTGCTAAGCGTACACCTCAAAACACCCGGGCAAAGCCGGGCTTAAATGCTAGTATATATATATATATATATATATATATATATATATATATATATATATATATATATATATATATATAATGAAAAAGAAATTAACCATATTCTGATGTAATAAAATAAATAAGTCGATAAAAAAATTACGAAACACTTTCTGTCAGACAAACTTTTCAAGGATGTCTGAATGTTTTTTGGTTTTGTTTATTTAAGACAGAGAATTGTTTATAGAAGTGCAGTCTTTTTGTTGAACCAAGCTCACAGTCGGTGTTAACGTTTACCACAGACATTCGGACAGTAGAACTCAGATTGTATATCAGAGTTTTTGCTGCCCCTAAATACATGCCTTACCAAAGACTGGGGCTGTATCATCTTTACTTCTATTTAAGCTCCCTTCCCCGATTCCAACAATAGAATTTCTACTTCCCGGCCAATTTCATACAGCTAGTATTTCCAAATGTTCACCTATTTGGTACTGGCAAAGCATACGTAAGGTAACGAGCACCGAGTTGTCAACGTGATTGTGCCGTATAATCTAATATATAAAAGGTTATATATTAGTGTGTTTGTCTGTCCGTCTCTATGTGTTACAACTCTATTTCTACTGAAAAAAAAAGTCGCAAAGCAACGCTGGGAGCCTCAAATGAATGGATTTCTTTATAAACTGTTCTTTTCTATTTGTTTACCCGGTTAAAATAGTTTTTAAGGGGTTAAAAATAGATTAAAGTTGGAAAAGTCGTTATATATTTTGTACATTCATCTTAATTTATTTTTTAAGTTTTAATCAGTTCATGGGCGTATCACTTTGGTATAGTGGTAACGTCACCAGCTTTGAATGCAACTGTTTTCCTTCGGTTTCGATTCAAGATGATATAATAAAATATACGAAATCTGGCCAAATGAAAATATGAAAGTTAAACGCATTTTACGACCGGGCAAAGCCGGGTGCCCCACCCGCTAATGATTACACACACACACACACACACACACACATATATATATATATATATATATATATATATATATATATATATATATATATATATATATATAATACTTGAAAATAAATACTAGTTACAGCTACAGAAACTACTGTTTCACGAAGTCGTAATCATCAGGGCAAGAATTTTTTTTTATTTTATTACATTTTCACCCGAAACAAGGCACGTTGCCACTTTGATGTAGGGGGCTACTATCAGGGGCCATAAGAGGATGTTTAGCAGCAAGATGTGTGTTCACATTACACTTAAACTTCTGCATTTCATTACAGTTGGGGAAGCAGAAAACCGGAAGCGAGTCCTGCAGTTCCGGGGAAGAAGCTATTAGAGTAAAAGGCTTTGTTACATCTAGTGATCTCAACTTCACTGTTTGTCGGAGGTATTTTCGTCGAGGGGGTACAAGGCCTTGTAGTTTGTCAAAGCATCCACCATTAAAATACTTGTAAAAAAGGCAGAGGGATGCAACATTTCGTCGGTGGGAAGTTTAGATGACTGTTCGGGGCCTATTAGGTTTCGACCCTGTCCAGGAGCGAGAGACTAGTAGCAGATGAACCAGCCTAAATGTGACAGCAGTACTCCATGCACGGGTGAATGGTGACTTTGTAGAGATGCAGGATACTTTCAAGCGTAAGTCACTTTCTAGCACGATAGAGAGAGCCCACTTACTTTGCAGCAGCCTTAGCAATCCGAATACCAGTTACAAACAGAGTACATTCGATGATTGGACGCGTTTTCTTAATTCTCCAGTTGATTTCACGCTTCATATGCAGTTTTTATAAAGAAATAAACGAAGGGTTTATAAACAATTATTTCACACTCATTAAATTAAGTATTTTATTTACATGAACTGTTCATATTCTACATCCTCGTATACAAATTGTAAGATCCATTCTTATCAAATTGTCTATCGGAAATTCATGTTCCCACAAAGACGATATAGAGACGATTTTCACTCTATCCCTTAAGCCGTCTCATTCCACCTACTTTACCGTCAAAATAATATTTGTCACGTTTGTGAACTATATCTGTTTTAATATCCAAACACACACAGTCACGCAGGGGACAGACAGAAATATGTATTTTATATATACGCTTAAAGATACACATTTACTATCTATTTATGCATTTATTAAACACAAAGAAGACGACGGAAGACAAAGACGACAATGGTATATTTGGGCATACATTGTAAGGACTGTATACACACACTAGACGATACTGCCGTAGCATACAGGTATGACACATATAGATTTAAAGATACCGAGGACATCCCGTATGCATAGATACATGTATGTATATATATATATATATAAGAAATCTGCATAGAACTTTTGGATTTTTGTTGGAGTGAGAACGACGGTTATGCGGTAGCCTGCCAGTTTTTATGGGAGAGAAAGATGATTATGGTCTGGGGTTGTGTAAGTTGTGGTGAAGAAGATAAAGGGGTTGAATTTTATATTTAAAAGGGGAAAGAGCAAAGATGCACTAGGAGAACTTTTGGGAGACCAAATTGACGGCCTCCAAAGAAGATAACTGTTATTTCGGTCAGCTTAATGTGGCAATTTTTCCAGTTTTACGGAAAAGGCGTATCTTTCAAAGAAGAACGACGAAAATTCTTGTGGATGAACATTGATTCTTCGGAGGAGATTCAAGATACCATAAACGAGGACTGAAAGTCTTTTTTATGAGATCTTCTTTTCCTTATTAGTAATAAGATTTTATAGAGTGACAATTTCAATACATTTGTTCTACTGGAACTTTTTCTCTACCTATTTCAGATTAATCTAGCAAAGTATGTTTCTCCTGCATTAAGACCCATTCAGTACTTTCGTCTTTCTATTTTTTTTTCTGAATGCGTCATCTAAGTCGTTAGTGTCTCATTGTTCGACACTGGAATTAATACGGTGTTTAACCTTAGGACGGATAAGCTCTCAAAATTCTGTTTAAGGTTTAGATCGAAATAAGGAACAGTATTTGAGAAACAGTTAAAACTGAGTTGGCCAATAAGCCCGAGAATGCAGCAAGCCGGTCAATTTCCAAGAATTTTCACAGGGAGACTCTCATGTAACATTTGCAGTTAATATGGGGTCTCATTGAAAGTTGTCTTGTTAAAAAGAAAAAAAAAGAACTTTCCGATTCCCTGATAAGGGTCGCAAGTCGCAAGCCACAGAAGTAAAGTTGCCGTATTTGTTGAGAAAAACTCGTAAATCTAACCCCCCCTCCATGTAATCACGTATTCTAAGAAACTAACTGGTTTTCGTCTTTGTTTGATATACAGTGTAACCCGGCTATAAGAAACTTCTTATCCGATCTTAAAGCTCTCTTATACTCGGGTTACATTATATCCTGGGGTTCTTATATCCGGGTTATATCATAACTGGGGTTCTTATATCCGGATTACGCAGTCCATCACCCAGTCTCAAATTTTAGACAAGAGAAAATCTCTCTTATATTCGGGGGTATATTCTGGTCTCTTATATCCGGGTTAAACTGTATTTGGTTATTATATTATTCTATGTAATAATGTCCGATTCGAATAATTTAGGACGTGTATCTTCTTAATTTACATGCAAACATTTCATATTATATGTCCTCTCGCTGTTGTTATTTTTGTAGACTTTTAAACCGGAAGATGCAAATAGTTACACCACAATCTCCCATATATAAATCGTTGTAATCTGAAACAAAAAAAAACGAAAACGAGAAAATAATTATTAAGATTTCTAACAGTTTAAATACAACTTATTGAAATATGATAAAATGTAAACAGAAAAAAAAGATATACAAATGAACATAGAAAATAATCTAACAAATTTCAAAAAAAATTAAACATGATTGCTAATATCTGAATTAGATTAAACATGTTAAATTCGATGCCTCCGTTCAGTCTCAAGAGACACATGATATCCCCTGTAGGGGCAGCTGCACGTGAGTTTATGAGGCAAGGATTACACAATCACTCACCAAATCTCTCCTGAATCAACACTCTTTTAGTCCAGGAGCAAAGAGAATCTACGACGACTTGAAACAAAGCGGAGAGTATGTACAACATCCGGAAGTCCCAAATAGTCACCCATTTTATACTGACCAGGTTCAGCAGAAACCGGTGTGTCAACGTCATAGTGCCGTACCTATTAAAATATTGCATTAAAATCCCATTATTTTATTTATATTAGAAACGTTATTATTTTATACCTGGTATAAAGGAATAGATATGTTAAGGTATTCCTACTTTTTATGGAGCATTGTGTTTTATACCAATGTATTAACGCCTACCAATAGAAATGGACGCTTGAGTATAAGGGTGATTGAGATCACTGTACTGCTGATATAATTCAAGAGCTTTGCAACAGATTAGTAGTTTTGTGTAACTAAGAAACTCGAATATAACAAAAACAGATATAAGAAAGATTTTCTCTACTCACAAATTAGAGCCTGTGTTAGTGTACAGTGTTGCCCGGATATAAGAACCCCGGATATAAGTGTAACCCGAATATGAGAGAGCTGTAGGGACCAGAAAAGAAGCATCTTATATCCGGCTTATACTGTGTAAGACAAAGTGAAGATTATGTTAATATGTTTTTTTTTTGTTTTCCGCTCATTACCAAAAAGGTAATTTCCTTCAGATGTGGAAGTTTGACGATAAGACTTTCCTCTGTTTTCAAATAGTTAAACTGTGGGGTTCGTACCATGAGTTTTCCGGTCTTTAGCAAGCACTTTTGGTAATGTCCTCCAAATTGTGAAAAGTTAACTATGAGGCATTTGTCTATGATCAAATTGGGTTTCTTCCATGAGTTTTCCAGTTACTATTAAATATACGTAATTTCCCTAAGTGCGGAATTTTGACGATAAGATCTTTGTTATCAGTTGTTTAAACTGTTGGGTTATTTCCATGAGTATTCCGTCCACAAGCTAACACTTTCCGTAATTTTCCCAAGTGTAAGAGGCTGACCATAAAACTTTTCTCTTTTATCAGATGATTAAAACTGTAGGGTTATTTTAATGAGTTTTTTTGGTAACTAGCAAACACTTTTGGTAATTTCCTCCAAATATAGAAGGTTGATGATAGCACGTTCGTCTGTTAGAGGTTTCAGTTGTTGAGTTTCTTTCAAGAATTTTTCAATCACTATTCAAATTTGAGGAAGTCTTCCTCTTTGGTCGATTCTTTTTTGGGGTTCCTGCTTGTTCGAAGTATTTTTTCGCATAAGCCTAATTTTAGGGTGAAATTATCATTGATTTTTTTGTGCGAAAAATATTGTATTATAAATTCATGCCAAACAATGAATTCAAAGATCATACATTCACAAAAGAGATGTTTTGTATTTTTAAAATCGTGATTAACACCTCTCGGTAAAAACAACCATGTCAAATTTTTACATTCCTTGCAAAACAATCGGGTCTTGGAAATATCGTACGAAGCTGGTTCGATAATTTAAGGCCGATTATTTCATTATCAGCAGCAGCAGTATCAGCAGCAGCTTACGTGCTCCTTAACGTTAATACTAGTGGCTATCCATAGCCCCAAACAGCTCAACTTTTTAGATAACTCTGTCGCGTCTTGGTCAACATGGGGTTTCCTATTTTGGTATTCTACCAGTGAATATCTGATGATCTATGTCTCTTCGACTGTAAATATGTTCTAAGAAAACCACTTAGCTTTTAATGATAGTTTCGATCAGCATTCCTTTAGCGCATCTACATCTAGTCAATATTTATTTATTAGAAATGTAATCTTTCCAAACGACCCCGTACAATTGTCTCAAAACACACAATTTGTGCGCTCTTTATGCATTTCTGCATTTTGAGGTAAATAGTTCAGCTTTCGTAACCATAGAACAAAATTATATGTTTAATGTAAAGGTCTGAAAATCGTAATCAAATCTTCTCCACTACATTATGCAGATTATAGTTGATTAAAAGTTATTCGTAAGAGCCAATGTTTATTTGTTGTCACAGTAAAAATAAATTCCGATTGAAAAAGAAATATTTCAATGAATAAGATTATACATTGCTTTTAGACGATGATGAAAGATTTAATGAGTAATGTGACTGTGTGTTCATTGCTGTCCTTGTGTATATGCTTATGATTGTGTTTGCGTAAATTGAGGTGAGAGCAGCAATCCCTAAAGAACCACTAGAGAGATTTAGTCGATGCTGAAATGACGTAGATTCTTCGTGGGTTTCTTTTCAACTGGTTTATTGAAGAAAAATCTGGCCGCATATGTGTTCGATGTTGCTCCGGAAGGTCTATTTCGTATAAATTCAGAAAATCTTGGTCAAAAATAGTGTTGTTAGTTTTTTTTTCATTATCATTATTAATTCAGACGAGTTTCTGCGCAGACAGTCTTGTGCAGCAACAAGTTTAAGGATTTTTTTTTTATTTTGGATACCGAAGTGTAAACATTGGTTGCCACATTTCTACCAAGAGGTATTTGATCGCATAAAAGAAATAAATACACCTGACTACAAGATCGCCATTGCATTATATTTGGTCTCAGAAATAAAATACATGACATTACCAATGAATATAACAATTAACGCTAAGAGTAAATAGTAATATCTATACTTAACAGTTCGTTATATAAACAATCGGTTTATTGAACTCAATGTGAAGGGGTATAAGGCTCTATAAAATTCAGATGCTTCGGATTTTTTTTGTAAAATTTTAAAACATAGGTACGAGGCATCAATTATTTGTTGCAATAGGTACGAGGCATCAATTATTTGTTGCAATAGGTACGAGGCATCAATTATTTGTTGCAATAGGGAAGAGGCATCAATTATTTGTTGCAGTAGGTATGAGGCATCAATTATTTGTTGCAATAGGTACGAGGCATCAACTATTTGTTGCAATAGGTACGAGGCATCAATTATTTGTTGCAATAGGTACGAGAAATCAATTATTTGTTGCAATAGGTACGAGACATAAATTATTTGTTGCAATTGGTACGAGGCATCAATTATTTGTTGCAATAGGTACAAGGCATCAATTATTTGTTGCAATAGGTACTAGGCATCAATTATTTGTTGCAATAGGTACGAGAAATCAATTATTTGTTGCAATAGGTACGAGGCATCAATTATTTGTTGCAATAGGTACGAGGCATCAATTATTTGTTGCAATAGGTACGAGGCATCAATTATTTGTTGCAGTAGGTACGAGGCATCAATTATTTGTTGCAATAGGAACAAGGCATCAATTATTTTTTTGCAATAGGTAGGAGACATCAATTATTTGTTGCAATAGGTATGAGGCATAAATTATTTGTTGCAATAGGTATGAGGCATCAATTATTTGTTGCAATAGGTACGAGGCATCAATTATTTGTTGCCATACGTACGAGGCATCAATTATTTGTTGCAATAGGTACGAGGCATCAATTATTTGTTGCAATAGGTACGAGACATCAATTATTTGTTGCAATAGGTACGAGACATTAATTATTTGTTGCAATTGGTACGAGGCATCAATTATTTGTTGCAATAGGTACGAGGCATCAATTATTTGTTGCAATAGGTACGAGGCATCAATTATTTGTTGCAATAGGTACGAGGCATCAATTATTTGTTGCAATAGGTACGAGGCATCAATTATTTGTTGCAGTAGGTACGAGGCATCAATTTTTTGTTGCAATAGGTACAAGGCATCAATTATTGTTGCAATAGGTACAAGGCATCAATTATTTGTTGCAATAGGTATGAGGCATCAATTATTTGTTGCAATACGTACGAGGCATCAATTATTTGTTGCAATACGTACGAGGCATCAATTATTTGTTGCAATAGGTACGAGACATCAATTATTTGTTGCAATAGGTACGAGACATCAATTATTTGTTGCAATAGGTACGAGACATTAATTATTTGTTGCAATTGGTACGAGGAATCAATTATTTGTTGCAATAGGTACGAGGCATCAATTATTTGTTGCAATAGGTACGAGGCATCAATTATTTGTTGCAATAGGTACGAGGCATCGATTATTTGTTGCAATAGGTACGAGAAATCAATTATTTGTTGCAATAGGTACGAGACATCAATTATTTGTTGCAATAGGGAAGAGGCATTAATTATTTGTTGCAGTAGGTATGAGGCATCAATTATTTGTTGCAATAGGTACGAGGCATCAATTATTTGTTGCAATAGGTACGAGACATCAATTATTTGTTGCAATAGGTACGAGACATCAATTATTTGTTGAAATAGGTACGAGACATTAATTATTTGTTGCAATTGGTACGAGGCATCAATTATTTGTTGCAATAGGTATGGGGCATCAATTATTTGTTGCAATAGGTACGAGGCATCAATTATTTGTTGCAATAGGTATGAGGCATCAATTATTTGTTGCAATAGGTACGAGGCATAAATTATTTGTTGCAATAGAGAAGAGGCATCAATTATTTGTTGCAATAGAGAAGAGGCATCAATTATTTGTTGCAATAGAGAAGAGGCATCAATTATTTGTTGCAATAGAGAAGAGGCATCAATTATTTGTTTCAGTAGGTATGAGGCATAAATTATTTGTTGCAATAGGTACGAGGCATCAATTATTTGTTGAAATAGGTATGAGGCATCAATTATTTGTTGCAATAGGTACGAGGCATCAATTATTTGATGCAATAGGTACGAGGCATCAATTATTTGTTGCAATAGGGAAAAGGCATCAATTATTTGTTACAATAAGTACGAGGCATCAATTATTTGTTGCAATTGGTACGAGGCATCAATTATTTGTTGCAATAGGTACGAGGAATCAATTGTTTGTTGCAATAGGGAAAAGGGATCAATTATTTGTTGCAATAGGGAAAAGGCATCAATTATTTGTTGCAATAGGTACGAGGCATCAATTATTTGTTGCAATAGGTACGAGGCATCAATTATTTGTTGCAATAGGTACAAGGCATCACTTATTTGTTGCAATAGGTACGAGGCATAAATTATTTGTTGCAATAGGTACGAGGCATCAATTATTTGTTGGAATAGGTACGAGGCATCAATTATTTTTTTGCAATAGGTACGAGGCATCAATTAATAAATATTATTCAAAAGTCGATGTTTTACAATGGATATGAGTATCAGCATCACTACATCGTATGGATCAAAATATTCCATAGTTGGCATTGTTTTCCTCGGTATTATTCTATTAGAATCTTTCTTAGAACGGCGTAGGGTACTTAGGGTAAGGACCGGGTTAAGTTTGACATCATCCGCTGGGAATGTGATTTTGTGGAACGGACTGGATTCGAACCTAGAACATCAAAATATTCAGCTCCTGTCAGTTACCAACAAATATGGAAGTACTTTACGACTTGAGAATTTAAATATTCCGGATTTATATCGTAAAACCAGCAGAATTTATTGTAACTATACAAGAAAGTATTTTTTTCTTTCTTCCCCACCACAACTTGCAAAGTTGTGTAAGTCGTCTTGACTTCGCCATTTAACCAACGTCTCGACAGATAACATGGTGCTTTGCTTCGGCTGGACTCGAAAACCGTTCACCGAATCAGCTCACAGCAACGCTATCTACTTCAACACCTGTTTATTATTATTATTATTATTATTATTATTATTATTATTATTTTATTATTATTCGAACTAGCGTAACAGCGAGACATGGGCTTGCCCGATAGTTTCCTTAATCAACTCGGGAACCAACTCTGTCTGACCTGTCTGCCTTTCGTGTTTGATTATTCATGACAGGCCGAGAGCGATAACATTATTTACGATTCAACGGCTATTTAAAAGACGCTTCAAATGGAAAAGACAGGTGTATACGATTGATCGATCAGCACCAAGCAAAATCCGATCATCTCGATTATTTCGGTCTTGATCGAGGTCTGAGGAGAATCAAGTCAGTAATTATCATTTTTATTGTTAAACGTGCGCCCAAGTAAGTCGATTTTAAATGCCATCAAACTATACCGAATTGTAAGATCCTTTCGAAATCGAAAACTACTTTAGAAAGTTAATTCTTTCTTTAAAGTCTGATTATAAACGACAGAAAATGTAGTTTTTCCTTGGTTTTAGCTGTTTTTATTATTGACTTATTTCTTAGATGGTTCGTCGTATTCGGTTTTTTCTTTTGTTTGTTTGTCGCGATTTGTTTGGAACAGAATTGGTTTCTTAAATACTTTTTTTATAATTTTTTACGTGATCAGTTATAAGTGTTCTGGTTATTAGTGCCCCGGTCATAAGTGTTCTAGGTTCTTCGTGTACTTTTTTTTCATTTGTGTATCGGCAATGTCTGTTTCATTAAGGTTCTGACCCCACCTTAGGATAGAAGCGTGTCACCCCAGACTGAAATAAAGTTCATATCAACCACCTAATGCTAAAAAATGGGAGAGAAAACTTAGTCCGATTCATTACGATTTAAATTTATAATATGTGTAATATAGCCGTCAAATAAGTACATGCAAATACAATTTTAAACGATCCCAAACCAAGCTTTCAATCAATAAAGTTTATATCTTCATCAAAGCAAAAACTACATCCAAATACAATTTTACTCCATGAACCCTAAAAATATTTATTGGACCTTATTTCGATGAGTTTAGAATAAACCAAAAGCGCTAGTGGCCTTCGAATTTCCATGAATGGGTATTATCTCTTTATCATGCAAGTGAAAAGGCACACTAAAGATCAAGGACACAAAAGACCTAGAATAATTATGACCGGAAGTCAGTAATGACTAAGGTCCGATTATTTTATATAGGAATGTATGATTAGTATTAGGTTGGTGCAAAAATAATGTCGGTTTTTGACATGAAGTTGAACTAAAAACGACGTTATTTTTGAACCAGTCTAATAAAATTTGCATGTTTCGAACTACAGTTCTCATATATATTATTTTAATTGGAATTCATTATTGAGATGAGTATTATTTATTAATTTATTTATTGCGGACTATTATCCCCATCAAACAAAAACTAGGAAAAAGATTAGGGTAATAGTCCGCAATAAATAAATTAATAAGTAATACCCATCTTGGGTTTGCACTACTGTACACAGATTCGAACAAGTTGTCAAAAAACAAATATATAACAAATAAATGTTATCAAAAGCAAGATAAGTTACTTTTCTAGCAAACTGGATATATTTTTCGTTTTTTATTCAGTGTAACATGTTTATTCAGCTCGAAAAACATACATTGTTTACCGGTGTATTGGAAAATTCAACATGGTGCCCGACTCTCTTTTTAACATGGAAAGTTCGGGAAAAGGTGTTATAAATAATAAACTGGGAAAATACTATTAAAAAACTACCGAATATATGTAAACCTATGTCACGGTAATATATATTGAGCGAGTTTCTTACAGTATTTTGTCTAGTTTTATATTTATAGTAGCTTTTCCCAAACTTACCATGTTAAAGAGAGAGTCGGGCGCTATTTTGAATTTTCCAATACACCGGTAAACACAGTATGTTTTTCGAGCTGAATAAACATGTTACATTAAATAAAAACACTGAAAACATATCCATTTAGGTAGAAAAGTAACTTATCTTGCCTTTGATAACATTTAGTTGTTATATATTTGTTTTTGACAACTTTTTCAAATCTATGTGTACAGTAATACAAACCCCTCATCTTAATAATGGATTCCAATTGAATAATATATATACCATTCTGTATTGATCTGACCAGGGAAGATCAGATAAATAAACGCGGATTCATAAGATCAAAATATCCAACCTTGATCGCCCTTTGGGGCCCGTGGCGCAGTGGATAGAGGCGTTGAATCTCTACGGTTCCAGGTGAGAATTGTATTAAAATAGCGGTTTAAATCCTACCAAAAGCCGGCCAGAGGCTTACTGGGCCAAAACGTGGTGAGACAACAACAACTATGGATGGCAGCAATTGCTATGGATTCATTTAGAAGATTCGGAGTTCTTATTTCGTCGAAGTTACCACCTGACGAAGGCGAGACGAATAGTTGGCCGAAACGTCGTAGAACAACAACTAAGAAAAGATGAGGATTATTGCCCGAAATAAATAAATTAATATACCATTTTCACGTTGAGCATTATTTCACGACGTTTCGCTCGATGTAAGATATGACCTTCTTCAGATGTACCTTCTCAAACTTTCTGCACCGAATTTCAGAAGCGTTTATATATATATATATATATATATATATATATATATATATATATATATATAATATTAAATTTTCACCCCAACAGAAGGAACATTGCCACTTTGGTGTAAGGGGCAACTATCAGGTACATAAGCTACTGGGGTACTATGTAGGGAGTTGGGCAGTAATATATCGGTTCTCATTACACTTGAACTTTTGCATGTCAGTTGGGGAAGCTGGGAGCCGGAATGGAATTCCAAAGTCTAGCGGTTTTGGGGAAGAAACTACTGGAGTAGAAAGCTCTCCTACATCTAGGGATATCCACTATGTAGGGGTGGGATTTAGCTGCTTGTCGGATTTGTCGAGGGTATTTACGTCATGGGGGCACAAGTGCGTGCAGTTCATCAGGGCATTCACCATCAAAATACTTTTAGAACAAGCAGAGAGACGCAATATTTCGTCTGTGGGACAGAGGCTGCAGCTTAGATGACAGTTCCGGATCTATCAGGTTGGCGACTCTGTTTTGTAACCTTGTCTAGGAGTGAGAGACTAGTAGCAGATACACCGGCCCAAATATGACAACAATACTCCATACATGGGCGAATGGTGGCCTTATAGAGGCACAGGATACTTTCGGGCGTTATTAGCTTTCTAGCACAGTAGAGAAAGGCTACCTTCTTCGCAGCGGTCCTGGCAATGCTCTCAATGTAATAATTCCAACTCATGTTGAACGTTAGGCCGAGGAGTTTAAAAGAAGTACTTTTACATCATGAATATTTTGGACATTGCTATTGGTGGTACATAAGGTTTCTTGTAATTATTGAAGGAAACAAGTTTAGTCTTGGCAGCATTGAATGTGGCAATCCTTTTTTGTCCCCATTCTACTACAGATTGGAGGTCTTCTGCTAGTGTTTCTGCCATTTCATTAGATATGTGTTCATTTGTTTTCCTGTGTTGCTTGTTAAAGAGCATGGTGTCATCAGCATATATACCCATCTCAGAGACAATTTTGTCGGGGAGGTCATTTATGAATATTGGGAATAATGAACGTGAAAGGATAGACCCCGGAGGCACTCCCGCATTTATATCATATTGTTTAGACGTGCGACCGTCGAGGACAACCTGGATTTTTCTCTTATCTAAGAAGGATTTTATCATGTTAAGTATTCGTCCAGTGATACCCTGTCAAAAGCCTTAGATGTATCTAGAGCTACCGCTTTACTCTCCCCTGATTTGTACAGTGAATGGTATATACGTTCAGAGATTACAGTTAGGATATCTGCTGTGGAACGGGCTTGCCTAAATCCATTCTGTTGGTCGGTCAGAAGTATAGTATCTGTAAGGTGATGGACTAGAGCTTGGTTAATTATGGACACAAATAATTTAGCGAAAAGTGGGAGGAGGCTAATGGGGCGACAATTTAATGGGTCAGTTCTTTTGCCAGAATTCTTGAAAATTAGTATCACAGAAGCAGTTTTCCAGCAGTCCGGAAATCAAGATTCATTAAGTATAGAGAGAACGGGAGCTACTTAAGCGGAGCATTTTTTTAATAGCACAGCCGGGATGAGATCAGGTCCACATGCTTTTGAAGTGTCAAGCTTTTTTATGATAGTATGCACCTGAGATTGGGTGATTTTCAGATCGTCTAGTGTGGTGTCTGTCTGCAAAGAAAGGTATGGGAGGGGTGGTTAAGTTAGATCCATGTCCAAGGAACCTATATCTAAAATTTCAAGTGGTTAGACCCAAAATTGTCGGAGGAGCTTGGTATAGTTCTCAAAGGTTAAATCGTGTAACTATTACCCCTTAACTGCCAAATCTATGGCCGAAAACCGATCAGATAGATCTTCTCAAATCTCAGTATCCTGTATATCAAATTTCGAGTCTGTAGACTGAAAATTGACAGAGTTATTGCGTAGCGAAATGTACAGAGACACACAGATAGACACACACACAGACACACAGACACACAGATACGTTCACTTTTATAGATATATAGACTAGCATTTTGGCCCGACGTTGCCCGGGTGTTTTCAGGTGTATTCTGAGCAAAACTAAACAAACAAAAAATGGTAAATTTTTTAAATTTGACCCCTATTATGACCCCTTAACATTTATTCTTTTAGGCTCAAATCAATTATTAAGTTAGATCCATGTCCAAGGAACCAATATTTAAAATTTCAAGTGTTTAGAACCAAAATTGTCGGAGGAGTTTGGTAGAGTTCTCAAAGGTCAAATCGTTGAACTTTGACACCTTAACAGACAAATTTCTGACCGGAAACCGATCACAAAGATATTCCCAAATCTCAGTACCCTGTATATCAAATTTCGAGTCTGTGGACTAAAAATTGACAGAGTTATTGCGTAGGGAAATGCACAAAGACACACAGACAGACAGACAGACAGATAATTTCACTTTTATACATGCAACAAGAATATATCCGTATACATAAATATATATGGAAACAATTGTGTTTTCTGTAAACTTTTTACGCAAATCATATGCAAGTATAAATCATGTAGAATATCTACATGAATATAATTACACGTAATAGTTAACTAAAAATGATTATTCCATAAGAAAACCGAAAAATAATAATATGGAATTAATTAAAATTAATGTTTAAAAGAGTATGCAAATAAGCTAGATCTTTTGCTAATGCAGCAATTCCACAATCCATATATAAGAAAATTGTATTTTCTTTTTAAATAAATAGAAAAGAGGGGTTTTAATATGAATATCAATACACACAAAAAGAACACGAATTTATAGGGGTATAGATAGATAGATAGATATACTTTATTAGAGCATGACTCGTCTTCATTTCCACTTCACCTACTCATCCACCTACACAGTAAAAACAGAGCATCCACCCCTTCTAATACACACTCCCATAACAATATCTCAAGAATGTACATCTCCCATTTGACCCTAAAATTAAGAGGTCAACACATTTTATCGAATACTAACGTACAATTCTTCCCCCTCCCCGAAGAAATTTCATTAAGCACATGCCTCCTCACCCATATTAATCCTACCCCCGTATCTCCTAAACCTCTCTACCTCACCACCATCCTCCTCGTTCCTTCATCTAAAAGGCTTCCCTCACCCCTTCTCAACAAGAAAGCTGACCGTCTTTCATTAAGTATCAATCCCATATTAAAAGCTATTCATCCAACACATCGCTTCTAAAAATCATCTCTCGGAATATTTTGCTACCAAGAGTTTCGAGTTCCATTGCACCATAGAGATGCATATATAATTCCATCACCGATGGGAATATATGCAATGGATTGGTATATCCATCCAATATCTGATATACTGTGCCAACTCCAAAAAATAATCTGGAATGCATATACCAAAACGCATTCAACACATCAACGAATACGGCCGCCTCGTTTACCTTTCGGAATATCAATAAGAAGCAACCACGCATTTTTATATGGGATTACTTCCTTCTCCCCTCAACCAATATTCTGCCTACTTGGAAATTACCTCGGAGGACCATTATACTCCTTCAGTTAATGGACTGCCCATGTTGTATGAAATTCCCTCTTCCGATAATTATTTTCATATAACAATCATTCACCACCACAAAACTATTTTCAATATTTGTGCTGAAAAGAAAAATAAGTGCCTTTTCCCAGCTGAACATTTCCTCTGATGATTGAAAATCCATGGATTAAGGAAATTAATATAACCCCAGGGTTATATATATATATATATATATATATATATATATACAGAGTACTGAGATTTGGGAAAATCGATGTGATTGGTTTTTGGCCAGAGATTTGGCTGTTAAAGGGTCAAAGTTCAACGATTTGATCTTTGAGAACTCTACCAAACTCCTCCGACAATTTTGGGTCTAAACACTTGATATTTGAGATATAGGTTCCTTGGACATGGATTTACTTTTATAACTTGATTTGACCACAAAACAATAAATGTTAAGGGGTCATAATAGGGATCAAATTGAAAAAAATTGGCCGGTTTTTGTGTTTTTCTTTGCTCAACATACACCTCCAAACACCCGGCCACGCCGGGTAAAAATTATATATATATATATATATATATATGTGTGTGTGTGTGTGTGTGTGTGTGTGTGTGTGTGTGTGTGTGTGTGTGTGTGTGTGTGTAATGTGAATTCGTCTAGGAACATCCTTATATATATTCCATAATTTCCTGATATCGAATTTTATGTTTAGCGATCCTTTAAACCGTCGCCCCCCCCCATGTTTATAGAACTCGTTAATAGCAAGGAAACAAATGTGAGACAACAATAAACCATTGAAGAGTAACAAAGAAATAATAACAAAGAAACAAAAACGTACGTCAGACAATCCTATTTTAAATAAGAATTAAAGCGTTTTTTTACCCTTTATAAGTCATCGGAACTTATATTTTATATGTGAGAAAATGAAATTATTGACGTGAGTTTATGATTTTATGATCTGGCGGCCTGGCGTTTCCCGGTCGTACGATACGCTTAAACATGATATTTTAATTAATGTAGGTGTTATATGTATTATTATAGAATCGATAGAATTAATTATTATATATTACGAGGAATAATTTACCTAGTAGACTGATTAGCAAAATATTTTAATAATGATGATAATCTCGTTCATCAAATTCCATCTGCGTTTCTTTACAATATCACATCAGCTGATATATGAGTTTGACTTAAAATGTCTCTTTTAATGTTCGGTTTAAAAATATGCAAACAAGGAAAAGATTTGCGGTGATTTAAAATGGTATATCTATTTTATTGTAAACTGAATCCATTAACATGAAAAATAAAATAAAATAGTGATGTACATCCGGGCTTGAACCCGGGGATCATTCGATCAGTAGTCGAATGCTCTAACATTGAGTAATATTTCCAGATGACAATAATTCTGTTTTTATTAGAAAAAAGAGTTTGATGAGATTTTATTATCTCCCTTCGTCGGTGTAACTTAAATATTCCTCTGTAATAATTTTTCTTCTTTTTTATTTATAAGAGAGAAATGACTATTTATAAGATCGGATTTTTTTTTTTCGATTTTCGATACCTATCGGAAGGGTGTCTGTACAAAACATATATAAAGACACTGCAAGATATATAAACTGGGTTTGTGTGAAATTTGCAAAAGATTGGATCAGCCATTTTGGAACCTGAAGAAGGAACTCTCACCCACACAATGAGTTTTATATAATAGTAGAGATAGAGATATAAATATTAGTTTGTATGATACCCGGGGAGGGTTACTTGGTTAAGGAATGTCTTAGGAACGCAACCAGCTTCCCGGGTAATAAACGATATCCAACGATATTTAACGATATGCACATGTTGGAAACATCAACAAAAGCGGGTCCATTTGTCGTCGGCTATAACTGGCATGGGTCGCTTCTTGTGTGTTCATTGCGTCGTTACAGGCAGCTTTCCGTCGTCGCATTAATGGCAGACTGAAATCAAACACTTGTACAAAAATAGCGAACAAATGCATTTTTATAAAATATATATATATAATTTATTTAACAGTTAACAAGTTGGGAGAATATTTATTCGACTCATTGTGTGCACACCAAACTACTATATCCCGCACGTACGGGGTGCAAGCTTCAACTGTTTTTACAACAATGAAATTATATTTCAATTTTCTCTTTCATCATTGAAAGAGAGAGAAAAAGATTGAATGAGAGAAATAGTGAAAGAAAGGGAGAGAGAGCGAGACAGTGAGATAGGGAGAGAGAGAGATGCGTTTTGTGCAATGTTTTATTTTTTCAAACTTCAGGCATCCGCGTGTAAGTCTGACCTTTCTTGAATTATTCTGACACCGGTGAAGTTTCATAACATGTCATGTCATTCAAAGCCAACCGACATGCTCTAACCTTCCCAAACCCACAAAACACCTGCATGAAACGTTTTTCACTTCATCACAAAGTCAGGCACAAGGTTAGAAGCTAGATATAATGTAGAAGCTCCAGCTCCCTTAAAAGGGGCTACGTCATTGTGCCACAATGTGGCCGTTCCACTCGAATTGTGATCGCTCCAGTTCAAACTTCTCTAGGACCCTCAGACCGCCTCGTACCGTCGAAAAAGAACAAACAAACAAACACGTATAAATCCAGTAATTGTCTGTATTTTTTTAGATCAGATGTTTTCATTGATTGAAATTGTCGGACTGACTTCCTCATCTTGGTTGTTATCGTCACAACGTTTCGGCCGTTTTGCCCTCCGGCCTTCATCAGGTGTTTTGTATGGAACTGGGGAACCGTTTGTTAGGAGTCTCGAACCCAACCCTTTAATATTATTACGGGGGTACCGTCTTCGGACTCCAGCTTGGCTCTGGGACATAGTTGCTGATTCTCTGTTTTGAATGTTACTTTTTACTGCCTTCGTTCAGGATTGAACTCAGAACATTTGGGTAACTACAATTTCAATCACGTATAAATCCAATTCGATATATTTTGTTTTAGCAAAAGATATTTATTACTGTTATTTTCCAAACAATGCCTGCTTCCTTTTTTTTTTTTTTTTTTTGTTGTGTTTTTTTTACTGGACATTTCGTCTGCCAGGAGATCAACAAAACCCTGCCGCCTCGATACCAGCTTAAAAATCCCCCCTCGCCACCACGGGGCCACACGTCTATTTCCCCCAGAGAGCATTCTTTTTTTCTGCTCCTCCTCACGTGGTGCATTTTCTCTACTTCTTTTCTCTTTTTCTTATGAGGCAAGCATGCACACACTTGCCAATTTCCGTACGTTCCCAAATGCTGCTGCTGCTGCTGCTGTTGCTGCTAATACCTTCATTAGCAATCTATCCCTTGGCTGCTGCTGCTGCTGCTATTTTCACACGCGCTCATACGCTCTCTGTTACAATTACAAATACAAGCGACGCATAAATATTTCCGTCATTTTATACGTAGGATTAGCTCTTATTTTGTTATCTATATTTATAACTTTTTGCTTTCTTCACACGATAATAACATTTCAGAAAAATAGCTATGTGTCAGGGTTGTTAATGCAGGTTATATTTATTCATTCATTCAATTAGCATGAATAAACGTACAAGCCATTGTCATTTACAAGGAAAAAAAGTCAGTGAGAATTTAGGGGCTATGAACAAAGTGAAACTATACAGAATGAAAGCCGTGAAAGTCCGACCAGCGTCTGATTAAGGCCGCCTTGAAGCCCCGTATTGTAGGCTGGTTTACGATCTTATCTGGTTGCACAGATATGCTACTTTAACCGAGAACGTTGCTTAGCGTGGAAGGCTCTGAAACCGTTGAAGGTAGACCCTTTTGGCGTGCCTACAGAGCCCACGGTCTGGAGCAGGAGCGAAGAATAGGTTTCGATCCTGGCCTTATCGCCCACGGATGATGTTGTAGGCGAGGTGTTTCTTTTCGCTAAATAGAACGAAATAATCTTATTGGATTTTTCTGGCACATAAGAATTACATAAGTTGTGTTTTGTTATCGAGTAAGATGAGAAATAAATAACAATCTTGAATACAACGTAAAACTTTAGCATTGCAATTAGAATAGGCAATTTTTTTGGTCCATCATCAAGAGGAGGGTGGACCTGTAAATTCACCATTGTCTGTTCTTCCGTTCGTCCGTTATTCTGCCCGTCCATTCGACCGTTCGTCTCACCGCACCTGTTTCAATAACTACGGCTTGGAATTTTTTGTAATTTTGCACAAACATTAAACGTGGTATGAGTAAACAAGTAACAGAACGGATTTTCCGGGACAACTCCGGTTTCCCCCCAGGGGTGCCTTTCGGTTTAAAATGGCTAACATTGACACTTTTGTGCTTATTAAAAAAAAAAATGATGCCTTGGATGTTTATAAAACTTTCTGAAAAGTTGTAACTAACTGATTTCTATATAATTTTGTTTGTCTATACTTCGCGATAACTCTTGTGTGTGCCCCAGGGAATATTTTAAGGCTAATAAAAACTCCCAGTTTTGAGACTATTTGTCCAAAATTTTCTGTGTATGCGTATTTAGCAGTTTAGCATGGTGTTGAACTCAAATTGAAAAATATGTTAAGTCCTTATGGACTTTTGGGGCTAAATGAGGGGGGGATGATGGACTTAGTAATTTCTTTTTTTGCATGGTGCAAAACTCAAATTTACATGTGTTAAGGCCTGAAATTATACCGTTTTTCATTGTCACTAGGATTTGACGTCCCCTGGGGACTTTTGGGACTAAATGGGGGGGTGGAAATGCTGAACTTTATCATTTTTTATGCCTTGTTCATAATCTATTAAACTAGTTAATCTAACTAACAAGATATATACCTTAAAAAGGTGGGTATCGTATTAGAATAGATGGATAAACAAGCGTTTCAATTCTCAGAAAACCAAATGTTATTTTATAGGCAGAACGATACATCTCAACAATAAAATGTCCTTTAAACGACACACTTTAATTGCCTTTCCACTAGATAATCAAATAGCCATTATACTCGGCTTCGTTATCGGAAAACTGTCTGAAGCGATTGTTATGAATTCGTAGCGGAGGATAAAAGAAACGTTTGTTGATCACTGAGTATCCATATAATTGCGACAACCTAGTTGGATTGAATAGCCTTTTCCCTCTCTGCTGTGTATTTGAAAAGAGTGCTTTCCCAAACGCTCAAGCGAACTAAGTTATCCTTGTTAATGTTCATGCTTGCGTGACTTTCATGCAATCCTATGTTTATAACCTATTATTGACATGCAGTGTCTGAATTTATAATAAGAAATCTCACATTAAATATATTGCGATTTCAAAGTATTACTAAAGCAGAAACTTTACGATTTGGCTGAAGAATGTATAATAGACAAGGCAAATACAAGGCAAATACAAGGCAAATACTGGTAGTATAATTTGGATTGCTGTTCTTCATCATAATTCCTATTTCCACATCATATTTCATATTTGCAGCCACTCAAAAGCTATACAATCTCTATATCATTGAACGTCGGAACCTGTATATAATACGCGAATACAAATATGGGGTTTTGGGATGAAATACATTATTTAATCTATGGCGGAGATTGTTCTTGTTCCAGCAGTCATAACCAGATAGAAAGGTTAACAATTTGCTATTTTCCTCTGCACAGTAGAATCCCGGGATACAGTGACCCTGGGATACGGTTTTTCCAATGTAAAATAGGACGTTTTTTCCGGAACCGGGTTATGGTATTTGCCCCGATTTACGGTGTTATTTACAATGTTATTTGGTTATATACCTACTAGCAAAGATACCCGCGCATCGGACGGAACTTTTCTGCACACTTAGGTACGCGATTTGTGGGCACATTTCCAGTAAGTCGATGTTGTAAGAGGGAAGTAAATTTCAACTCGATGCTTGAATCTTATCTAACACATTGAATACTGAAAACATACCACAATCAGATCATATCAGTTTTTCATCATATCCTTTTGTAGAACTTTACATTGAAGAGCCTCTTGGTAAACTACATTTCTGCTTCTTTGATTTGGAGCCAGAATGTAGAGTTTTTCTGAACTTCCTGTCCAGCTGATGGGGACGTAGAACATACCATGACTGAAGCAATCTGATGTCAGGTCTACGTCAATGGTTTTAAACGTCAGACCTTGTCTTTTATTTATGTTCATTGCAAAACACACCTTCAAAGTAAACATTTCTAGATAGTACAATTACAACAACGCCTCAACATCCCCCCGGCCGCAGCCGACATCCCCTCCGTCCCAATATGAACAAAATGTTTTTTTTGGGGGGAGTGGTAACGTGTGGGTACTCATGTTAGGTTAAATTATCATAGAAAAGTGATCCCCCACTTTATTGAAACTAACATTTCTTCAAAAAGTCCCAGGGTCCAGGAGTTCATACCATGCAAACAGTAAATTTGCGACCGTTTTGATTATCAGATTTGGTGTCAGAAGAAAACAATTGGTTTGTGTCAAAAAACGAAAATAAATGTATTTTTATCATAAAAATAATTATTTGTCCAATCATGAGAAAGCGAAAGGAGGCCTGGTGAGTTTTTTGGCTCGTTTGGCTCTTTTTGATGTTTTTTAGTAAATACACGGGACGCCATCTTGCTTGCCAAACTGTAGTGATTACTTTGGATAATAAATGCCTTCAAATATGAATAACTACTCGTTTGCACAAGAAATAAATGCAATATTCGTTTTCAGCGTCCGCCAAAACTGATAAAAGTCGACAATTCAAAGGTAAATGCCGAGTGGTTGGTAAACTAAAAAAATACTGATTTATGGTAATAATTATACAATAGCGATGTATGTGATATCATATATGGTAAAAAAATATATTTTATATTAAATCTATATAATTATAAAACTCAAATGCCCTTGTAACAGGTATTGTTAACCCAACATCCGGTTTACGACTTCCGCTTGCGTATGCGAATATAAACATAAACTCATAACAGCGTAAACAAATAAACATAAATCGCTACTTTTTTGCAGAATTTGACCTGCACACTAAAATATTAACGCTATTATTTAGCAATTATAATTTAACATGAGAAGGGTGGGGATGTTTTGCAACTATTCTGTATTACAACTATACTGTCACAATTTTCCTACAAATATATCAACTTTAACCTGTTGACAACGTATTGTTTTACTGTACGTTTTCAGCGTCCCAGTTGTTTTTTATAACGTTTAAATGATTCAAATAAAAAATTGTTAATACTTTCCGCATTTTTTTTACATCGTTCATTTCCGAATTACGTTTAAGTTATTTTAACGCAATTTTCTTACAAGTAAATCTACATTAACGAGTTGACAACCATAAGAACATTTTACAACGTATTGTTTTACTGTGTACGTTTTCAGCGTCCCAATTGTTGTTTTCGCGTCTAAATTAAAAGATATATCAAAATTTGAATTTAACTTTAAGTATTATGCTATCTGTTCAGTACACATTTTCCTATAAATATGTCAAACAAACCACTTATAGATCAATGGCTGTCATTTTTTTTTCAAAAATAAACAATTATAAACAGAACGATGAATTATATCGACGTAAAACTATTAAATATCGTGACAAAAACGGATAACTCAACAATAACAAATAAAAAAGGTGTGTACACATGCAGAGAGAGATCCAGACGTAACTCAGCGCACGCCCGGCTTTCTCCGGAACATGACGTCAACAGCCGGAGTAAGCCGAGCGTCGCCGAGAAAATTAAGCCGTCTGACGACACATCAACCTGAACAATAACAATGTAGCGCGATGGTTTTCAACGCGACACGCGTTCGCGCGAGTTGAAAATTCAAAGCAGCAGACGACAATTTCGAAGAGGAAGAAAAGAAAAGAAATTAGTAAAAGAAAAGCACACCATTTCGTACTTTAACGTCAGAAAATAAACATGAATTTTACAGCCTTAAGTGAGCAGCTGTTACCTCCGAATTCAAAATAAAAATAATAATTCAATTTAGAAGAATATTTCGAAATGAAAACAAATCTATTATAGAAAATATTTAATAACGTGCTCAAAGAATTAAGCTATCACAGTTATTCCCCTTGGGTTTCTGGTTTGAAAATTAAAAGGTTTCAGATTTACGATAATAATAAGTAAATTTAAGTGAAATAAAATATACATTGAAATGAAAATAAACTAAATAATTACATTTTAAATTATATTTTTAATAGTACAGTATTAATGAGGCTATAATGTCGAATAAGTAATATAATCGAGCTAATTATTTAAAATGATTTCATTTAATGTGATATGCTAATAAGCATAACTCAGTCGATGCATATGTGATGTGAAGAATGCTATATCTAGAAGTTAAAAATAAAAACATCTGTTCTGATGTAGCATCTGTTCCGGCAGATACTGCAAGCTATGACTAGCAAAGACCAGATGTGGGGGCAACCCCACATGCCTGACCTTTAACCAGCTCCCATTTCCCACCTCTCGGGAGCTCGTCCCCTTTTCCCTTCCCCCTCCCTTCACTCCTCACATTAAAAATTGGCCTTGTGCCTAATTTGCTCGGTGGGGGAGCAAAACAATACCATCTGTTCCGGCAGATACTGCAAGCTATGACTAGCAAAGACCAGATGTGGGGGCAACCCGACATGCCTGACCATTAACCAGCTCCCATTTCCCGGGTCTCGGGAGCTGGTCCCCTTTTTCCCTTTTCCCTCCCTTCACTCCTCTCATTAAAAATCGGCCTTGTGCCTAATTTGCTCGGTGGGGGAGCAAATAAATACCATCTGTTCCGGCAGATACTGCAAGCAAAGACCTGATGTGGGGGCAACCCCACATGCTTGACCTTTAACCAGCTCCCATTACCCACCTCTCGGGAGCTGGTCCCCTTTTCCCTTCCCCCTCCCTTCACTCCTCACATTAAAAATTGGCCTTGTGCCTAATTTGCTCGGTGGGGGAGCAAATAAATACCATCTGTTCCGGCAGATACTGCAAGCTATGACTAGCTATGACTAGCAAAGACCAGATGTGGGGGCAACCCCACATGCCTGACCATTAACCAGCTCCCATTTCCCACCTCTCGGAAGCTGGTCCCCTTTTTCCCTTCCCCCCCCCTTCACTCCTCACATTAAAAATCGGCCTTGTGCCTAATTTGCTCGGTGGGGGAGCAAATAAATACCATCTGTTCCGGCAGATACTGCAAGCAAAGACCAGATGTGGGGGCAACCCCACATGCCTGACCTTTAACCAGCTCCCATTTCCCACCTCTCGGGAGCTGGTCCCCTTTTTCCCTTCCCCCTCCCTTCACTCCTCACATTAAAAATTTGCCTTGTGCCTAATTTGCTCGGTGGGGAGCAAATAAATACCATCTGTTCCGGCAGATACTGCAAGCTATGACTAGCAAAGACCAGATGTGGGGGCAACCCCACATGCTTGACCTTTAACCAGCTCCCATTTTCAACCTCTCGGGAGCTGGTCCCCTTTTCCCTTCCCCCTCCCTTCACTCCTCACATTAAAAATTGGCCTTGTGCCTAATTTGCTCGGTGGGGGAGCAAATAAATACCATCTGTTCCGGCAGATACTGCAAGCTATGACTAGCAAAGACCAGATGTGGGGGCAACCCCACATGCCTGACCATTAACCAGCTCCCATTTCCCACCTCTCGGGAGCTGGTCCTCCCGTTTCCCTTTCTCCTCCCTTCACTCCTCACATTAAAAATCGGCCTTGTGCCTAATTTACTCGGTGGGGGAGCAAATAATACCATCTGTTCCGGCAGATACTGCAAGCAAAGACCAGATGTGGGGGCAACCCCACATGCTTGACCTTTAACCAGCTCCCATTTCCCACCTCTCGGGAGCTGGTCCCCTTTTCCCTTCCCCCTCCCTTCACTCCTCACATTAAAAATTGGCCTTGTGCCTAATTTGCTCGGTGGGGGAGCAAATAAATACCATCTGTTCCGGCAGATACTGCAAGCTATGACTAGCTATGACTAGCAAAGACCAGATGTTGGGGCAACCCCACATGCCTACCATTAACCAGCTCCCATTTCCCACCTCTCGGAAGCTGGTCCCCTTTTTCCCGATCCCCTCCCTTCACTCCTCACATTAAAAATCGGCCTTGTGCCTAATTTGCTAGGTGGGGGAGCAAATAAATACCATCTGTTCCGGCAGATACTGCAAGCAAAGACCAGATGTGGGGGCAACCCCACATGCCTGACGTTTAACCAGCTCCCATTTCCCACCTCTCGGGAGCTGGTCCCCTTTTCCCATCCCCCTCCTTTCACTCCTCACATTAAAAATCGGCCTTGTGCCTAATTTGCTCGGTGGGGGAGCAAATAAATACCATCTGTTCCGGCAGATACTGCAAGCTATGACTAGCTATGACTAGCAAAGACCAGATGTTGGGGCAACCCCACATGCCTACCATAAACCATCTCCCATTTCCCACCTCTCGGAAGCTGGTCCCCTTTTTCCCGATCCCCTCCCTTCACTCCTCACATTAAAAATCGGCCTTGTGCCTAATTTGCTCGGTGGGGGAGCAAATAAATACCATCTGTTCCGGCAGATACTGCAAGCAAAGACCAGATGTGGGGGCAACCCCACATGCCTGACCTTTAACCAGCTCACATTTCCCACCTCTCGGGAGCTGGTCCCCTTTTCCCATCCCCCTCCTTTCACTCCTCACATTAAAAATCGGCCTTGTGCCTAATTTGCTCGGTGGGGGAGCAAATAAATACCATCTGTTCCGGCAGATACTGCAAGCTATGACTAGCTATGACTAGCAAAGACCAGCTGTGGGGGCAACCCCACATGCTTGACCTTTAACCAGCTCCCATTTCCCACCTCTCGGGAGCTGGTCCCCTTTTCCCTTCCCCCTCCCTTCACTACTCACATTAAAAATTGGCCTTGTGCCTAATTTGCTCGGTGGGGGAGCAAATAAATACCATCTGTTCCGGCAGATACTGCAAGCTATGACTAGCTATGACAAGCAAAGACCAGATGTGGGGGCAACCCCACATGCCTGACCTTTAACCAGCTCCCATTTCCCACCTCTCGGGAGCTGGTCCCCTTTTTCCCTTTCTCCTCCCTTCACTCCTCACATTAAAAATCGGCCTTGTGCCTAATTTGCTCGGTGGGGGAGCAAATAAATACCATCTGTTCCGGCAGATACTGCAAGCTATGACTAGCAAAGACCAGATGTGGGGGCAACCCCACATGCCTGACCTTTAACTAGCTCCCATTTCCCACCTCTCAGGAGCTGGTCCCCTTTTTCCCTTTCCCCTCCCTTCACTCCTCACATTAAAAATTGGCCTTGTGCCTAATTTGCTCGGTGGGGGAGCAAATAAATACCATCTGTTCCGGCAGATACTGCAAGCTATGACTAGCAAAGACCAGATGTGGGGGCAACCCGACATGCCTGACCATTAACCAGCTCCTATTTCCCGCCTCTCGGGAGCTGGTCCCCTTTTTCCCTTTCCCCTCCCTTCACTCCTCACATTAAAAATCGGCCTTGTGCCTAATTTGCTCGGTGGGGGAGCAAATAAATACCATCTGTTCCGGCAGATACTGCAAGCAAAGACCAGATGTGGGGGCAACCCTACATGTCTGACCATTAACCAGCTCCCATTTCCCACCTCTCGGGAGCTGGTCCCCTTTTTCCCTTCCCCCTCCCTTCACTCCTCACATTAAAAATCGGCCTTGTGCCTAATTTGCTCGGTGGGGGAGCAAATAAATACCATCTGTTCTGATGTAGTATCTGTTCCGGCAGATACTGCAAGCTATGACTAGCAAAGACCAGATGTGGGGGCAACCCCAAATGCCTGACCTTTAACAAGCTCCCATTTTCCACCTCTCGGGAGCTGGTCCCCTTTTTCCCTTCCCCCTCTCTTCAATCCTCACATTAAAAATCGGCCTTGTGCCTAATTTGCTCGGTGGGGGAGCAAATAAATACCATCTGTTCTGATGCAGTATCTGTTCCGGCAGATACTGCAAGCAAAGACCAGATGTGGGGGCAACCCCACATGCCTGACCTTTAACCAGCTCCCATTTCCCACCTCTGGAGAGCTGGTCCCCTTTTTCCTTTCCCCCCTCCCTTCACTCCTCACATTAAAAATTGGCCTTGTGCCTAATTTGCTCGGTTGGGAGCAAATAAATACCATCTGTTCCGGCAGATACTGCAAGCTATGACTAGCAAAGACCAGATGTGGGGGCAACCCCACATGCCTGACCTTTAACCAGCTCCCATTTCCCACCTCTCGGGAGCTGTTCCCCTTTTCCCCTTCCCCCTCCCTTCACTCCTTACATTAAAAATCGGCCTAGTGCCTAATTTGCTCGGTGGGGGAGCAAATAAATACCATCTGTTCCGGCAGATACTGCAAGCTATGACTAGCTAGGACTAGCAAAGACCAGATGTGGGCGCAACCCCACATGCCTGACCTTTAACCAGCTGCCATTTCCCACCTCTCGGGAGCTGGTCCTCCCTTTCCCTTCCCCCTCCCTACACTTCTCACATTAAAAATTGGCCTTGTTCCTAATTTGCTCGGTGGGGGAGCAAATAAATACCATCTGTTCTGATACCCACATCGTGCAAGGCAGTGCTGTTCTGGCGACACATTCTCGTGCCCGGAACATCTGACAAGCTTTTTGGGTCGCGTTCTGTCCGCACCCCCACTTTGTCTGTCTTTCTCTGCTCTCCCCCTCCCCACGGGGCGGGGATCCGAGCTGATAATTTACGACCTTCCCGCGAGGGAGGGTCGGAAACACCTTCTCTCTTCCCTCCACTAACTTCCCACTCCCTCTCTCAGTTCTATCTCCCCTCTTGCAGCCTTTTGGCGCCACCTCTTTTTGGCGCCAAAGTCGGCTCCCCACATTGGACGCTGATTCCACGTCACTTTTTTCAGTGAATTTTTTAAAAGAGGGACCCAAAACGGACACCCCCAGCCCGGGGGCCACCAATATGGATACCCTCAGCCAGGGGCCCACCAATATGGATACCCCCAGCCAGGGGGCTACTGCTCCCCAAGAGGACGAATCCCCAACAGGAGAAAAACAACTGCTGATGGGGCGTACCGCCCGGATATGACACCATTGGACGCTCCCAAGGAGGGGGAAAATTTAACAACAGCTCCCCCCGAGGGCGACTCCCCCCAAAGGGGAGCAAAACCAAAATCGGTCGTAGCATCACACTCTCACCACAAAAAGGAGGAGGTGCCAGACCAAAAGGACAATAAAGGGGACAGCGCTCCCCAGGTGGGCTGCTCTCCCAAAAGGGGAGCAGATCAAGAAAATGAGGGGGCATACCGCCTGGACCTCACAAACAAGGAAGGGGCAGATGGCCTCAAAGTAAACAAAAAAGATCATGCTCCCCAAGAGGCCGACTCCCCAAAACGGGAAGCTTCTCCCGAAAAAGACACTAAAAAGGGAGCCGCCGCCCAAAAATGTGACACTCCCACAAAAGGACTGACCAAGGCATCTGGGGAGGCAGGAAGCGTCGCCAATAAACAGGCAGGGGCGACCGCCATAAAAGACCAAAAACGGTCTAACCCCACTAAAGACCCCATACCAACACCAACAAGAGGGTCTGCGTGGGGGAAGACCGTAGAAAAACAACTGTCCCCTCAAGAGTATAGAGACCTGTACCTGACAATGTAATACAATACATAGAGGGGGCAGATATAAAACCCATACCAGATGCCTGGGAGGCGATTGAGGGCAGAGTCCTGTCCTTTGTCATTTCCGATATACCGGAAAACCGCCTCCTAGGGATGAAGAAGGAAGACATGGCGGGGCTCCTCCACAAACTTTACATCCATGTACTATACCTGTACCAGAGGAGCTTTGCTGTGTGGGACATCCTCCTACCCACCAAGGATGATGCGGAGAGACTCTCCCTCCAAGAAATAAAGCATGGGAGAGTCAAACTAATTCCTGAATACCAGGGCAAGAGAAGGACTCGGGTGCAGGTATTTAATGTGCCAACCCAAATACCTGCGGAAGTATTAGGATGCCTCTTCAGCCAGTACGGTGAGGTAGAACAGGTGACCCAGTACGGTCAAAAACTGGGACTCACCTGGGCTGCTACACAATAGCAATGAGGCTGAAGAGGGAGGGTGTTCGAGCAATACCACCGCTGCTGACATACAAAGACGCCAGCATAACGGTAGTGGTGGAGGGCCGTCGTCCACACTGTTGGTTCTGCCAAAAGCAGGGCCACATGGCTAGGAGTTTCCCTCAAAGGGTAACCCCTAATCAAACAACCCAAAAGGCGGTCACAACCCCTGAGACAACGCCCGCACCAAAACAGGCGGCAACAACCCCTGCAACTGCAGCACCAACCCCAGCTCCAAGGAAAAACCAAACCACCCAGGAGGCCAAGAGGGAAGAATGGAGCACGGTAGTGAGACAAAAGCGGAAACACATAATCCCTTCTGCCACCGTCCCACCACCAGCCCAAAAATGGAGGCAGGAGCCTCTGCAAATGCAGCAACAACAACAGCCACCGCAGCCAATGCCGCGGAAACAACTGCAGCAACAACTACTGCAGCAGCAAAATCAGCAAGTGCAGCAGAAGCAGCAGCAGCAACGACACCAGCGAGAGCAGCAACAACAAAAACAGCTGCAGCAGCAAATAGAGGAGCAGACACAACCAACGGTCCCCACACCAATCGAGACGGGGATCAAGCGGAGAACTGCTCCTCTGAGGATGAATCCGCAAGTGAGAGGGAGAGGAACTCAACCTCACCTCTCCCCGGTTCATTCGAAAGAATGAAAAAGAAAAACAAAAGAAGAAAAGAGGAAGAAAAGGTGTCCCCCACTCCCTGTGAAAATACACCACCCCTAACAACAAAATCCACTTCCACCCCCAAACTACACACTGCACCAACACCAGACACCGCACCAACACCAGACACCGCACCAACACGAGACACCACACCAACACCAGACACCGCACCAACACCAACACCAACACCAGACACCGCACCAACACCAAACACCGCACCAACACCAGACACCACACCAACACCAACACAAACACCAGGTACCACACAAACACCCGTCCCCACACCAAGGCAAACTGAGCCACTACCCCAAAAAGAAAATGAAAAGAATGAACCGAGGGAGAGGAGAGACTCCTCTGCCTCTTGCAGACCAAAGGTCCTTGCCCCTGAGGAACTATGTAATGTAGACCCTCTATCTGTGGCCACAGACATTTCCCATCGGCAGAGGAAAAACTTAAAACCTCTGCTCGATTACAAACAGATAGAGGGGAAAGATGTAAATATCCCCTCAAATTTCCCGGACGCCCCACTCCTAATAACTTTTGTCAGAACTCCAGAGGCCTGCAAGACCAACTTGTGGACAAGGCTGCAGGCCGCTGAAGGGGTGTTTTCGGGAATTGAACTGGTGAAAAAAAATACCCTTCTCTTGATGAACTGTCAAAACAATGCAAGGGAAGGGTCCCCGTGTTGGTCCATCCGTCACTCTACAGAGCCATAAAATTAATTTATCCTTTGGACGTCGGCGGCATTGCGAGAGAAGGTCAGGATATGAAAAACCTGACCACCTTGAGCATGGCGCATAACGTCGGCGTCCTCTCCCCAGCTGACTTCGGAGCTGAGTGTGACACACCCTAAGGTAGGTACCATGGCTTTGAATTTGGCTAGTTTGAATGCGAGGGGCTTGAGATCACCGGGCCGGGCGGCTCGCCTCCGGCACGACCTCTTGTCCCTGGGAGTGGATGTGGCTGCGATTCAGGAGACGCATTTCGTTTCCTCTGTGGACTGTCAGGTGCTGGCCAGAGATTTTGAGGTTTTCTCAGCATATGGCAGCCCGCGGGGGAAGGGAGTTTCCATGCTGGTTAAACGTACCCTGTCGGCGACGGTCGACGTTGTCTATAGAGATGCGGTGGGCAGGCTGGTTGTGGCCGATGTTGCCGTAAAAGATTCTGTGTTTCGGGTGATCGCGGTTCATGCGCCCAGCATCGCTCATGAGAGGGTCTCATTCTTCAGTCAGCTTGACGCGTTTGTAGATTGTCGGAAGCGGGTAGTGCTAATAGGAGATTGGAACGCCATCTCAGACCCCGAGATAGATAAGGTAGGAGGCAATGCTAGAGGATCGGAGAGGTGCGAGTCCAGCCTGGCTGATCTGATGGCTAGATGCGGTCTGGTCGACAGGTTTCGGTTCGAGCATCCGGGGCGGGAGATGTGTCCGTGGACCAATAGCGTTTCCTCCTATCCAAATACCTATTTGGACAGGATGTTAGTTAGGAGAGGCGAAGTAGACTTCTTATCTTGTCCCACGTTCACTTGGCTAGGCCAGACGGACCATAAATTAGTTATGGCCCGGCTGAAGCTAGGAAATAGGCCCAAGTTAGCGGGGTACTGGCAGTTAAACACCTCCCTTCTGGAGATACAAGACTTCCAAGATCAGTTAAGAGAATTGATTAAAAAGGCACTAGTGGGGGCGGTTACCGGGAGTAAGTGGTGGTTAGGTCTCAAAGCCAAGATCAGAAGCTTCTCCGTCAAGTATGCCCAGCGCCTCGCACTAGATAAGGCCAAGACGAAGAAGAAGCTAGAGCAGAAACTAGCCCAGGCTACGGGGGAGGGTGATAGGGTTAGTCAGGAACTAACTAAGCAGGACCTTCTACGCGAGACTAGCGAGCGTTACGAAGGCCAAGTAGTTAGAGCTAGGCTTAGAAAGATAGGCAAAGAAGCAGTCAATTCTGATGTAGACGTGCGCCGTGAGGTTTCTAGGCGTGGCTCGGAAAAATATATTGCGAAAATCAAACATCCGGATGGACGCACCCTGGAATCGACTCGGGAGATCTGCGAGGGGTTTCGAGAACATTTTGAGAAGCGTTTTACGCAGCAGCCCGATCTTCCGGTCCTTGAGTTTAGCGACTATTTGGCTGACTCTCCCCGCCTCGAGGCGGCTAGAGCGGCTGGTTGCGAGGGCCGGGTGACGGAGCGGGAGGTCTTTACTGCGCTGAAGCAGGTCAGCTGTGACAGATCGCCAGGACTTGATGGTCTTCCATACGAACTGTACTTGAGGCTGTCGCCCATGTTTCTGCCTCTTCTGACGGATATGTTCAACCATTGGTTTGCTCAGGGATCCATCCCAGGGCAGGTGACCAAGGGAGTGATCACATTGCTGAAGAAAGGTGACGGGCATGGAGGGGAAGAGTTAGACGACTATAGGCCCATAACTCTGCTAAACACAGAGTTGAAGATTTTGGCCAAGGTCCTGTCGAATCGGCTGCAGGTTGTTATCGACGAGTTGGTTGAACCGGAACAGAACTACGCTGTGAAGGGGAGATCGATTCAGAACAACTTGCACCTGATCCGCACGATCCTAGAGGGGGAATAGATGACGACACGGAAGCCGCGCTGATAAACTTAGATCAGTCCAAAGCTTTCGATAGGGTCGACCATCGTTTCCTGGCATTTTTCTTAGAGGACGCCGGTTTTAAACCGGAATTTTGCAAGTGGATCTCTATAATGTATCGACAGCCCATGGCTGTCGTGCAAGTCAACGGAAAGCGCTCGAAACCCTTTGTTATCTCTCGGTCGGTTCGTCAGGGTTGTCCACTGTCGCCCCTGCTTTATGTCCTGGCTTTGGAGCCTCTTCTCCGCAAGCTGAGACAAGGGGAGGCAAATTCGGCCCTGCGCGGAATGGCTCTGCCTGGCAGCTCAGCTGCCAAAGTATCCGCGTTCGCCGACGATGTCACGATCTTCGTGTCGGGCTTCAGAGACATTGAGGTCGTGTCGGAGACACTCACACAGTACGAAAGATCACGGGGGCCAAGATAAACCGCAACAAGTCGGTAGGACTGCGGTTGGGCGCATGGAGTGGCAACGCAAACCTCCCTGCGCCCTTCAGCTGGACAGATGGCCCGGTCCGGATCCTCGGCGTGTGGTTCGGACCGGGTCTCCAGCTTGACAAGAATTGGTTGGAGGTACGGTCAAAGGTGGAGGCTGCAGTCAATTCGTGGCTTCCTAGGAAACTTTCCTTAAAGGGTAGAGATGAGGCGTGCGCCACTTACGTCTTTCCTCTCATCCTTTACCGACTGGCCGTACCTCCCCTGCCTGCACAACACCTAAAAGCTCTTGTCGAACTCTTGTCCTCGCTCCTTTGGGACAGAGGAAGACACTGGGTGAGCAGACAGGTCTGTATTCAACGTCCGTGTGAGGGAGGCTTGGGAATGTCGGACTTGAAGTGTCATCGAGATGCTGAGAGGCTGGCCTTCCTGAGCCACTATATGCAGGATGACCAACCGTGGCACCCCGTGGTTACTGCCGCCTTCCCCGACCTCGTTCTCGACCCTTCCATCGAGAGCCGTCGCAGGCCGCGGGGAGAAGCTGCCTACATGAAAGAGTGCCGAGCCGCGCTAAAACGACTACCAAGGTCCAATGACCTTGTGACTGCTACCCGTAGGGAACTCCACAGGGATCTAGTGAAGGGGGCCGCTGACGACCCGCTATGCGCGCGTTTGGGGTGGCAGCAGAGTGAGATCCGCTCCGCGTGGAGCTGGGCGCCAGGTTCGAGTCATCTGAACAATTCGGAGTTCTCTCTGACCTGGCGATTGGCCTGAAATGCACTTCCACTCAACAACATACAATGCAGTTCCGGGTTTTTGGAGTCGCCTGATTGTCCCCGTTGTGGGACAACGGCCGTAGAAACTACGGATCACGCTTTCTTCGATTGCCGCGAACTCCGCCAGTACTGGTCGTATGTCAGCGGAGTGACTGCTCGCATCGATCCTGAGCATCCTCGCTCAATTACTGTATCCAATGTTGTGGACAACGTGAGGCCGCCGTGGGACCGGGAAAGACAAATGGTCTACGTTACGATCCTGGCCGTGGCGAGAATGGTGATTTGGACGTCGCGTCTGCAAGGTTGCCGGGGGGTGTTGTCTTTTTCTGATCAAGATCTGATCGCGTTCTTTAAACACCAACTACGGGTGAAGATCAGATGTGATAGAAGAAGGCTGCATCGCGCGGCATTTGACAGAAGATGGATACATGTGGCAAGTCTGTGTGTACGAAGAGGAGCCAAATTTGAATACGTGTTCCCCGCCTAGGTGTGGAACGCGCAGTTCTGTAAAGTAAAATTAAACAAGTAGTCTCTCAGCTAGCTGAGTGTGTGTTCCATCTCTCCCCGATTAGGAAGCCTCCCCTCTTACCTGCAATTTTTGTTTTCACCCCTTCCTCTAAATTTTACCCATCTTGGAGAAAAAGAAATACAAACTAACCTCCATCCCTTACCCACAAAAATTTTCTTTTCTCCATTCACCCCCATCTAGAGGGCATACCCACCTAGAGACTGACCCGCAGAAGCGAGGTTCCTTTTACAAACCTAGTGGAACGGGCAGTCTATCAACTAGACGGGGTTGGGAGGGTCCTACTAATCACCTTTTGTTTTTTCTTCCCCCGCCCTCGACACAAATGAAGTATTGTACCATTTTCTTGTTATCTTTTTTGTTTTTACACGTCAATAAAAAATGTTTTAAAAATTGGGAGTTACTAGGACGTCCCCCAAAATGAAAGGGTGAATGCGGTATTATGGTGAAAGAAGATACTAGCTGGGAGAAACTTTTGACTTTGTTTAGTTCTGGAGTGACAAGGATGACCAACGACCCCCAAAACTCCCCCCTTTTGAGTTGGCCATGTGCCTAAGTTTTTTGTTCATCGTAAATTTTGACTGTATTTTTTTTAACATGAATAAAAGATTTAATATCTCAAAGTGTAGTATCTGTTCCGGCAGATACTGCAAGCTATGACTAGCTATTACTAGCAAAGACCAGATGTGGGGGAAACCCCACATGCCTGACCTTTAACCAGCTCCCATTTCCCACCTCTCGGGAGCTGGTCCCCTTTTTCCCTTCCCCCTCCCTTCACTCCTCACATTAAAAATTGGAATTGTGCCTAATTTGCTCGGTGGGGAGCAAATAAATACCATCTGTTCCGGCAGATACTGCAAGCAAAGACCAGATGTGGGGGCAACCCCACATACCTTACCTTTAACCAGCTCCCATTTCCCACCTCTCGGGAGCTGGTCCCCTTTTTCTCTTCCCCCTCCCTTCACTCCTCACATTAAAAATTGGCCTTGTGCCTTATTTGCTCGGTGGGGGAGCAAATAAATACCATCTGTTCCGGCAGATACTGCAAGCAAAGACCCTATGTGGGGGCGACCCCACAGATAAGACCTTGGTAAATGTAGGGGCAACCCTTCATACCAATTGTAACTATCCAGCTCCCCTACTCCCCGGGGAGTTGGTCCCCATTTCCCCTTCACTCCTCACATTAAAAATCGGCCTTGTGCCTAATTTGCTTAGTGGGGGAGCAAATAAATACCTCAAAGTGTAGTATCTGTTCCGACAGATACTGCAAGCAAAGACTAGCTATGACTAGCAAAGACCATATGTGGGGGTAACCCCACATATCTGAACTTGTTCAAGGTAGGGATCACCCTACGACCACAGTTACTATCCAGCTCCCATTTCCCACCTCTCGGGGAGCTGGTCCCCTATTTCTCCTTCACTCCTCACATTAAAAATCGGCCTTGTGCCTAATTTGCTCAGTGGGGGAGCAAATAAATACCATCTGTTCTTCAGATGCTGCACTTCCATTTCTTATCTCTTTCGGTGGAGGAGCAGTCCTTCATGACTGAGACAATTTTTTTTTATCTTTGTACCTTTTCTCCACGTTAAAAAAACGACCCTGGTGTCTAACTCTGTCCCGTGGGGAGGCATTGTAAATAGGTACAATGTACACATTGGAAATGGCAAATAGTATTTTTAAATCTGATTTAATTTTTAGTTTAAAGCTATAATAACTTTCATACTTTTTAAAACATGTTTTAAAGGTTAAAAAGACCGGTCGACTAACATCTAGAATATTCGATTTTAACTATTACCTTTTTATTACATTCTAAAACATACTATTTTATCATTGAAGAAGACAAACGTATTTCGTTATGAGAAACTTTTTACAAGTAAATTACCCTTTTTGGATTATCACTCATATGTGATGTAATAAATATGAAGTCCAAAGAAAAGTAAAAATAAGTTAGTGAACACTACCGAGGCACGTTCCCCTACAGGTTAAATGGTAGAATTAAAATATCAACTGAGGCAATATGATTTATAGAGGCTATGATTATGGAAATTGTCTTTTACTCATGAAGCTCTTTTAGGATCAAATCTTCTTCTGATGAGATGATTACCAAAGTGGCCCTGCATAGCACTGAATGGCAACAAAGATTGTTGGACTTTTATGACTGAAACTTGGGTGACAGGTCAAAGATAGACTGAAATTTATTTGTACCAAATATGTTTTGATTACAAAAGAGATTATAAATTTTATTAACTTCTTTTCTTTACCTCAAAGATATTTTGAATATAATTGAGTCCTTTATATTCATTTAGCCGACATTTTGAGTTAACAACATTCAATGGACGTATCACTCATCGATTACAATTCATTATGCATTGGAATGAATATAGAAATGCTTCGAAATGTTAACTGTAAGCTGCTTACGAATACGAAATTTTATCAGCTACGTTTTTATGATTGGACCATTTTGGGTTTTCTTTCATAGAGATAATAGTTTGAACTAAGGCGTGAATATATCTAGAAACAAAAGAAAAATGACAAAATTAGCAAGCATTTCATGTTGTTAACACAGTTTCCTACAAACAGAGTTTAAGGCAAAGGGGGGGGGGAATATGCTGCTTTAGTTGTTATAGGTTATTGTAATTTATGGGAAGGTGACTTTGTTTAAATGATTAAAGTCGTCAATACCGGAAGAAGTTCGATCTATAAAATCAATTGCACTTGAGATGTTTGCAACCTTCAGATTGTCCCGCCTATAAGTACCCGATATCCTGTTGGAAATTCCCCAGTTGTAATGAATAACCTTCCTCTTTTGGAAGAACTATGCCTTGATAAGCTTCTAGGACTGACCTTCATCCCTGAAACATATATATCAAATCTGTTGTCAGGATCGCTGGACAAATAGCTGGATCATTGTACCGTTCCAGTAGGTATACTACTGCACTTCACTATGTGTAAAAGCTAAATTGGAATACCGTTGCCACACCTGGGCATACGCTACTAGGACTGGAAACCAGTTTCGAAACCTAGTAGGCGATGATTTTTTCTATTACCTGCAACCTCGTTCCTACAGAAAAGATGTGTCGAGCTTTTCGGTTCTCTATCTTTATTTTCATAGCAAGTGCTCGTGTAAGCTCCAATCTATGATCTCCCTTGCAAAACTCTCACAAAAACACGCGACTAACTACAACCACTATCAATACTTTCCCCCAATCTCTACCTCTGCCTAATTCTAAAGCATATTCCATAAACAAAGCTTTTTACTTAGAACTGCTCACATGTGAGACACTGTTTCCTTGGCATGCTTCTTGTTCAGTTACAATATGGTAGCCTTCAAGTATAATGTAAATAAGTTCTGGTTGAGCCGTCCTCTTTAAATAATCCAAATTCTATCATCTCTGCAGCATTAACGATTTCTAAACTACAATCTTAGTTATTAACTCTTATCCTCTAGTGGCTTTCGAGCTTTGATAATAATGACATCCTTGCAATATAGAGGATTCAAACTAGAATGATATCAGGGAAAAATGCCAACAATAGCATCATCTGATTCATACGAAATCAGTGAATGAATTTTTATTCATGCTGATTTTATACTAAATAAAAAAAGATAAGTGCTTAAATAACTGACTTACAAAAAGTAAGGCCACCATACGGTTCCAAATAAAATATTTCTTAAGAACTCATGCCTTTACTCTTGTGCTTCATTTCTCTTTATTGGACCCAGGACATAAAACCAGGTACCCTCTGCATATATAATCGGTTAGCATGTATATGGTATATTTTGGTCACGATTAAACGTATATTATAATTGTGCTCGCAAGCCTTGAATCATATACACTACGGTTATTCTATTTTTATTATTTTATTTTATTTCCTAAAATTTATATTGTCACTGAAGCGTTTATTGTGTAAATGGCCAAATTCATAAAAGAGCACAGGACGCTGAGTTGGTCATTGAAACCTTTTCCTAAATAATACTTTACTTTAAATTTCTGTGAGTTTGTATGGTGGGAGAAACAGACAGTTGGAATGAAATTACAAATAGAAGTAGTACGAGGAAAGAATCAATTACAAAAAAAATCTCCCAGAATCTAGGGACATAAACAGAGATGACTTGTCTATTTGCTGCTAGTTGGATTATTCAGAGTATTTACGTTGGGATTACAAATGCAAGATTTCCATTTGAATATAACACGTTAAGTACTTGTAAATAAAGTTCAATGGGTGCAGCACAGCAGCGATTCGACAGAGACTGGGGTTGGGCTGATATTTTAAAATTATATAGAGGGTAAAATACGTAAAAACATGATTTTTGCTTATTTATTTATTAATTTGAAGAATGTAATTTCCATCTGCATAGTTGTTGCTGTTTCATCATCGGGCAACTATTCCTTTGAGCTTTTTCAATGGATAGAGACTTTGAGTCTCTAAGGTTCGAGCTGAGCATTGTCTTATGGTAGCGGTTTCAATCCTACCTAAGGGAGGCCGACGATTAGTTGGCAAAAACGTGGGTAGACGACAATAAATGTGAAAGGCAATAATTGGTAAGGATACAGTTAAGAGACCCAGCATCCATATCCTGTCGCGGTTAACTACCTGAATGAAGCCAGAGGAATAGTTGGGCTAAACGTGACGAAACAACAACAACCATGAATATGAGGAAAACGGTTCACAAATAAATTAATAAATACTTAAATATAAATTACTCATCTCAAAATATTCCAGTAAAAATAATATTTAATAAGTTTTTTCCTTTTGGGATTATTTTATTTTGTGTGTTAATTTTTAACGTTGGACTTGAAGACATCCAGGTTGTAGTCAGGTGGGAGGCAGGCAGATGGAATAGAGTTCCACAGGCGTGCAGTTCTGAGAAAGAAGCTTTGTTCATGGAATCTACGTTTTGATTTAGGCACAGATAAAGAGTGGGGAATATTTTTCACAGTGAATTCAGCTAGACGGGTGTGTTTCGTGAAAGATTGGCAAGGGGGTACCAGAGATTGGAGTTCAGACGAGCACCTGCCATGGAAATACCCATGAAACAAGGATAGGCTCGCAAGGTCTCTTCTGTGGGAGAGAGGTTGCAGGGTAGAGAAAAGGGCATCCCTCACTAAGCCACGAAGTCTATTTTGTAGGCAGGATAGACTATTTTTAGCAGCTCCTGCCCAGATATGGCAGCAGTATTCCATCCTTGAACGTACTTGGCTTTTATATAGATAGAGAATAGCATCAGTAGTGAGATATCTTCTGGAGTGGTAGAAGGACCCCACCATCTTTCCAGCGACCTTGGCAACAGACTTGATGTACGTGTTCCATTTAAGATCAGGAGTAAAGGACGAACCCAGAAGCTTGTCAAAACATGGGGCTTCTCCTAGACGAGAGCCATCAATTTCAATTGATGCCAGATGGGGATCAGAGCGTTGATGATGTAAAGATAGGAGTTTGGTTTTAGATGCATTAAAGGTAACCAGCCACGTCTTCCCTCACTGAACCACGTGCTCGAGATCAGAGAGAACTTTGTCATTTACAGCCTTTGATGTGTTGTCGTAGATGGTCGTGTCATCAGCATAGATGTCAACGAATGATTTAAGTATGTGTTTAGGGAGATCATTCATGTAGATCAGGAAGAGAGTTGGGCCCAGGATTGACCCCTGAGGGACTCCAGCATTAATACTGCAGGCCTCTGATTTTTGTCCATCGACCACTATACTTATGAGCCTATCGGAGAGAAATGATTTAATGATTGAGAAAACATTTCCAGTTATACCGTAGCTGGAAATCTTGTGAAGTAGACCCTTATGCCATACCTTGTCGAAGGCCTTTGATATGTCAAGAGCAATTGCCCTAGAAAGGAAGCCTTTGTCAAGAGATTCACTAATCCTGTGAGATATAACCGTTAGCACATCTGCGGTAGATCTTGCAGAACGGAAACCGTGTGTGTGTGTGTGTATGTGTGTGTGCGTGTGTGTGTGTGTTTGTGTAATTTTAGATGTTGTTCACACGTTTCGTCAACTATTTTATGTTAAACAGGAATACAATTTTGATGTCATAAAATATTATTTTTTAAGCTATTGACACTAGTGTTCCATACTTTCGCAATCATATATGTAAGAAGTACACACAAGGAATCATAATCTAGAATATTCTGAAACAAACTGTACAAACTAATTACAAAATGATCCCCAAAGTCAAAAATAATTAATATGAAGTATGTTAGACGTTACATCAGCTGAAATGTTCTGAGAGTGATAGCCAATGTGAGAGCAATAGTTTATATAATACACGTAGCACAAATTATCAAGCCTCACGAAAATGATTCGTCACATTATGTTTACTGTTTATCGATGTTTACTGTGAAAGCTTAACAGGATGTTATTGCTAATATATGTAATAAAATTGATAATGTATCCAATTTATTTTTCATTAATTAATTATTATCTAATTATTAATTTTTTTTTTATATTTAACGTTTTTTTATTTCTACAAACAAAACGGGACAACGAGAATAGAAACTAAGCAGAATGTCACGTTTCTGAATTTTTTAGATAAGTATTGATTATTTGTATGATTTGGATTCATCGGACTACTGCTCTCATCTTGAGTGTCCGCATCGGCCTGTGATGCAGTGGTTTAAGTACTAGGATAAATCAATAATAAAAGTAATATTCTCCTGAGGGTTGAAGGTTCAATTTTCAGTGTTGGCAACCGAAAAATATAATTGCAAATTACTTGGAATCTCTATTCAGTCACGGCTAACGGAACGAAAGCATACTTCCACGATGAAGTAAATAAAAATTTCGTTCGAAATTTCCTCAAAAGTCCTAGGTTTCTGAGTTCGACAATATACACCTGAAGAAGGTCGGGGGTTTATATTAACCGAAGCGTTGTGAAAATGACACTCAAGGTGAAAACAGTAGTCCGATGAAAAGAATGTGTGCTGTGTAATCCGCATGTCTGTATTTAACTATTTCAACCTTTCCTCTTTTATTTAGTTTTCAACTCACCTGAAATTTATCCTTGAGTTGCCAGTTGTAGGGGTAATTTGAAGAGAGATGAGTGGCAAGATGTCTGCTCACATTAAACTTGTACTGCTGCATCTCAGTATAATTGATGAACAATAATCATATAGTAAAAATACGGCATAATCACGTTGGCACAGAAGTTAAGCACTGTTCAGCCTGGTCATTACTTAAATGGGTAACCAGTTTGGAAATTCTAGGTGCTGTTAGTAGGAAGAGGTCGACACATTCCTGCAAAAGTTGCAAAAATCTAACGTCGTCATCTCTCCTAACAGGGATATACATACGACTGGGGACCGCTTGTGAATTTTATACTCCTATGGAACTTCCTCCTTCGGATGAAGCTAGTTGAAGCCAAATAGGGTTAGTGCTGTTTAACACTCACATATAGTAAAAAAAAAAAACCTTTTTCGTAAATACGATATATAAAAGTTATTTATGAAAAATCTCGCCATTATAGCGAATACTTGGTTTTAATACATATCCAATAAGCAGAAGTCGGGTTCGTGAGGTTAACTCTAACTTGTGACACAACGGCTTATTGTTTGAAATCTGAGGTCTATGAATTGAACCCATCAAATAAATATGGCTGTTCTTTTTGATTCGTTGTCTTAAGAAAGCGAAAAATAGAAAAAAAATAGAGAATAAAATAGCAAAGAAAACAAGGATGAATAATGTACTCTATCGCATTGTTTGAAATCACCCAGGGAGATATCGTCAAGATGGGAAGAACTTTGGCCCAACGTCAAAACTATACAAAGTTTATTTTGACAGAAAACAAAAAAAAATCACATGACTAAAGGAAAAACATGAATAATAGTATTCAAATATAACAAAAGGTGAATAAGATACATATATATTAAATAAAAATAGGCGTATGATTAAAGTATATAAATATTCTCCAATATTTATATACCATTAGTGTCTATCAAATGTCGGCTTTAAAAGTATATTATTCAGTGTATATTTTATTCATATTTGCAATATTTTTTGTTTGCTTGTGTCAGAGTTGCAAACGTGTATACAAGTGAGTAATACGTTAATATGTTAAGGAGTTCCCTGGTCCGATTATAAAATTACTTTTATTAACACACGAGATGCTTCACTCGTTCAAAAAAATTGAATATAATTTTAACTGAAACATAAAAAAGCGTCCAGATTTGAACCAAGCAGTAATTAAAAACTGCCTGGAGACGACTGATGAAACTCGGTCGTAACTACTTGCAAAACACAACAAAAAGAAAAAAAACATATGTTCGAAGACGATTATGGAACTTTCTTGCACAGATTCAACCGAGAAATAAGAACGATAATTCGAAACAATTCTCTCACTTTTAGTCAGGGTCAAAAAATAATCTCAAATCTTATAAGTCCTGCACTATCTACCAAGCTCCAACATTACTGTAATGTTGAGTCTCTGTGCTTATTTTACAAATATTTTAATGGAAAAATGGAAAAAAATTACAAAAAAAAGGCCATTAAAGAAAACCCTTCCGTGCTATTCAACAACACTTTTTTAACTGAAATACATAATATATATGTACAGGGTGACCAAAAAATAACGGGCCCCAATTATAATTAGGCCCGTTTCTTAGTATTATGTCCGAATGAAATGAAACTTTGGTCATAACTAGTACATTATATTCAAAACATCACATCAAAACACTAGGGTCTTTGGCCTTTTTTTTCTCCGTTCTACTGCATATGTTCTAGATGTCCTCCATTTAGCTTTTGTTTCTTTGGGGTCAGCCTATATATATATATATATATATATATATATATATATATATATATATATATATATATATATATATAAGTTTCGTGCTTAAATTTTAAATTCTGAAAAAAAACAACATATAGAGACATATATGCGATTTAAGAATTTATTCTATATATGTTGGTTTTTCAGAATTTAAAAGTTAACCACGAAACTTACATATTGCTCTATTCTTAAATATTGAGCTTTTCCTTTTTGGCTAGGTTCAGCTTGAAAGTATTACTTCAAGTAATATCTATCAGGATTTTCATCTGAACTCAAACAGTGTCTTATCTCGCTTATATATATATATATATATATATATATATATATATATATATATATATATATATATGTATATGTATATATGTATATATGTATTACTTTATTAAACATATGTATATATTACTTTTCTGAATCCCTAGACTAAACACTTAATTCATATTCGTATTGTTTATACACTTCATCAACAATATGCATGTTGATGAAGTGTATATTCTTGTGATTTTAAAATGTTTAATAAAGTATGCTCTGAAAGAGTTATTCACATTGCGCTTAATAAACCGTTGCATTTTTAAGATAGCCCTATTGAATATATACATTATAGACAGATATTTGTTTTCAATAAAACACACACACACACACATACATATATATATATATATATATATATACTTATTATATGTCTGTGTGTCTGTTCGTTCGTTCACTATTGATTCGAATATGGCTGTGTCGGTTCTTATGAAATTTCACACGAAGATACTTCATGTGCCTGGCAATACTCTATGCTAGGTTTTGTGTCGGAAGTCTTCGATAAATATTGATAACCAATAATCGATATAATCCAGTAAAAAGAAGAACAGGCGATTTTTACAAATTTTAACACCTTACACTGCCTTATATGACAAGTGCATTTGCGAGGTTTGATTAAAGCCCGACGTATAAAATTCACAATATGATTTTCGATATGACAGGATCGCGTATGGAATGAATGTTTCTGCTTAAAGCACAACTGCGCCATGATACTTGACTTTTTCATCATAAACTTATATTCAAGGCATTATATATATATATATATATATATATATAATTTCATAAAATTAATATTAGGTTCTCTACAGTGAAATTTAGACTACCATTTACTGTTGAGTCATTGTAATGAGGCATGTGAATCTTCCTCCGCTGAACTACGATGGGTTAGCAACTACAGCATGCAATCAATCGATTTGATTGAAAAAATGGACGTTCCCCGATTTCTACAGCGATTAATATATAGGAGTGTAGAAACATTCGTTTATCATCATTCAGCCCGGACAATCTCGGGTCTCCCTGTTAGTATATATCTCTCCCACCTCTATCAATCTATCTATCTATCTATCTATATCTATATCTATCTCTATCTATCTATATATCAATATATATATGTGTGTGTGTGTGTGTGCGTGTGTGTGTGTGTGTGTGTGTGTGTGTGCTAGCGGTGGGCGTAAAATACGCTGGAATATATTTTAATTTATGCAGATTTCGTATATATTATTACATGGACAATTCCTCTCAATTTCACATTCTATTGAACCTAATACATGGTCGTTATTTGAAAGTTTAAAAAATGGCTAGGATGTCATCAGCTAGAATCGAAACCGTGTCTCCAACCGATGTAGCTATTGAGAGATATAGAAGAAAGTTTGAAAATTAAACGACTTGAAGAAATGAAGTGAATGTCAGCATGATCAGAAAAAAGGGGAAAAAACTTGTCAGCAAAGCAGATATATTTCTTAACGCGTCATTCACTCATCGACGCAAATATGTTACTCGTTATAAACCATTCTTTTTTGTAGGATTACTATACCCATTTTAATTTCAGTGTTTTGCGATCAGGAGTTCAAGAGAATATCGATCAAATATTTACACACATACACACAGTGAAACACAAACATATGCATCTACTGTGATATATATATATATATATATATATATATATATATATATATATATATATATATATATATATATATATATATATATATATATATACTAGCATTTCAGCCCGGCGTTGCCCAGGTATTTGGAGGTGTATGTTGAGCAAAAACAAAAAAAAAGCAGTAAATTTTTTAAACTGTGACCCCTATTATGACCCATTAAAATTTATTGTTTTGGGCTCAAATCGAGTTATATATCAATGTCCAATGAATCTATATCTAAAATTTCAAGTGTTTAGACGAAAAATTGTCGGAGGAGTTTGGTAGAGTTCTCAAAAGTCAACTCGTTGAACTTTGACCCCTTTAATCGCCAAATTTCTGGCCGAAAACCGATCACATCGATTTTCCCAAATCTCAGTACTCTGTATATCAAATCTCGAGTCTTAAGTCTATATATATATATATATATATATATATATATATATATATACATATATAGTAAGTTATAAAATATATATGGTGATTAAGCTACACTGAATATTCCGCGTTTCATCCACTTGAGGACTCTTCAGGCTTATGCGCGAATTTGTGGTTGTCTGTCGTTTTTATATACGCACCTTCTATTGAGATTTTAGTAAGTCAATCAGCTTTCTAGTATCCACCGCGCCCTTCCTATCAGCCAATGAACATGCACTCATCAGACAAAGGCCTATTTGGTTGACCTTTTCCTTTGTGTGTGGTCTATTATTTCAAAATGATGAAAAAGAAATTAACCATATTTGGATGTTATAAATTAAATAAGTTAATTTACAGAATCACGAATTGTAATAAAAATCTATGCTTCGAATTTATGTTTTGATTTGATATTAATTTCTTAATTAGGTTAGTAGTTTATCCTGGACACATGCACAATTATAATATCTTATTTCAGATGAATAAAAGTTCAAATTCTTTTATAGATTTACAAATCTTCTCTACATTTTAATATTTAGAAATATTCATTATACTTTTCAATATGTTTGCTGTAGTACATCGTCTATACTTAAGCATTGGTTTTCATTTTTTTCTTTGGGCGCGAAAGCAGTAATCGTGCTGTTTATACCATCTATAAAGTTCAGTAAGAAACCCAAACGTCATTGCTGAAGTGCAGTTTGGGCTGTGTGTTAACGAATTTAATATCCGGCACAATCACGTTGATACACGGGCTCACGTCAGATTACCAACGCTAGGCAATGCATATTCTGGCCAGTTTAATAAAAAAAAAAACAGAGAATCGTTTAGTTGTTGAATCTTTTTGCTTTGATAGTAAACCCCGAAGTCGATTGTTTTTACTAATGAACTTCTGTATGTTTAGTTTTTTCATCGTGAATTAATTTTAACAAAACGAAAACTATGTTATTAATTCTCTCAACGTTTCGAATTGTTTCTATTCTAATAATGTTATGCATTGCCAGAGAAGTTCAATGAAGGAGAAGTAGAAACAGAACTTGTCATAAATAGAAGTGAGAATAATATTAAGTAAGGATGGTAAGTGCGGGTGATTTTAAGGAAAGTGTGTAAGAAAACTTGACTATTTGGGATGATTAATAAAAGAGAAAATTAAAGACAGAGTTCACCATCTAGATGTGCGATTATAGTTAGCGAGCTAATAAGAATGACAAGCAATGAAGTCTAAAAAAATTTATGAAGCTTGAAAAATAAAAATAAAATACATTATCAATACTGTTTGATATATCATAAGTAGCAGACCAATCCTTACCAGAAAGAGAACATTACAAAAAGAACAAACAGAAGTAAGTCTGCAGCAGAAACAATCGTAGTTAAATAAAAGAACAGCCATAAGATTGCAGAATGGTAATGCGTTTAATGGTGAGATCTTTGAAAAAAAAAAGTGAACGACCATGCGAATACGGAAAAGCGTCTAAGCAGATAAGACGTAAATAACCATCAACATGTACATCGTTGCTATAAAAAAAACAACATCCAGATTAGTTTCATAAAGAGCTGAATGTAAATAGGATTACAACAACGAAAGACCTGTATGTCAGGAAAGTTAAACTTGTGATCTCTAGTATTGCAATAGAAAATAATCAGCTGTTTTTTGTAGATTTCTTAAAGACGTTATAATATGTAAAGAAAGAGTAGAAGCACCGAAAGAGAAACTGTCATCAGCATTCAATCGTATTGATTCTAAAAGGCTAGCGAAAAGTATTCCGTTCAAGAGCCCAATAAGTATGGAAACGCTTATACCTCGAAACACAATATTATCGGATGTTTTGTTTCTTAAATTGTATGTCTAGTAAATATTTCGAAATTCTTTATTTCTTTTATCGGTATACGTCTGTTGTTATGTTTACGTATATATAATCCCTCGCTGCGCTATTCAAATATGTACTTACATATATATATATATATATTTATATATATATATATATATATATATATTATATAGATAAATAGATAGATATTAGTATACTTAGGCAACATTTTCTCCTTTATGCACGTGCCATTGAAAAGCCGAGACAGCTCTTACAATCCATTTTTTTCTTTTTGATCAACTAGTTTCTGAACATTCTGTTCAAGTGTACAAGGAAATTTGCCGTATGCGCGATTGTTTTCGACCTCCATTGGTCATCCTCAGACGAGTGATAAAAAGTAATAAAAAATAAATAAGTGAGTTGATTGGAAAGACGATTAAAATCGTTTATAATACTTAAAATACTTAAAAGAATTTAAGCGTACCATCCGTTTCATATTTAGTCTGGTTAATCGTTGTTTTTACTTAATACGGATTAATCAGGCTTAAATAATCGAGAAGCGTGCATCACAGTGCGAGACAGCTTAAATGGCACTTTTTTTTATAAGTCTGTCTCGAAATTCAGTTCTCGGTGTGTCGTGTGCTGTGAGGTGCTTATAAATAAAGCGAATCGGGAAGATAGGTGACATTTTAATCGAGAGAGACGCTTGTTTAGGTCATGGCAATGTGCGTGTTATTTTTGGAGACACATTCTCCCATAGGTCATTTAAAGACTACACGACATTTCTAGTTTTGAGCAGACTGTCGGATGTGGGGTTATATTTTATTAATAATTGGCTTGTTCTTACTTTTTTGTAATAAATAATAAATCCTATTTTAGAGTTTTTTTCTGTGGTTGAAATATGTTTGTTATGTTTTTACATTATTATTTTTTGTCTATTTTATAATTCGCATGCATCTGGTTACAATAAAATTTACCGTTAAAAATGGACTACATATATATATATATATATATATATATATATATATATATATATATATATATATATATATAAAATATAGCACGGAAATTACATAATTGTCGATGCAATACTTTATTTCAACCTTATGGTATTTTCAAGCATCTAAACTAGACAATTACATTTTTGATACTTGAGTATCAATTATGTAATTTCCGTGTTATATTTTTATGTTATTGCTCTGTTTACCACATTGAGCTCTCATACCCGGTTTTCCTCCTGGAATTATTCAATTATAACACTATATATATATATGTATATATATATATATATATATATATTTCAAAGAGAAATGTGAGCGTGAAAAGTAATATGGCTAAGATTAAGTTTAGAGTAGGACTAGTTGTTAAAACCGGAAAAGAAAAAGACAAATATTCTAATACAAAATATAATAAATTTATGACTTTAAATATTGCAGCATTAAAATCTTTTTAGTTGTAAATATAATTAATTAATTATATATATAAAATTTTATACTGCGATATTTTAAGTTATAAGTTATGACTTCATTATATTTTTACAAGATATCTTGTCTTTTTTTCCAGTTTTAAGAATTAGTCCTGTTTACTTTTCTAAGTTTAATCGTAACCATATTACTTTTCACGCTTGCATTTTTCTATGTAATCCATGATTTTCCTGCCTTTGTTTTGAAATAATATTTTCTTTTTTGTATTGAATATCATACACATTGTCCATAAAATAGTAATACCAACTTCTTAAACTGACTAAATAAAAACTCATATAAAAGACCTAATTAAGTAAATAAACAGAAATAAGGGACAAAAAAGAAGGAAACAGAATTAACGGGCGACGTCGTAAGTGAAATATTATCAACCCTATAACGACAAAGAGCATCACTTTTGTTATCTCTCACTATATAACCCAAATAAGATGGCCTGCGAGCGATGTTCCCACTATGATTTATGAAGGAGTCTCTCACGTTCCTTACTAATTCTGGAGGGTTTTGAACATTAGTAATTTTATTATGGTTTTTGTTTTGGTGAACGAAAAGTTAAGATTTTTATTTCAAAATATAGCAAATAAAGTGACCTATAAACTGTAAAAGTTGTTTGAACTGTGGTCGTAAAATGAGTGATTGAAACCTTAAAGCAGTAATAAGTATAACTAATACTTAACCATATATTCAAACACTGGTGTGTGTGTGTGTGTATATATATATATATATATACGCTGTTAGATGTAATATTAACAACAGCCGAACATGAATTTATTTATGTACAAAAGTAGTCGGTTGTTTTTAATTCTCTACTTTCTGTTGATTTATATCGTATATTTACATTTCATACATTGGAATTCAATATTCCTTTTGAATGCTCATAGTCTTTGGTCGAAATTCTAACGCAAGCTTAAAATATATGTTATTCCATTGTGTCGGGTTTTAGTCATGTTCCTTGACCCATAATCTTCATCGAAGTGTCGATTTTCCTTTTGTTTAATTGAATTATTTTTTATTACATTTTCACCCCAAACAAGGCACATTGCCACTTTGGTGTAGGGGGCTACTATCAGGGGCAGCAACTGCTAGGACACTATGTTGGGATTTAGGCAGCAAGATGTCTGTTCACGTTACACTTGAACTTCTGCATATCAGTACGGTTAGGGAAGCAGGGAAATGGAATGGAATTCCAGAGTCTAGCGGTTCTGGGGAAGAAACTACTGGAGTAGAAAGATATTTTACATCTTGGGATCTCTACGGTGTGGGGGTGGGATTTAGCTGCCTGTCGGGTTTGTCGAGGATGTCTACGTCGTGGGAGCACAAGTGTCTGCAGTTCGTCAGAGCATTCACCATCAAAATACTTGTAGAACAGACAGAGGGATGCAACGTTTCGTCAATGGGACAGAGGCTGAAGCTTAGATGTCAGTTCAGGGCCTATCAGATTGGCGACTCTCTTATGAACCTTGTCTAGGAGCAAGAGACTAGTAGCAGATGCACCAGCCCAAATGTGACAACAATGCTCCATACATGGGCGAATGGTGGCCTTATAGAGGTACAAGATACTTTCAGGTGTCAGTAGTTTTCTAGTACAGTAGAGAAAGCCTACCTTTTTCGCAGCGGCCCTGGCAATGTTTTCAATATAATTGTTCCAACTCATGTTTCCTGTGAACCTTAGGCCAAGCAGCTTGAAAGATGTACTCTCAGACAGGGAGTCACTGGCCATTGCTATTGGTGGCAGAGAAGGTTTCTTGTAATTATTGAAGGAAACCAGTTTAGTCTTGGCAGCATTGAATGTGACCATCCATTTATGACCCTATTCCACTACAGATTGGAGGTCATCCTCTAGTGTTTTTGCCATTTCTTTTGTTATGTGTTCATTTGTTTTCTGTCGTGTCTGTTATAGAGTGTGGTGCTATCAGTATATATACCCATCTAAGATGCAGTTTTGTCGGGGAGGTCATTAATAAATATTAGGAACAATAGAGGTCCAAAGATAGACCCTTGAGGCACTCCCGCATTTATATCATATTGTGTAGATATACGACCGTCGAAGACAACCTGGATTTTTCTCTTATCTAAGAAGGATTTAATTATGTTATGTATTCTACCAGTGATACCGTATGGTCTAATTTTCCCGGGGAGACCCTCATGCCATATCCTGGCAAAAGCCTTAGATATATCTAGAGCTACGTCAGCAACCTGATTTAATATCTGGCTTAGCCCAAATCCACATGTTACCTGTGTGCAATACATCCGATATTTTCTGGCGTCGTCTGTCACTTATGCAATACATATTTTAGCTTTTGTACTGGTTATATGTAGAAATTTAATATTAGTTATCATTGTTACTCTGATGGAGTGCCCACCTTATACTACATACCCATAAGCATTAAATTATGTATTGTAGAACATATATCATTTTTCCGAACTGCCCCATTGATATGTTGTTTGGGAAACTAACAGTAACTCAAACCCGCCATACCTCCAGCCAAGAGAAACCAACGATTTTGTAAGCGGAAGACATCACCTCTATAATTAGTATATTTTCAGAGACTATTGCTCAAACAATAAAACCATTGTTCTGATAGTCCCAAGAATATTTTATTTAAAGTAGCTGACTTGGATAAAAAGTCATTAGTAATGGAAGATGTTAACAGATTAACTGACAAAATAAATTACTGACCCCTAGTTTGAGATTAGCGTGCTTGACTAGGCAACAGTTCGGTATAAACATTTTTTTACGCTGGAATCACTATAAAAAGAAAAAAATCTTTGTATTACCGACGTAAATTAATTATGCATTTTCAAAATATTCTGTCCTTAACAGTAGAGAGAATGTTGATAGTCCATCTTCGTTTTGGAAACTTATCTGTGTTTTGGAAGTGGCTGCACAACACCGGGCTGGAGGCACATGGTCTGGCATAGTAGGGGCACCGAAAGTCCATAGTTTGTATCACTGCTGTGGATGCTCTGTAGCGCTGATCTCTGTCAGCATTAAACTTCTGGCAACGAGCATCCTCAAAGGTGACAGTAGCTTTGTGAGTGGTGGTTCGCAAGTTTGATCAATCACTAGCACAGTCCTCTTTGGTCCAAGTTCACACCACTGTAGATTCGTATTGTCTGTGTCCTTGTAGAGGTTTTTTTATGTTTGTGTGGGCCGATCATTGTTTCTCTTTTTTTTTCTGAAGTTCAACAAGCACCTTCGCAAACGATAATTTCCATACGGATGACAGGACTTATATACCGTAGTTGGACCCTGATGAGCATACACTCTACGTTTTATGATTTGGCTTGATCTACGACCTCAAGATTAGTAATGCGATACTGCCAGCGGTTTCCTAGGACAGAACTTGGAGCACGTATGTGGAATTTCTCCAACTTTTTAATGTTTACGGTACATCGTCCAAGTCTCACATCCATAGACGAGGGAGAATAGAGATAATAGTATTTAGATAAATGACATAAAATTCAATCGTTATATTATAAAATTCATTTTTAATATGTGATATGATATTAATATTGCATTTCAAAGTCAGTTTGGGGCCTCAAATATAATAGGCGTCACTGCGGCTGGCAATTATCTATTCATACAACAACTGCAATCCATATTTTTATTGTATGCGCGCTGGCATGTGCATATCAAGTTGTCCAATTCTTGCTTTTGTGTTTTAAATTAGTCTAGAGATTAAAATGCCCCCGAGAGCGTCGGCATTATAGTAGGCCCCACCCGAGTCATTTAAATTTAAATTATATTTTTGGGGATGTAAATCTTAAATCCTTCGAATTGTCTGAAAAATAATTAAGATATCGTAAAACAAATCATTATTGTATTTACATTGTTGAATAGTATCACTATATGTCGAGATGAAACTGCGGTACTAATTCTAATGCAGATTTGACCGGCTTCCTCCGAACAGTATAAAATTCACGGTTGCATGTATATCCCCGTTAGCGAAGATGATTCCGTAAGGTTTTAGCCACTCTTGCAGGAATGTGCCAATCTTCCTTACATGCAACGACTAGTATTCTCAAATTGGTCACGCATTTTGTATTCCCAAATTAGTCACGCATTTTGCTTTCCCAAATTGGTCACGCATTCTGTATTCCCAAATTGGTCACGCATTTTGTATTCCCAAATTAGTCACGCATTTTGCTTTCCCAAATTGGTCACGCATTCTGTATCCCCAAATTGGTCACGCATTTTGTATTCCCAAATTAGTCACGCATTTTGCTTTCCCAAATTGGTCACGCATTCTGTATTCCCAAATTGGTCACGCATTTTGTATTCCCAAATTAGTCACGCATTTTGTTTTCCCGAATTGGTCACGCATTTTGTATTCCCAAATTCGTCACGCATTTTGTATTCCCAAATTAGTCACGCATTTTGTTTTCCCAAATTGGTCACGCATTTTGTATTCCCAAATTCGTCACGCATTTTGTATTCCCAAATTCGTCACGCATTTTGTATTCCCAAATTCGTCACGCATTTTGTATTCCCAAATTCGTCACGCATTTTGTATTCCCAAATTCGTCACGCATTTTGTATTCCCAAATTGGTTACCAATATGGTACTGACCAAGCTCAACTTTGTTTAACTTGGATGATCTAGTAGGAAACTGTGTATCGGCATGATTATAGCGTATATATCGGAATGCATTCTGCATGTATAAGTTCTTATTAGATCATTGGTGATTTTACAATTTTTATTATCAGTTGACTTTTAAACATAAATGCAATCGCGTATAATATAGCTGTAATATTTTATGTTAGACTAAACCTTGCATATGGCTGTGTACGTAAACAGGTACCTTACACAGGTGTGTTCTCATTGGTGAGTGATCAAGTCAGCAAACCAAATAAGTCCTTTTATATATATATATATATATATATATATATATATATATATATATATATATATATATATATGTGTGTGTGTGTGTGTGTGTTTCGCAGATAGTTTATACGTGCCTTCTTTCGTAGTCGCTTTTTTTTTCGTCGTTTCCGTGTAGCCGTGATTCTCTCCTGATAGTTGATCTTCTTAAGATCTAACTGAAGATGTATCTACATTAAAACAATGGATATTTTCTGAGCTTTGGTACGATTTATGTGCAGAACGAATTTTATCACTTGTAGAGAAAGTCTAATATATTTAATTAACTGAATAATATTTACTTACTTAATTTTCATAATTCAGTCCGAAGAATAGGCAACCCACGGGCAGAGTCTACTATTCACTTAGATTCCGATATAATTTTAGAGTTTCATTCAATTAATTTCAAACAAGATACTCCAGAACTTATTGTTTTCTCCTCGAACACGTGACGTCATTTTTCGTCATACCGTTCAACCCTACGCTTCTTGCGTGTTTGATCTGTCAACCTTTGATCTCTGTTTCAATCATGTTGTCTGCAGCGGTGTGTATTTCTGTTTGCTGCCATAGTATCCTCACATATACTAATATACCTATTGTTAAAATTCTATACTAGTTCACTTAATTGCTACTTACTGGTGTGTGGTAGCAATATATAACATTGTTACGTTTTGAAATCTTAATGAAAATATATATAACATAATTATATCAACCAAAAAATATTTTAGTGCATAAATATACGACTCAACTTTATGCATATTATTTTTTAAACGTATCACTAGAATTAATTGTTAACTTTTTCTTTCAGATTTTTAAGGTTTTTTCTGCAATATTCTCGCCCATCTTGACCCGTGACTTTCGCTAGTCAATGCATGATAGGGCTCGTCCTACTACATTAGAACTAACAAAAGATTTGTTGGGAAAACTCGCTTCATCGTAAATATTCTTCTGATCTAGTTGCTTCGGATTAGCACTTATTTCGAGGATTACAAATCACGTTAATCCCTGTCGGTGGGGCATTAAAATACGCCGACTGCCCTCCCTGCAGAGGGTAAAAGTCCCTCAATGGGGGTCCTGGATATGACCTTAAACTATATCCAGTGGTGAGGCCTCCAGCTTGGGGCTTTGGGGAGTGTGAAGCCACCCTTTAATTACCATTGCTCCCAGGTCCACTCTGACCCGGAGTGGTAGTACCTGTTAAGGTTCCAACTATGGGTTAAATAGAAACCGACGTGAAAACAACAAATATATTCTATTAAAAAAATTTTTTCGACAAAATCTTTGGATTCGGCATTAAATAACCCGAAAAGGGTTGATATGCCGTAAAACAACCAACCAACCAACCAAACAAACAAATCGCGTTAAAATCACGAGAGTAGATTAAACATGAATTATTTAGTATCGAAATTTAAAGAATTTTACAAGCGATGCATATATAAGCTCTTTTACAGATGGGATCAAGTTATAGACAAAAGAGCTCGTTATTGTTATAAATAAACATTTAGAAAACATTAGAAAACTTAAGCGTATTTTACGACCGGGCAACGCCGGATGGCCTTTTAATATCAAACATAATGCACGTTGCAGTTAGAATTGTTTCGGCACATAAAAATCTCTCTCAATATCCGTACCATTATACATGTATGAAATTATGTTACATATTATTAGTAATTGTATTTGATGTGTTTATATAGATATGTCGACTAATTCATATTTTACGTCAATGTTTTTTTTTTATTATAATACTTCCATAATATTTCAATTGTGTGAGAATTCCGCCGAGTGGAATAATTAAATTTATCATTTATTCGTTTTCACGCAAAACAAACAACAAAAAAAACGATATTGCTACGTAGACGTAAGGGGCTACTATTTGAGATCAGATAGTGCGGGGAGTAAAGAAGAAAAGTGCTTGTTCACATTACCTTTAAAATTCTGCAGGTTATTACAGTGCAGGAAGCAGAAAGCTGGAAGGGAACTCCAAAGTCTAGTAGTTCAAGGGAAATGACTGTTAGAATAGATGTATTTTCGGGATTTAGGAATCTAAACACTGAAGGGCTGGAATTTTTATGTTAAACATATAAGTCGAGAGTATGTGCAAAGAGGCGAAGGGACAATGATATGTCCATCAAACTACATTCCATTAAAGTACTTGTAAAGGGCGCAACGAATGCAATATTGCGGGGATGTGACAGAGGTTTGAGCTTGATGATGAGGAAGCTATTAGATAAGAGAATTTTTGTGAACCCTGTCGTAAAGTAAGAGAATGGTGGCCGATGCATCAGCTCTCATCAAACACCATCACTTTATGCTTGGGCGAATTGTAACTTCATAAATATGTATGATACTCTCTGCCGTGAATAATTTTGTAGCTCGGTAAATTGAGCCCACCTTTTTTGTAGCTATCTTGGGAATGTCCTTAATCTTTGTTCCAATTCATGTTGCCTATGAACTTTTTACTAACATATTTGTTTGATGAGCTCTTGCTTCTTCTATTGTGTTTTCCATGACAGTAAGTATTGGTTTTTATATTAACTCTTATATATACGTATGTACACACACACACACACACACCCCACACACCCACACACACATATATATATATATATATATATATATATATATATATATATGTATATATATATATATATATGTCAGGTCATGCCATATGCTACTGGTACCATGTAACTCAGTACTATCTGCCTCATGGTCGGGTCAACGGCGACTAAATTGGTTCCCCCACCAGACTTGTTTGGTGAGGAGGGTGGCTAGTCTCCCTGAAGGATTAAAAACGGGCGAATGAAGCCTTTTTTGGGGGTCAACAGCCAACTAGCACCGTGTGTGTTTGTGTGTATGTGTGTGCGTTGGGGTGAAGAGGGCTCCCGTAAGCCGTGGTGAAGGCAACCTTTCTAGGAGAAGCAAATCTCTAATTTTAAAAAAACATAAAGCGGAAGACCAGTACCCGCATTAAGCTGGTCTGCAGTTTAAATTGTTGCTGGCTATCGTGCTCTTGGTTGTTGCTGGATCTCAACATTTTGAACCGAGAGAGAGACTTAGCTCTCGTACAAAGCTAACACTCTCTAACATCATCTGTGTATAGATACTCACTGAATGTGTCTATAAAAATGGTCCTGTGGCGATGGAAAAGTTGTGACGTGTGGAGGCTTGAAATGCTGGAAGCATGTAATGATTGATCTCAATGACCGTCTTCAGTGTCATGCCTGCTTGAGCGTGTGAATTCACCGGTAGCACTAAAAAAAGTCATTTTTGGGCTCATGTCTGAGGGAGTGGCACTCCTCTGACAAGAAGTTGAATCATATATATATATATATATATATATGTATTCATATATGTATATTCATATGTATATATATATGTATACATATGTATATATATATAGTTATATATATATGTGTATATATGTATATATATGTGTATATATACATATATGTATATATATGTATATATGTATATATATACATATGTATATATATACATATATATATATATATATATATATATATATATAAACAGTATAGCTAAATTCCTAGAGCTAAATATTCATTTTTCCATGCAAAGCAGCTCATCCAGCATGTTAAAATGTCGGTACACTTTTACAGATCCGTTTCGTTATGCAGAAACAATCGTTAATTTTATGTCCATACCGATTATTTTCGTGCAAATACCCCTTGCCTGACAATATACTGTCGGAAAAAAAGGAAAAGTCATAAAAGTCTCAACATAGTGCGTTTGTTCCGGTAGCCAGCTTGGTTTTAAAATTTCTGATTCCGATATAAATTCCGATAAGCCAAATTTTCCGATTTGTAAGATTCCCAATTCCGATTAACTCCTCGTTATAGAAGCACTACATCTGAATCTGTAAATCTGTAATGAAATTATGCATAGACAAATCAGAACTCCGACTCGAATACACTCCTTACTTATTCAAAGTTATAGATATGCACGTTGCTGTTTGCTAAGAACGAATTTTGTGTGTGTGCGTGCATGTGTGCAATTAGTGGAATTAATCTTAAATTTTAGTCAGTGAGCAGCTTTATTGATTTTCTGGGTTGTATCGCCTGGAAAGCAATTATTTGTTACAGACCAGTTGTCATGATATATTGATAAATTCGGATTGGTATCCTACTTTAGTTTTATAGACAGACTGGCATTTACTGACTCATGATATGTAACCAACGCGTCGCCTGACCTGCTCTAAACAAAAACAGAATACGATGTATAAATACTAGAACTATTTTAATTAAAAATGTCCGATAAATCATTTTGTTGGTACATTCTGTAATACTTTGAAAATAATGTTTTATTCTTGAATTAATTTCTGTGCTATTTTCTATATTTTATTGAATTTACTTGTCATCAAGAGAAAGCGCATAATTTTAATTCAATGGAAGCGATGCATTATTTGTACTTTCATAAATAGCACACATAATGTTATTTTCTCTTTTAAAGTTCTAATATGGCGACAATGCTTCATATTCAGATCTTTTTAAGGAAATTCCCTGCATAAACAACGTGCCTTAAGTTTCTAAACTTTTCTCCTATGGGCACTTTTATTGATAGTACACACATACAACTCTAGTCCCCTTCAAAGTAATCTCCTTCAGCTGCAGTCCACTTGTTTTACCGTTTCAAGAGCTTCTGGAACGCCCAATGGAAGTCCTCTTCTGTGCGAGTGTCAATAATCTTGACACAGTCTCTTTTAATTGTCTCATAACGACAGCCTCTAAGGTTTACCTTGAGCTTAGCGAATAACCAAAATTCACAGAGTGTAAGGTCTGGACTATGGAAAGGGTGAGGAACTGTCTTGGTGCCTATCTTCATCAAATATTCGAATCTTCTTTGAGCACACTTGGGAAAAACTTCGCACAAATCTTACGTATCTTCAGTTCCTCGCGAATAATTGCGTGCATAGTTCCCATCGAACTGTGCACTTATTGTCTCTATAGACACCCGACAGTCCTGAAATTCTTTAGTTGGTCAATCTACAAATGTTTTTCCGACTTTCTTACTCCTCCCACACCTCTCAGCATACCACATTGCTTTCCTTTAATCTCTTATTTAAGTACTATCAATAAATTAAACTGATACCTGCATGATCGATGCATGATACATGCAAGAGTGTCCAAAAGTAGTTTTAAACATTCCATACGTTTCTGTGACTTTATTCCAAGTTAAAATTAGAATTTTCTTAAAGTGTCCTCAAGTAAAAATTGCATTTTTAAAGTGAACTAGTGTTGATAATCAGGCTTTAGTTTCCTGATGTATTTGAACGTCAAATCATAAAAATTAGGCAATCATCAGAGGATAGAAATTAGCAAAATTCAGGATCGGATTTTGCTAATTCCTATCAGAAGTGTCGAAATTGTTTTTCACTGGCAAAAGTATGCTGGTAAAAACTAAAAACCAGAAAACAAAACAGTAGATCTTGGAAGGAGTCGTCGATTTAACGTGTTTATATGCACACATCTCTATTCGTAAGTTAAACCACTTTTTTGTTTTGTTTTTACTATTTATATGTATACTAGCCTGGGTGTCCGGCGTTGCCCGGGTGTTTGGAGGTGTGTGTTGAATAAAAAAAAAAAGAAATTGTAGTAGGCAGGCGGGCTCGAACCCGTGACGTGATGGCAAAAAAGAAAGTGGAGGTATGTGTAAGGGTGTTGGTTGAGCTAAAAAAAAAAAAAAAAAAAGGAAAATTGCGAGCGCAAAAAGAAAGAAAAGTGGTAGCAGCCAGGCAGGCTGGAACCCGCACCGCGAAGGAGAAACAGAAAGTGAAAAAAGTATGTTGCGTAAACTGTTGCGTTCATCTCCAAACCGGAAGTGACGTACGTTTTAATTAAGGTTTGACAATCAAAACGAGGGATGACTTTCGAAAATATCGGCGAAAACTGACAATGTGCCCATATGAGGGTGAAGAAATTAATGTTTTGGGCGAATTTTTCAATATTTCTCGTCCGAAGGGAGGAGCTTTCAAATGATACCGATCCCGTGAAAATCTGTCGCCTCCGTTGAAAGTATTTGTCGACACATGCAAAGACACATACATACATTCATACATACAGGTGAGATTAATATTAGAAATGGATGGGACTAGTGAGTTGTATATTTTTGTTTCGATTCTTGCCGCTGGTACCTACGTCATATTTTATTTTACTCTTGCTATCACTATAATATATTAGATATGATATGATAATCGATAGAGAAGTAGTTCTATAATAATAAATACGCAATCTGCATGAATTAATATATCATATTTAAGCGTATCTTACAAACTTGCAACGCCGTAAGGCTATTTATTTTAATGGTATTTCTGTTGTTGAAATATAATTTTGTTTGTTATTGGAATATTTTATGGAAATGTTAAAGATACTATGTGATGCTCCCATGCCATGTATAGAATCGAATTCTCCATTTAGTTATTTAAAATCGAAAATCGACGCAGTGTTAAATTATATCGTCTTTAATTCAGAAATGCCTATTTTTATTTTGGCATACTATACTTCCTCGAATCTTGCCCTCGAGCGGACGACGATATATGCTGTACTGCATATTCTTGGAGAACCTTGCTTGGCCTTTTCTTATCAAAATTCCTTAAATCATTTTGATCGCATCTGCCCTTCATTCTATGTTTCAGTTCTGAATAACGAATCTCTTCCTCCCCGCTTCTAAACATTATATGAATTTATATCTCTGTTCTCAGTTGTTACCTATTTGCCTTTAATGTTCAACTCAAGTTCAACGCAGTGACATTTGTTGATCCTTCCTCCTATTAACTTTCATTATTCACGACGTATTTGTTGTCCCAGCTATAAAATAAATACACACTAGTTGATCAGCTTGTGCAGTATGCACAAATATATTTAGGGGGATAGAAACGAGTTGTAAACTATTTGTAATCTAAGAAATTAGCAATCAAAAACTCATTTTGAATCGCACCTTATTTCCATATACTAATATTTTTCTAATGTATTTATTAATCGGCAAAAAAATTAATCGGCAAAATATGTTTAATCCTATTTTTACTTCGTAAATACTAAGCTTTAATCTACACCCCTTATTCATACATACCCCCAAACCTTTTCACTCATAACGTGTGAGTACCCATATCTTCCAATCTTAATTCTATTTTGAGGAGTGTAACTTCATAGCAGGTACTATCTTAGATACTCACTCGATTAATACTAACTATATTGTGGAACGATGAAATTTTCGCCCTCAAAAAAGGACATAATACCATTTCCCTGTGATAAAAATCGGCTTTCTTTTTATTATTATTGCAAACCATCTACCCGTTGGCCAGTTGCATACAAATCACAAGAACGACAGGAGCCTTCTATCATGTCTGAAAGTGACACAATATTTAACGAGCGAGAGAAGCGCTGCTTTACAACTTACGCGCTCTACTTATCAAAGTTATGACAACAGGACCATTGCCAACACCCTGAAAATAAAAATCCAGATAACAGAGACGTACCCAGGGTGACATAAACAGAAGTTCCGGTCACGGTTATGGTCTTTGGTGTAGTTTCAATTTAGGGGCACATCATTCCACCTCACATCTTCGAAGTCGTCTTGAAATCCAACGGCAAGATGTAGCTGGATGTGAGTAAGAGAGCGGTTAATCGCTGGTGTCATCAAGTGGCCGCTGGAAGACCATGGGTGTGTCAGCATGACTCGGTGCCGGCCTACAAGTCCAAAGAGACCAAGACCTGGCCGTAGAAGGAGTGCTACGATTTAGTACCCTTCTCTCACTGAATGGCATTAATAAGTAGTGATCCCCTCCCCTTTGTACAAAAAATCAGAGAAATTAATTCAAAAGAGAAATGATGCTGGTTACGTTATAAGGATACACTCTAACGACCTGGATATCCATTCGTTCCACAAAATGACTTTCGCTTAGGATGTTTGCAACCTTCATGTAGTCCTTCCTGTAAGTACCTGATGTATTTCTAGAAAGAATTTTGACTACAAAAATCTCGGGAAAAAACAGTTCCAGCTACAGAATCTTCTTTTTCATGTGATAATATAAGGATGAGTATTACAACGTTTAAGAACAAAAACTTAGTACCATGTTGTATCGAATAAAAGTCAAAGTTCAACAAAGAACATAATAATTTCCGAAAAGAAATCGCACAACACTGTTAGTAACATGAGAATCTATGAAAATTCTCGTAAAAGCAGAAAAAAACTAAAAAAGTATAAAATATCCATAAGCAAAAGTATTTCAAATTAATTGCATAGACATTACAAAAAACTATAAAGAAAAATGATACAGAAGAATTCAACTACATAGTAATTACAAGGGCTAGGACAACAGCATATTCTTTTCATTGTTTTATATATTTATATGCTTTTATATAGAGTAATGTGGTTCTCGGCTGATTAACTTTGTCTAACTGGTTCGGATATATACTCAAGAGTCAAAACAATAAGAATATGCTGTTGCCATCGCCCTACTTATTACACAGGCTTAAAGAAATTAGCGACAAAATTTGTGTCTTGTTTAAAGACCATAAAAGTAATTTTACAAATAACCTTAACACTAGCTCGTTTAATTTGGCACACTGTCAAGCAGATGATTATAATTCGATCTATTTCACTGTCTACATTGAGTTCAAATAGACAGTAAAACATAAAACAGGATTCATCAATAGAAATGATAATCTCACACATCGTAATGCTGATTACCCTGAAGTTTATCGTCCTATTCGAAACATATGTATATCAACTTTGAATAGGTGAACATAGTTCGTTTCTCAATTAGATAACATTTCTTTTTGCGGGCGTTATAAAAGAAGTTCGGTTTATATAAATGTACACATATGTATATCAACTTTGAATAGGTCAACATAGTTCGCTTTTGAATTAGATAACATTTCTTTTAGCAGGCGTTATAAAAGCAGGTGTTATAAAAGGAGTTCGGTTTATATAAATGTACACATTATTTATAGTATGTAGTGAAATGCTAGGTAAGATGATCAAAGACATCGTCAATATCATCGATTCTTCATTTCTATATTAATACCATATGTGTATGTCAATAAGAATATGCTGTTGCCATCGCCCTACTTATTACACAGGCTTAAAGAAATTAGCGACAAAATTTGTGTCTTGTTTAAAGACCATAAAAGTAATTTTACAAATAACCTTAACACTAGCTCGTTTAATTTGGCACACTGTCAAGCAGATGATTATAATTCGATCTATTTCACTGTCTACATTGAGTTCAAATAGACAGTAAAACATAAAACAGGATTCATCAATAGAAATAATAATCTCACACATCGTAATGCTGATTACCCTGAAGTTTATCGTCCTATTCGAAACATATGTATATCAACTTTGAATAGGCGAACATAGTTCGTTTCTCAATTAGATAACATTTCTTTTTGCGGGCGTTATAAAGGAAGTTCGGTTTATATAAATGTACACATATGTATATCAACTTTGAATAGGTCAACATAGTTCGCTTTTGAATTAGATAACATTTCTTTTAGCAGGCGTTATAAAAGGAGTTCGGTTTATATAAATGTACACATTATTTATAGTATGTAGTGAAATGCTAGGTAAGATGATCAAAGACACCGTCAATATCATCGATTCTTCATTTCTCTATTAATACCATATGTGTATGTCTGTGTTCATTAACTCGTCGAGACTTACGCTTAATTACATTCCTCGTTCACTAATCGACTATTTTTATATACAATTAGCTAAATTCGAAAACATGATTTGGATTTTGGATTTGTGGACTAGGTCGATATATTTGCCTAGAGCATAGCAGAGAGGGAAAGTAAGAGAAAAGGAAACGACGTTTTTTTTTAGCACATGATAAGGTAAAGCCGTAACACTGTATTCGAAGACATATTTTTTTTAAGTAATTTGATTACGAAAGTAAATAAACCAAAATTCATTTCAGTTTCTCAGGTAAAAGTCAACCATTTTAATGTGTGTTAGTCAATTACCTTTTAACAGTTAAGACCCTACAGAAACTAGCTAGAATGTTCACTGCGAATAAACCGCCATTTTCTATGTGAGAGTATTTAACAAATCCTCATGGATCCAAAGAGGGGATATTTTCGAAGTTATTTATATCAAATTAATTTTATGGCTGAGAAGTTAAAATCTAGATAAATCAAAGTGTACTTTATCTAATTTGTCTCGAGTACTTAAAGGCTCTCTGTATAGTTATGACCTGGCATGAGGATACATTTCCTTACAAGTAAACGCTTATTACAGATTGAAACAATAAATGTGTCGTCCTAAAAAAAAAAACTTACAGCTTAATTTTAAAACTTCTATGGAAATAATCAATTCAGGTAACTTGATCTATTCAATGTAGCCGACATCGCCCTCAATCACCGCCTCGATACGGGTTCGGACCTGGGAGCATGCCTTTTATAGAAGGGCCAACAGGAGCTCGGCGAATACTCGTCGGATGGTGGCGATCATGTCTAGCGGGTCAATGTCACGGGAGGTGGGAGGTGAGTGTGAAAAACCATACAGAGTCGTAGCACCGCTTCTGAAGCATAGTCAAGGTCTGCCACTGGCCATAAGATTGGACCAGGAATTCACCACACTCTTCAGAACATCTAGGTACAATTTCCTGTTGAATTTAAAGACGATTCAAAGATGCTAGGTGGCATGATGTGGCCTTCACTTGAAACTACATTAAAGACAATAATTGTGGTCGGAAACTTCTTTGAGCTGTGCCCCCAAGCGCTGAACCGCCAGGATTTGTATTTTCAGAGTGTTGGCAATGGTCCTCTTGTAATAACTTGGATCGGTAGAGAGTATGAGGTATACAGCGGCAGATCTCCGATCTCGCTCATTGAACATTGTGTCACTTTAAGACATAATTGAAGCTTCTATCGCTCTTGGGATTTGTACACAGCTTTTCAACAAGTAGATGGTTTTCCACAAAAAAGGACACCGGTTTCATTAAACGGAAATGAAATTGTGTCGTCTTTTCTAGGGCGACAATTTTATAATTCTAATCTGTAAATATTCAAAATCACATAATATTCACAGGCGGGATAAGATGTCTTCGTTATTGGAAACTCACACTGGCATTTACGAGGAATTGTGACGTTTCTTATAGTAAAAACACTAAGTTGGATATTTTACCAAACCCGGTGGATTTCTGTCCTTGAAACTAGTAAGACCAAGTGAATAAAAGAAAATATCCTATAACATATTTAGTCAAAAGAGAGTCGCCAACCTGATAGGTCCTGAACTGTCATCTAGGCTTCAGCCTCTGTCCCATCGACGAGATGTTGCACCCCTCCGCCTGTTTACAAATACTTTAATGGTGAATGCTCTGACGAACTGCAAACACTTGTACCTTCCCGACGTAACTACCCCGGACAAACCCGACAAGCTACTAAGTCTCATCCCTTTACAGTAGAGATCCTTAGGTGCAAGAAAGCCTTTTATTCCAATAGTTTCTTCCCCAGAACTGCGGGTCTTTGGAACTCCCTTCCGGGATCCTGCTTTTCTAACTGCGCTGATATGCAGAAGTTCAAGTGTAATGTAAACAAAAATCTTTCTACTCATCTCCCTTCATAATGACCCCGCTAATTAAGTCCCTGATAGTAGCCCCCTGCCTCAAAGTGCACTGTGCCTTATTTGGGCTGAAAATTGAATAAAAAAATAAAAAAGATATCGTTTGACCCAGTAAAAATCTGCTTGCAAGTAGTTTAAAAAACGGTCATGGGAGCTGTCACGTCGGCTCGATTGTCCATAAGTGAGAAAACCTTTAACAATTCGAAATAATCATTTTTTTCTTAATTGTTTTCAGCCGGATTTTACTAAAAATTTGGAGGACACACATTTGGATTTTAACTTTGGATCTACTTGTCAGCAGTATAAATCTCTGGGAACATTGATTCTTGTCAACATTTCGCCTTGAAAATTCTTACCCTCTCTTTTCATCTAGATTTTTAGTCTTCATTATAAATTTTATTTTTCAATTCTTTTTTTCCATTTCATGATCTCCTTCTACCGAAATCTGCTTTTTTGTCATTTATGACGAGTTTTCATACAATGCTGTTTCCATTTATGCCAGTACCAGCAAATCCATAGCTTCGCTATATTCATTTGTAATATCCTTTCTCTGAGTTGAAGAACGCATTGCTTTAAAAGTCCACAAATTAAGGAATTTTAATTTATCATATTTGAGCATCCTGTCGAATAATAACTTCATGTAAATATAACTATAATCATAAATTAATGTTTTCGATGACAAGCTCTATTTCCTATCTTGGTTGAATTGAAGGTTTTTATGTGGTTCTGATTACTTTATAAATAATAATATTTGTATTCACTTTAAGTTTACAGGAGCTTTTGCCTTGTTATTTTAATTTTTACTTCTTGATTTGGATTCATATATATATATATATATATATATATATATATATATACATGTGTGTATTGGACTTATATATATATATATATATATATATATAACTTCGAATCTTTCGTAATTATACAATAACAGTAACTGAGATAATTCATGCTTTTCCATCTGCATTGTCAGTTTTAAGTCATATGATTTGTTCAGACCAAGTTCTTCCAGTTCACTTTATATTTTAAGTCATAATTTGTTCGAAGCAACAACTTCCGGTTAACATTACAGTTTTTAGTCATACGATTTGTTCGAAAGTAAGGTGTCTGGTTTACTAGTAATTTTTTGTCTAAAACAAGAACTTCCGGTTCATTTTACATTTTTTCTTCCTTGATCAATATGTATTGGTTTCCGTTATATTCTGTGTGTATCGAAGTAAGACACAGAATGTTTACCCGTCCTGTAATTTCTTTACGTGAAAAGTGAACGTCGTATAATTCTACGCTAAATAAAGTAATTAAAAAAAATATTCTCATGAGCTAAAACATTTAAAAATACCCAATGACAATACACCTCTTCTTCTTTCACCATTGTTATTTTTAAAGAAAATTGTAATTTAAGAAATAAAACTGTAAATCCTACCAAAATGTAACGAAAAGCGATTTCTTATATACACAAAATTATTGCAAAAAGATAATCAAAAATAAATAATCCTACCTCGTCATTCCTTTACATGTATAGACTTGGATGATAGGGACATGGCCTGGTCGATTTCTATCTTTCTATCTACACCACAAACTGTAGAGCTCACAGAACAACGCCCAGATCACACAACACACGAAGTTAGTAACTGTGGTGAACATTGACAGAAAATGAAGCAAAAACTAATGAAAACATTTACACTATAACACTGACAACACTTTTATTAGTTATGTCATGCAAAATACTTCTATTAGTTATGTCGTGCAAAATACTTCTATTTGTTATGTCATGCAAAACACTGCTATTCGTCATGTCATGCAACACGCTGCACTACTGGGAGTGTCAAGCCGAAGTTACCTTGCTAGATATATCTATCACATCAATTCTAACCTGATTCTGAACAATTTTCCATACATTCTACAGATTCATGTCATTTACAAAATCGATCATAAATCGCGCCAATTTCTATTATGTCATCTGTTTTCTCTCATTATCTTTTATTCTACATTTGGCATAATAGCATATTGTATATTTCCGGACAACACTGATCAGGAATACATTTTTGAATTTTGCGAGTACAAAAAATACATCCATAGAATTGTTGGATTAAAACTAGTCGACATGATATATTCTTAGCTCAGCAGATTGAATATGTTTTTTTTAGTCTTGTTTACTCCAAAAAAAAAAAAGACTTCTGCTATTTGGACATAAGCGGTTACTCCTTAGGACCACGTTTACATTTGGAGTATGTAAGGAGATGAGCGAAAAGTCTGTTAACATGGCATTTACTGTTCTGCATGTCAGCACAGTAATGGAATATGGAACCAGGCAGGGAGTTCCAATCTCTAGCAGTTCTTGAGAATTAGCTGTTAGAGTATAAGACTTTCTTGCATCTACGGAACTGTATAGCGTTAAAACAGGTATAGGGATACAAAATTGCGTTGATGAAACAGGGTTGGAGCTTGTTTAATATTGCACAACATATAAGATTAGAGATTCTTTTATGGAAAAGGGGCAGCCCCCAGTAAGTAGCAAAGCAAAACTAGATAGGTTTCAAGATGATATTAGGAAAAGGCAAGAATCGAACCCTGTAGGCAAGTCTTAAAAGATAATATAATATTGAAATCCTAGGAGTACAGAACGAGTGTCATTGTTCTCGCAAATAACTAAATATGTCAGGGAAAGATATTTAATTTTTGAATACAGTGGACAGTTCATTATTTTAGAAACAACTGGGTATTTAATATGTCAGTTAAAAGAATGGACAATACGAATTTTAAAAATACATGACAAAATAGGTTAAAAGAGATACAATTAAATTTAGGAATTCTTTTTGTTTATCAGAAGTGTGTAGATTCGTATGCAAAGGGCACGGGTAAATTGAAACGTTATAAAGTCACATTGGTTGACCACACCTCTGACGTCATAAAGAATAGAAATTCTCAATATATTAAGAGAGGGTTCGAAGTTAAAGATAATCAGAACCACATTCACAAACACAGACAGCCAGAGAGACTCAGAGAAAGTCGGTCAGACTGGAAGCTGATGGCCTATTGGAAGTGGGAGGGGGAAGAGGAGACCATGTAATCGTAAAGGATTGAATCATCATCATCCAGCTGGTATGAATAAAGAAGCATATGTATTTGTAAACTTGTCTCGTCGTCGTCATCATTACAACTGAAAGGTAAATGTGTTTGGTCTACCATCTTGTAAACGACCATTTGTATAATCCCCTTCAAGTATTAATTGTCTGTCCCCTCCTCTATGATCAGTAATTATTTTCCCCCTCAAAAGAACTGTATTACACATTTCCCTCCTTCAATAATTAATTTGCATCTCCTACGTGTTAAAAAATATGAACTGCGTGTGTAATGTATATAAATGTGATTATCATCCTCTGTTCAGAGTCCCTGTATATGTGTCTCCAATATGTACCTGCTACATAACACATGTGGCGGATGCACCAGCCAAGATGCACTGACAATACTCCATGAATAAGCGAATAATGCTTTAGCACGTGTAAGTAATTTTCTAGCATACGACAGACAGAACCTACTTCCTTTGCAGCAGCTTTTGCAATGCCCTCAATATATTTCGGAACAGCGTCTGCCGATTGTATTTTCGTTTGTATACTATACTTATCATTTATAATTAGATTTTTCTTGCACTGTCGCGCTTAACTTCTGAAATAGCTTTGTTCTCTCTCTCTCTCTCTCTCGTTCTCCTCTCCTCTCTCTCGCTCTCTCTATCTCTCTGTCTCTGTCTGTCTGTCTGTCTGTCTCTCTGTCTCTCTCTGGATCTTGCATTCAATTTTACATTTCAACAAGTTGAACAACATCACTTCTCAACTGTGGATATTGATACCAAAGTCGCCCATAGACTTATAGATACGGCTGGAGAGTTGTATATTTTGGTTTCGATTCTAGCTGATGGCACCCAAGTCTTTTTTTTCCTTTTGCTATCGTTACTGTATATTAGGTATATACGGTATATTATTTTTAAATTAAATTTTCGTTAGTCAGTTACGCCGAAGTTTGACATGGCATTTTTGGTTCGCGCAGTCTGCACCTCAAAATTGCCTTGTTTCCATTTGGATATGTTTATGTCTTGAAATGTCATAATATGTCAAACTTCTTGGGCTGATATTTTCTTTTACAAGTGCCACGCATTCAATGTCCAATTCGTGCTTAAACAATTAGAACATTCCGAGCCGAACAACAAGAATGACGATGGACAATAGCAAATCAATTTCAGTGTTTGTTATCCGAATCGTGATTTTTATCTTGATTAGTTCGTGCGGTTGCTGATTTCACTCGCTTTCTTCAAAGTTGATCGCCGCAAGTTAAACTGAACTGAATTCAAACAGATAAACAAGACTTTCTACGATTTGCTTGTTTCAATCTAATGTGTGTTTAGCCGTTCAAGTAATACTAACAACATATTTGCTGCAAATCGTGCGACGTTTCTTTTATTTTAACATAATAAATTTTAACAGAAGACATAGGTAGCTACCATATTTAATGCTACTTAGACTAAGCTTTCTCCGTTAACAATTACGAATAACATTCCCAACTTACGATTGCAAGTAAGCGCATATTTCAAACTCCACGGTGTCTCATTTACAGGCAACATGAAATTGGCAAAAATAAATTTAGGACATTTTCAACGCTACTGCCAAAAAAAAAAAACAACTTCCATCGAGCTAAAAAAAATTACACCAGAGAGTAGCTTCTATATTTATAAAGCCACAATTCCAATATCATGGAGTTCTGTTGGCATGTATGGTCTGGTTCGTCTACTCCTAGACTCTCACTCCTAGATAAAGTTCAAAAAGGATTCTCAAATCTATCCTGTACCGAATTGTCTGCCAACCTTCAACTTCTGTACCATCGCAGAAATGCGTATATTTTACAAATATTTACATGCAATTTACATGAAATCAACTCTGATGAATTCGTAGAATGTGTGTCCGCTCGACAAACATACCTGTAAATAACCCGACAAGCATCAAATCACACTACTTCAATGTTGAGCTCTCAAAATTCCGGAGATTCGTCTACTCTAATAGTTTAATCCTTCCGACTGCTAGACTTTAGAAACCTTCCTATTTCCTGCACTAATCTACAGAAGTTTAAATGTAATGTGAACAGACATCTCGCTGCTCAACTCGTGGCAGTCCCTTGTTAGACACGATAACTATATAGTAGCCCCTTATATTCCATTGGTAATATGTCTTATTGGGGTTTTAAAAATTTAATACAGAAACTAATTTTAAATATAAAACGCAATGGAAATTAAAACATTTGTTGTATTTCCGCAGTATTGAAAAAATAGGATGATACACTGATATATAAAAAATATAATAGTATATCATTTATTGTAGGTAACGATTATTGATGGTTTGTCCTTAGGAAAGAATCCGACGGTTTAATTCAAATCCTCAACCAACATCCTTTTCGGTTGTTATCACGTAACCATTTGTCATTATCTGAAATGTCCCTTGTGAGGGCATTGTTACTGTAGTTACACATAAAATGCGTTTTTTTCGGACATTGACATTTCACTGAATTGAGCTGATTTAAGTGCAATTTGATTACACCTGTGTAACTTTCTGACAAAGAAAAACATTTCATAAATTATATATCTATCTTATCCTTTTTTTTTTTTTTTGACAATTGATCAACTTGTATTTTCTCCCATGGAGATGCCTTGAATAATATTTCATAATTTTGTATAATGATTTTACGTTGTTCCTTTTTTACATTTGTCGAAAGTTTTAGGCAGACATACATACATAAATACATACATACATATATTTAAGCACCGAGATGAGATTTATATTATAGATGATTTTAGGTTTGTTTTTTTGTTTTTTTACATTTATCACTTGGTGAAAGTCTTGGTCAAAATGATTTCTCGGTATACACGGATTATATATTAAACACATTCAAAATTCCATTCTTCTCCATCGATTCTAATATACGTTGCTAATCGTCCAAGATTAAGCGGCATCTTGTGACACAGTTAACTCTGTAAATGAGTGTTCTGTTGTGTCCACCATCTGGAGAATAATGAACTCTTCACCTGATAGAAGACAAAGAAGATTTGCTTCTTGACGTTATAACAAACGTTATGCATGAGTCGTGCATACGTGGCATTCGGACTGAGTTATAATAATTGTAGTTAATTTTCGGTTTAATTTATTGAAGTAATGACACTTTGGATGTTCCATATGTAACAATGATATGAAAATATATAATTTCAGTTAGCTCGCGGTTTGTTTATAAACAAGCGTTTGAGCACTCTACAAGTAGCGGACGGATGTTGATGTAAATAGACATTCGGACAGATTAGTTGCGGCCATCGCTTCCGTGGTCGAAATGTAGAACTGCTAACTGTAAACATGACGATTCTAGGTTCGAACCTTGGCTTATGAGAGGTGCTAGTCTAACGGCACTGATGAGTTGTGATACAACGAAACAGGACTGTATGTCGATGAATACAAATATATATATGTATATATATACATGTCTAGGACTAATTACTGATTTATTAGCAATAAAAACAATGATAATTCTCTCGATTGAAACATTCTCGAAATTTAAGCATTTAATACCTGGCTGTACTAATCTACTTTCAAAATTTTTTTTTTTAAATAAAAAAATAATTATGAAATAACAATCACTTTTTTATTCGGGTTACATTGATTATAAGCGGGAGGGGGGGCTTTCTTCAGTCGTAAAATACGCTTAAATATGATATTTTAATGTGTCCAGATTTCCTATATATTATTATAAAGCCTTATTTCAAAAGTAAAAAAAAGGTATTTGGGTGTTATCAGCTAGGATCGAAACCGAAATTAATACTGTAGCATTCAAAGATAATACGTCACCACTGTACCAACGTGATACGCATAGGAACTGATTAAAAATTAAAAATTAAAAATAGACTATAATCATTGTATAACATATATGGCTTTTTCTGTTAATTTGGACTTATTTATGCTCCTTAAAATTAGTTTAACCGGCTAAAACCCCATAAACGAACTGTCCATAAAAATCCAATCATTTGAAGCTCCTAGCACCGCTCTGTGATTTTTAGTTTTGGGAAAGATAGAGTTTGAAAATATGGAGACAGACAGCCAGACTGATAGGTAGAAACAGTGCGTTTAATATATTATAGATATTATTTTTTATAACTAGGATTAACGGATTCTTACGAATTTAATGAATCTATTATTTTTGTTGCAAATCTCATATAAAATATAATATATGGTGTAAGCAAAACAAGCTCTCATGCTAATAAAAACAAATGATATTTTTTCTATATTTATGGGAATAAAGCTTTGTAGATGTTAGCTATAAGAATTATTTTAAAGTAGGGGTATATATTCCGAGAGTAGCAGCTCAATTCAATGTAATTGAAAACAATATACTTTAAATTAAAAGTCACTTGTTGTATTTACAATATTTTTTTCTTAATAGTAATTTTATGAAATATTTTGAAAAGTATGATCTCATGATGTATTTTTATTCTTATGAGAACTAAGCATTATGAATATTAACTATAACAATTCTATTTAAGTATGATTATATATTACGAGTAATATATCTCAAATAATGTTAATATAATCCTTACACGTTAACTAAAATGCCAGTTGTCGTATTTACAGTGAGAATTTTTATTTAATATTATTTTTATAAAAAAATATGATGTTATAAATAATATTAAAATGTTTTATAGTAGCGTTTTGCTTGTAATTTTACGAGGCGATTTGATAATAGGACCCTTTTGTGTATAAAAATGGAGTCGTGAGCATATGACACGTTCAAATCACGAAAACAAAATGAAAATAATAAAATTCATACAGTTGGCAATTCCGAAAACAATATTGATTTTTTTTTTTTTTACTAAAGTTTTTTAACTTTAAATTTCTGTTGTAAATTCTACGTAAACATATTTGTTTATAACAGTCGATATTGTGTTATTAAATTTTTGCGGATTTAATATTCGTATTACTTGGAATCTTCTGACAACTGTTCCCATCCCTGGTGTTATTTCGGCCATGTTTCGCTGATAGAAGTGAGGATAAAGGGTTCCATTCTAATTTACGTGCAAATTTCCGTGTTTGAGAGAAAGAATCTCTAGCTTGACGAGATGACCTGAAGAATGTCAAAGGTTATATCGAATAGAACTTTGTGTAAATAACATCCCAAATCATAAAGTAGTCCGAACAATCCAAATAAAATTAATAAACAAACTAGTATCGAATTCGACATCCATATTTATTTCCGTATAACCGACACAGCTTTTTGTATCATTTTTAAGCGACAGAACTATACAAATTGGAAAATATAAATGCATATCTGTATTGTTGTCCTATTCGTGTTTATAAATAATTAGTTTATTTTCAAACTTTTCCATCTATTCCATAATAAATTTAGTCTGTTTACGATTAATAAAAAGAAATCAGAAATTACATTTATCCGTATAGAATGCGCCTTTCGTTTTAAATTGTAGAGAATGTGTCTATCTTTATGACAAGGTTAATGATAATTCTAAAAATAAAATTGCTTATAATCAATTCTTTTTCATATCTTACGTGTTTGGTTTTCCGTAAAAAAAGTACAGATCGGATAAAGAACTTGGAACAGTGCAGACTATTAGCAACGAAAGCAAACATTGAAGACAACAGATAATATCAAAACAAAACATCTTATATACAATAAACTAAACGGATTTCTTACAAAACTCTGTTTTATATAAAATTTAACATATTTAAATGAAATATTATTGCAGTTGTTGTATTCCATACTTGTGTAAATCTCGCTGACCATTTTATAAACATCTTACATACAATAAACCAAACCAATTCATTGCAAAGCTGTTTTATATAAAATTAAACATATTTAAATGAAATATTATTCTAGTTGTAGTCTTCCATACTTGTGTAAATCTCGCATTTTATAAACCCTTCTAAATCTAACAACCTTAATGGTAATGTTAATTATTTTGATAATTATCCGGTATTTATTAAGTAGTGTATATATTTATTCAGTATTATAAGACTTGACTTTACTTATTATCTTTGAAATAGTTCCGGAAAACTATTTGTTTGTTTACAGATTTTTAAGAGTCCATTTTTATTTCATATTTCAGCGTGTTTGTATATTTTAGCCACTATTAGACTTTTTTTTTAGTTTATTATTTATTTACAGACGTAAAAAACATTTTAAACGATTTATTATTGGTTGTTAATTTTAAATGTAATGAAATGTTAATTTGAACGAAGGCTTATATGCTATGATAAAGCTGTTCAAAATTATTGAGTTCATATAAGCAACGCTTACTTTTGAGCATCGCTACTTAGGTATCAACAAAGTTCACAATAAAAAGAAACTTAAATAACGTTCCTGAATTTTTGAAGTGATGATTGGTTATTTGTATTATTTGGATTCTTCAGACTACCGTTCTCAACTTGAGTGCCATTTTCACAACGTTTCCGCCGATGTAATCTTCGACATCTTGAGATGTATCTTGTCAAACTCAGGAATGTGTCTGTCGAACTCGAAAATTTGGACGAAACTTTTTATTTACTTACTTAATTTAATTTTTTTCACAAAATACCGTACCGCATACTTGGAAAAATCAATTGTAAAAGGTTCAATTATCGGTGTGGGCGACAATTTTTCAATTTATAAAACTTTAGTATCCCTTTTTCCGCCTAACCATGGATCAGAAAATTTTCCACAGCATTGAATATTCTATATATCAAATTTTAAATCTCTAGATAAAAAATGTACGTATATATATATATATATATATATATATATATATATATATATATATATCGGAAGTCCAAGACTCGAGTTTCGCTCTACATTGGGCTCATCAGTTAGACATACCCGAACCGGGATTCGAAACTCGAGCTTCGTGCATGCGATGCGAACACTTTGTCACTTGGGAAAACGCGCCACACTCAAGAAAGTCTATTAACTACCACAGATCAAAGAAATCGCGGCGAAATCCGACTATGGAACGATACTAACTCGTCTCGACAAGGAACGTCGTCATCTAACCAAATTATAACCCAAGCCGATGTCTAACAAGTGGGAATTTTATACTCGCCAGGACGATGCCATCATATACGCTAACCTAGCGAGCAGTTAGTAATAGAATTTTCAGAATGTGAGACATTATATAATAATTGGAAGGTTTTAATTTAAACAAACTCGATTTAAAAAGCACAATTAAAATAATCGTTTTGGCATCGGAAAATAAGCATCAATTTTTTTCGATCCCCATACTATTCCGATATCCTCAAATCTTCCTATTTTTCGATTCCCGATTCCGAATCCGATAATCGTTCCAACACTGATACACAAATACGCACGCACACACACTCACACACACACACACACATTGAAATACACTATTTATTGCTATCAACCCATTCTTTGATGTCTTGATTTTTGCTAAAACAATATATATAAATTATATATATATATATATATATATATATATACATAGATAGATAGATAGATAGATAGATAGATAGATATAAGTTCAACCATTCTGATGAGTCGTAGACGACCAAACACATGCCGCTTCCCAATTTGGGACTACCAAATTGGTCAGAGGAATATTATTCCCAACTCGCATTTAGGTAAAAATGCACTTTCATATAAATAATTGAATTCATTCAAAAAAGTATCGCTAACAAAAACAAATAAACAACATCTCTCTCTCTCTCTCTCTCTCTCTCTCTCTCTCTCTCTCTCTCTCTCACTCTTATTCTCTCTCTGTGTTTGCAATTTCATAAAATGCGTAGGAAGATGAGGATAAGTATATATATATATATAAGTATATATATGTGTGTGTGTGTGTGTGTGTGTGTGTGTGTGTGTGTGTGTGTGTGTGTGTGTGTGTGTGTGTGTGAAAATATGAAGGTGTCGATCGGAAATCAAATTATTTGGATACAATCCAAGAAGCCTCTTAGGGGTCTAGATGAAGTGATATTGCGATATTTTTTTAACGAAAGGTCACTTTGTCGTAGAAATCTGATAAAGATTGGAAAATATGTGGGAGAGTCGACGTGGCTTCTTTTCCTACGCAACTTTACAAGCATAGGCAGCCGTTTGTGTCTGCGTTATTATATGTACATTACGTACACTTAGCTTTGACATCATTCACTTTTTTTCGTTTGCTAGTAATTCATTTACCAAACAACACTTCAAGAATTTTATTTTACACGATTAATCTAGGTCGTTGAATTGACTTAAACCCCCACTTTAGGAGCTGCATTTAAAAAACATAATGTCATTTTTTTATACTAAGGATATTAATTTTGTAACAATAATTATTTAACCAATAAATACTCTAATCTATCTATAACAGTAAGAATCTGTGTGAGGATATTTCTCAACCTATATACTCACCGGATTTTGGTACACAGACTTGAAATTTACTATATGTGGAGAACTTTTTAATTGGTTTTCATCAGGAAAATGCTGCTAAGAGGTCAAATTTAAAAAATTCGTGCCTGAGGGTCATCGGATTTTTATCTGTTTTTCAACTATTTAGCGACTGCGCATGCGCTAATCGTTCATCTGACAACTTCCTTATGTTAAGAATAAGTAGGTTTCAAAGCATGTTTTGAAGCCCTTGGCAAGCTGGTCTAATGGCTATCGTACTTGACTCATTGTCTTTACATTTTGGTTTCAATTTCATCTCGAGTAAATTTTTTAACTTACAAGAAGTGAACTGTTTAAAAAACATAATACTCGCATGCAAATGTCTCAGTTTCTTTCCGTTTTTTTAATTTTAAGTTACCTTTAATACAAGCCAACCCCGGGTGCATCTGCTAGTATAATATATTTCCTTAATATTATTAACGGCGATCCAGTCTATTCATCTTCCTCATATCGTATGAAGTTGAAGTTTCTAATGCTAATATCTGTTACATATAGTTCGATTTTTTTTCTAGAAAGACACAGCTTCTAACGGGAGAAACAAAGTGAGGCTTACCAACATCATAAGTGAAAGTGACTTTTATGGAACGAACTGGATTCGAACTTAGGGCACCCCCTGGATTCATACGATATAATGATGACCAGAAAAAGTGTAACACACTCTCACATGTCAAACCTAGTCCTAGACTGAGAGCGAACTTTAAAGAGTGCAACATCAGTTTTAAGACTGATTTTGATTAAGTAACCACAAGCTATGACATTCTGAAATGGATCATACTAGTTATCGTAGCTGCCACAGGGCTTATGAAGAAGAACCTGAAGTCCTACCTAACTAATATTCCTTGTGAACCTAATGCAAAAGAGATCCAGACAAGAAACAAGAACGGCGAGGATACTAAAAAGAGCTCTCAGTTGGTTTCGATAAAAAACGGACAATGTTGGCAGCTGGTTTGACTGCCCCATACCCAGCATTACACTCTTCAAAGGAAGAAATGTTTTAAAAAGTTTATCCTTTAAACAAAAGTGAAAAGTATATCAAAGCAGGACAGATACGAAAGATAAAAACGGGATCAGGAAGTAAAAAACTAATTTCTTTTGATTTTTAAAGGATATTAAAGAAAAATTATGGGTGTAGGGCCAGCAGCGTCGCCCCGAAAAAGAACTTCTCGCTACAAAAGCGTCTACAAAGTCACGGATGGCCCATGTCCATCCAGTGGCTCAAGCCTATGGATGGATGGATAGGAAAATATGAGTTTATACTCGGG
>NC_136508.1:48557749-48575249 GCF_053919585.1 Euprymna scolopes
CACTTTTATTTAGGAATGTTGGAAATTTTCCCCTTATCTCTCCCGTAAATATTCTTTATCTTTCTACTAGTAAGATACGCATAATGATTATATTTTTATTAATAAAAAAAAACTGAGACACGTGCGTGCGAGTATTATGTTTTGTTCTAAACAGTTCACTTCTTGTAGATAAAGAAAATATTCGAGCTGAGAATAAAACCAAAACCTAAAAACAGTGAGTCAAATAGGATAACCATTAGACCAGCTTGACACGTATTTACAACGTGTTTTCAAACCTACTTATTAGTTACACCAAAAATCTGTCATGTTTTACGACCGCGCATGCGGATTCGTGAAACAGTTGACAAAGAGATAAAAACCCGATGGGTCCCAGGTACCAATTTTTCAATTTTAATACTTAGCAGCCTTTTTCACCGGATGAAAACTGATTAAAAAGTTTTTCACGCGATTTAATACTCTATATACCCAAATTTCAAGTCTGTCAATAAAAAAACAAATATTGGTCGAGACATATCTTCACACACACGTTTACACTTTTATAGATATATAGATTAAAAAATCATTATATAAAAGGAAAATGAACGCCAACTAAATTCATGATAGATGATGTTCAACGAACTAACAAACAGCAACAATAAACATAAATAAACAAAACTGTCAGTCCACTTATATCTGAAACATTTTAACGAAAAAGTAAAGAACATTTACATATTGATTGTCGAGTTTGTATGTCAAAATTAAAACCGATTTTACAAGTATTAATTAAACATAATTAATTCTACTTCTACTTATAAGTAGTTCATCAGCAAGCTAATAGGAAGTCTTATACACGTTTATGTATTATAATGCGAAAAAAAAACATGATAAAAATAAGTGTGTTTTATCTCATTAAAAAAGACAAACACAGCATAGCAAGTAGACGTAGATGTAAAACGTATCGCTTAGAAGGTTGTTTCCCGTGATGATGTTACACACGCTCCCACTGCCCATCTTATACCTGATATATGCGTATTGTTTCGAAATTTGTGTTTTAGATTGTTTTTTTTTTTTTTAATATTTGTGAACCCATGCGCCGCTAATCGGCAGCCGTCAAAGTGGTAAACGATGACACGACCAAAAGAAAAGTTATATTAAAATACGACCACATCACATAACATTGGAGTCGGTAATTGTTTTCGAGCATGCGAGCACTTCGTGGCACACGAAAGTAACCAAAATTTTTATTTTTCTATAAGAAGCCTGACATTTACAAGTGTCAGCTGTAATATAAACATTAAAAAAACAATGATAAAATTCACACTTGCAATTATTTTAAATGTACAAATTTCATTATTTTTGGACGTCTGCATACATAATCTACTTAGAAATAATGATTAGTTTTTGAGTGTGTAACTCTCCGTTTATACACTTTTAATGCTTCTCCAATCTAATGCAGGACGTTAAACAAGAGCATTAAAAGCTACACGCTCACGAGTCTCGTAAATTTGTTTGTGAGTGGTAACATGAAGAAAAAATTGGATGAAAACAATATTTAGATCAACAAGAGTAAGTCGTTAATTTAATAATAATAAAACAATGTGAAATACTATAAAATGAGGACAGTTTAATTATCTGTTGTTAAACAGCTGTTGCTAAGCGTATAAGCGTATTTTATTAAACCTTCCTGTCTGATAAAATTGCAGACAGAAAAATGTGACTGCTAAATCATATGTATTATTTGGATTTATCGGACTACTGTTTTAAATTACAGTGTGATTTTCACAACGTTTCGTTCGATGTAACCCACGACTTTGCTCATGTGTATCTTGTCGAACTCAGAAATATTTCCGTCGAACTCGAGAATTTGGACGGAATTTCGAACGGACTCCTATATTTACTGTACAGAGGTAGCGTGCTCTTGTTCCCTCAGCCATGACGGGATAGAGGTCCTAAATAATTCGCAATTGTATATTTCAGTCGCATACATTGATAAATACGATTGCGAATTACGCATAAGATATATAGTAATAACATACTGACGCTTCAAGTGTCTACAACAATTTTAAATGCCTCTACCTAATAAAGTCTGGAAACATTGAAGGCACCTCGTAGTATGGATTTGGGTGAGGGTTATATTCGTATCATGGTAACCTTGCGGCAAACGAAGAAATACGATCTGAGGGTAACATGATTGATAAGGATATAAAAGGTTAGCTCCTGTAATAAAAAAGATCTAGAAATGCAGGTGTCAAATGATATGACATAAAGATGACGTCATGTGTTCGGGGGCAGAATCGAATTTCTAAGGAGTCGATCGTTGAGAGCTCTCGTCAGTCTCGAAAGATAATGGATAACCCTGTAAAGGCAACGGTGCGTGTGGTTGTGAAGCAAGGGGGGTAGCGCAATCGCAACTGCATCTTCTCTTTAATTTGTACTCCTTGATATAGTGGAAAGTAGAATTCAGGACGACGGGAAGCAATCCCGAGATAAGCGGCGAGCACATACCGCACCTGGAATTCGGAAATAATCACCAACTTTAGTAATGACTAGGCTTAAAATTGCTTAACTTCAGTGATCTGACGAGAACCGGTGTGTCAACGGACTTATGCCGCATACATACGATGTAAGCATCTAGGTGACTGTTGACTTCAGACTCTGACCGTGCGTCGTAATCATTTACACTAAGTTAGAAAAAAGATAAAAAGTAATTAATTTAGCAATTGGTCTTTTTGCTTCTAAGTAGAAAACCTCTCTCTAAATAAAACTTTCGAAATCTTAGCAATCATTCGTCTTATTTTAAACAGAAGACTAACGGAAACGCATGGAAAATCGACGATCAAAAGGATGCAAAACGTGCATTAAATGACTTTGTTTAATAAATTTGCTCCTTGATCGCTCACTGTCGAAAAAAGTCTATGTGCAAAAGTATACGTTCATGAAAAGATTATTATGTCTGTGTAACTGTGATCCTGTCTGTGTAACGTGAAAACGCCATACTTTAGTAAGAAAATTGAAATGCGCAATCGTGCAAGCATTCTGTACAATTTTGTTGACCGATAAATTCTATCAATAAAAATGAAAAACAATTAAAAGTAGATAAACATTTCTTATATTGGCTATATTAAAACATACAAATCTTCATTTTGGCACTCGACGCAGTTTTTCCATTTATGATATTTTTTTTTCTGTGTGGACATTGTTATTTGCATTCAATGATTTTTAAATAAAACATAATTGAATTTGTGTTGGAAACATTTTTTTCCTGAGGGTGAAACAAATGAAAGTTTTCTCACAAAAAATCCGTATAATTATCCTTTATGTGTTTGCGGTGGAGCGTATAACGACGTGTTTATCCATGAAACCCAATTAAATGGTTGCAAATTACGTTTTTTCTTTCATACAAAGACAAAGATGAACACTCAGAGTACTGCCAAGTATAGCCAAATTCATAACAACATATATATCTATAATATAAAGCTGAACGTCTGTGTGTGTGTGTGTTTCTGGTCACAAATAGGCTCCTATATGGTTGATTATTTTAAAAAACTGATTACATATAATGATAGAAGATTTATCGAGGATCAGGAATGGCGATGTTTGATCTGGCAGAACAGTGCTTCATAAAAATTGTGGGGTCTACGTTCGCGCCTGGCCCCCTAAGTATGGAAATAAAAAATGAAAAAAAAAACGTTTACAAGGGTTTTTGATATAGATGTACATAAGAATACTTTGATAAGTATGTTTTAACTTTAATATGGATGGTATAATAAAATTGTGGGGTCTGCGTTCGCGCCTATACTCCATGAAAATATGGCACAAACTTTAACAAAGAATTTTCATATCTATCTGCGTAAGTATACTTTGATAATTATGTTTCAGTTTGAAGAAATATGGTATAATAAAATTATTAGGTATTCGTTCGCGCCTGACCTCCAGAGAATGTAAATATGCCACAAAGTTTAACAAGGTTTTTAAAAGGGGTGAAGGTCCACAATAATACCTTAACTTTAATCTAAATTCACGTTAGCTTTTATTTATTTTTTTCAGTTGAATCATATTGTGTTGAATAAATTCACATCATAAATTCACGTTCTTATTAAAGTGAAAGCCAATAAAAAAGTCAGAACTTTAGACAATTCTCGACACAAATTTTGTATAACTGTTTTTCCTTCTCCACTTGCACGTGGCACTTTTTCGAAAATAGATAAATAGATAAATAATAAAAGATAAGAACGTTACTTGTTACCGTGTCAAAAGAAGGAAAAAAATCCTACTCACGTAGTTACGTGTCTTTTTAAAAACATTAACATAACCTTTTTATTTTTATTTATATATCTGTTTAACCTTTTTTGTCAGTGTAATTCAGTTGATTACAACCCTTTCTACGTGTTCTTTACATTACAATAGTACAACCCTGAATTCGACGGCGAAATACTACACCGTTCAATAGTGTAAAACTGAAACGAAGCTGTTCTGCTTGAAAAGGGCACAATTTTCTTCTTATTCATATTAATATCGATTCTTTGCTTTAAATATCTAAAGTAATTACGTGTTTACTTTTTAAATATCCCATTTTGCTGTTTCGGATTATTTTACTAAAGTACGTAAATCTTCATTATTTTTCCAAACTGTTTGTGTTTCTTTGTTTTTTGATATTTCGTCGATATTATTTAGTAAGAGTGTTTAGCAGAAAAGCCAACAAACGACTATCCGAAAAAAATAAATATACAAGAAATAAATGTTACCATAGTCAATAAAAGTTCAGTTCATGTTTTTTTTGTTTTGAAATAGTTTGTAATGCTCTTTACTTGAAATAATTTCAGTGAACCGAAATTAAAACGAAATTTGAGGCAGTAACTACTTAAATGAATTTTTATATAAACTACACATGCCATAATCGAATATTCCTCAAGCACAAAATAACGGAAAACATTCAAATATGTTTCTTTGCGTTGATGGAACTCTCTTAAATTGTTAACACAGAATGCTAGGTGTCCCTCCTTCAAATTGAAATCGGGGCTCTCCATTTTAAAGTCGCTGCCATTTTGATTTTTTAAACCGGGTCGTGAATTAAAAAACAACATTTTTTTTACAAACTACTTAAAAATACAAATAAATGAAATTTTCTACCATAAAAGTAATTTTTATTGACAATGGTAACATTTATTTCTTGTATATTTATATTATTATATATATAACATTTTCTCTTTGTATGGAAACATCATTTTGTTTGTCACTCTTGGCTACGAATAGAAACAAAGTTGATATAAAAAATATATTTTCGCGAAAACTATCTTTACTTTCATCATATTTTGCTTAGGGTAAAATTTTTGAGTATCAAAACATATCTCTTTACAACCTCCTCCTTTTCATAACCTATCATACTTTCATCAATCACAGTCCATTTTCTGTAGGCTGTTTTTGAACCCAGTCAACGACGGGCACTTCTGCTAATATATATATATATATATATATATATATATATATATATATATATATATATATATATATGTGGGTGTGTATATATATATATATATATATATATATATATATATATATATATAAGGAGAATAACAAAAATAGTATTCCGACGAAATAGAGAAATCAAAAAGGAAAAAAACAATTTATGTGCTTATCAACGTTTCGTCTTTATTTCGAGACTTTCTCTAGACCCATTAGATTAAGAAAACAAACTACCAGTACAAATATTTGAAAATATATTTTTGATGTAATTAAATGTACGACCCTGTCACATTTCAGAAACGGAAAAGGCGTTGAAAATTAAAGGGAGGCATAGCGTTGTAAATGCAGAGTAAGATTTTATTATAACGTCATATAGCCGTTAATATATTTAAAATTATATGATGCATTTCATATTCTTTTTGCAACAAGTATGTCCGTAATAATTCGAATATGGATCGGTTACTCAAATGAAATAAGTTTATTTTATTTAGGTAACTTATGGACTGATTATATGTATTGCTTAGGAGGTGTTTTATATTGTGAAAGAGTTAACTTATGTCTAAAATTAAATTATGTTATTTTAATAGAATGTTACTTATTAATGACAATACATTATAGAAACCTCCACATTGTTTAAATGTGCTTGAATTTGCACTGAACGCTGATACAAGAAGTCTCCGTTCGTGGTTTATTTTAAATAAATTGTAGTTTTTTATTTGTTTTTTGTTTTTTGTTTTTTTTTTGCTTGTTTGAAGTCAAAAGAATTTTCATGCTGCAATGACTGAGAGAATAATGCATTTAGAGAATTGCTCTCTCTGTTTTATGTTTATTAAGCCGTTTATCTTAGCTGCATTTTGTTTATCCAACGTGTATCGGATGGTAATTTTTGCAAGGAACACTGTATATGCCTGCATTGACAACTCAACGCAGATAAGAGAAAAGGTTCAATAAACATATGAGACATGAAACGCATTATTCTCTCAATTATTGCAGCATAATCATGGTCAAATCTTCTTTGACAATGATGGAGTTGTTGACTCGTGCATTGTCCTGGTAGAAATGTCATTGATACGATTTGGGTGGTGCTGGTTCCTTCCGACAGATTACATATTAAAATTTTTGTGATAGTTCAATAAACATCTGTTAAAATGTATGTATGTTTGTATATCTGCCAAAAACGTTCAACAGAGGGGACAGATTTTCACGAGACTGGTATCATTTTGAAGCTTGACCCCATCGGACGACAAACATCGAGAAACTGGCTAAAAATATTTTGTACAGGAGTGGTCAGGGTTTTTCTTTCGCTGACATATTTTGCAAGTCATACATCCCTCGCTTCCATGACGTCATATAAAACGCGTTTCGACCGGCCGCGACGTCACACCCATGCTGGGCATATTGATAAGACAGTTTGAGGGGTTTTTTCACCTATTTTTTCTCTGGTGTGATACGGTTCTCGCATGCTTACTGCTGCTTTTTTTTTATCGTTCGTAATTTTCCTTTTTTTAACGCATTTTTAAAAATGAATATATAGACATTGAACAACCCAACCTTCCCATACAGACACATACGTTTGTCCTTCCCGATATCGGTAGGATTCAAACACTGTTTTCTTCTCATTTTCGTATGGTCTATGATCTTTTTCTTTTCTTGCATTTTTCCTTTTAATATCCTGAAGATGTCCTCTGAAATAGGGACGAAACGTTGATTATTTCATAATTTCATTCGGTTTTTCTTTTTGCAAAATAACATAACGTCAACCATCGCTGGTATTTTTATTTTATTTGTATACATACATACACACACACACACATATATATATATATATATATATATATATATATATATATATATATATATATATATATATATATATATATATATACTAGAAGGGTTGCTGGCGATACCTGGTCGTAATATACGCTTAAATTCGAGATTTTGAGTTATGCAGATTTTCTAGCTATTAATATAGAGCCAATTTGCTAGTAATTATTTTATTATAACCAATATATAGTATTAGCTGCGCAGCATGGCCCGGTAATGAAAAACGGTTAAATGTGGTATATTAATGCACAGAGATTTCATAATTATTATTATGGAGTTAATACTTTATTTTTTATTATATTGCACGTAACACGTAGTAATTATTTCAAAAGTAAAACAAATATGATATGGGTGAATGCAACCAGCTTAAACTGAAACCAAACATGTAGCTTTATAACCTTATTCGATACTGCTTACGCACATAAAAACGTTACAAAGGTAACGCTGTTAAAAATATATAAATGCTTACTAGCGAATGCGTAGAAATAAACACGTTTAGTCGACCATACGTTTATGCATTTATCCACGCATGGGGCTCTTCATTCTGATTATTCCTGGCTGACCCATATTGAAGTCTTTCAGTATTCTTTTGTGTAATGATTTTGGTATGACGACCCTCTAGCTGTAATCACACATAGAAAAACTTTCTATATTTGCTGGTCTTTATTTGTGATTTCTATTTTGTAGCATTAATAAATTCGTATTTGTGCTTTGCATTTTATTTCATGCAGTGTCACCGGAAGGTCTCAGATAATATTGCACATCATGGTTTTAATTTCACTATTGGTTAGTTGGGAAGTAATAACACAGTCCTCAAGAGGTTCACTTTGTTTCAGAACCAACCTTGCAAGTCTGTTCGAATGTGTGATCTACTGGCAGGAGAAGTACTCCATCTTGAAATTGTAGTTCAGCAGATAAATCCCCTACTTCATCAGTCTCTTTGCTGTAGACGTATTGCCAATTTTTGACGCAAAAATGCTCAGTAGAGGTTTATGTACATTCTTTGTAACTGCTAAGGTAATAGCAAGAGCTGCTTTCTCGATTTATGAATAGTGATTTTTTTTTCTGCCGGAAGCAGAAATCTTGAATGATGTGCAGTAGGATTTCGTATTCTCGTCCTGCATTTTATTCAAGATACAGGTCTGTATACTGTAACAACTCGCATTGCTAGCAACTATATCTTCGTTTGCGTCATAGTGAGTATAGAAACAATCTTACATCGGGGTTTTTATTTTATTTTATTGATTGTCGTCTTACATTCCGGTGTCCATTTCCACAGTATGTCCTTTTTAGTAGCCTGATCAGTGAGGGCTGTGCATATTGGGAATGATTGTCTGGTCATTATTCAATAATCCCGAAAGCATTGTAATTCTCTAACATTTTTGAACGCCGCCATATCCGTTATAGTTGTGGCCGTTTCCAGGTCCATTATCCTACCGTTTTTGTCGATAAAATGTGTCATGTATTTTATTTCTTCAATAATAATAATAATTATTATTATTATTATTATTATTATTATTATTATTATTATTATTATTATTATTATTATAATCTATATATATAAAAGCGAAAATGTATGTATGTATGTTTGTATGTCTCGCGAAAACTTTCGACAGAGGCGACGCATTTTCACGAGATTGGTATCATTTTGAAGCCCGATATCTTGGACTACAAATATCGAAAAATTGGCCAAAAACATTAATTTTTTCACCCTAAACTGGAACCTTTTCTACAAGAGGAGTGCCGAAAAAATTGTTCCTTCATTTTCTCTCCTCCACCTACTACGACAATAACGTCATGTTTGACTTAGAAAACATTGATGTTAGTTCAAACCACCTGCAAGTGGTTTTAAAGGTTTAATTTTATCTGTTCTCAATTGTATATCTCTTTTGGCGTAGGGGTAACGTGTCAGGCTTTTTTCCGCCTTAGCCTTGATGCCTCGGGTTTGAGCCTAGCTTCCTACCGATTTTTTTTCCTCTTTTACACCTTTTTTCCTTTTTGCTTTGTTTTGGGTTTTCCAATTTTTTTTTTAACATCGTATTTTTTATAATATTAAAACAGGGTCACCCTCTCCTACATACACACCTTAAAACACCCGGGCAACGCCGGGCACTCCCGCTATTAATAATAAAAAAAGCATTTACTTTTCATTTAAAAACCTAAACCTTGTGTTCGAAGAAATCTATTGTCGACATGTGTTTTATATAGTCCTTTAATCTTACTTATTATATCATTCAGTTATGCAATTGAAAAATTAAGGCTGTAACATAGTATCCATAAATCCTTAAAAATATCAGTACGAGCATGTATGTTAATTTTTTGCCGTTTCCTGAATTTAAATGTATGTGTCACTTAGACCTACTTGATCTTTTCTCCGTTTTGCTTAAATAAAACCTTTTCATGGCTGGAAACCAAGACCACTGGTACTACTTTAGTACTACATTTAAACCAGTGAAGAAGTTGGCCCAAGGCAAGCATTTTTTTACTTCTTTTTAACAAAGAGGGGATGGGGTAGTCGATTGATTTAATTCACTGTTTTTTTTTAAAGGATTCCAATCTTTTCGTAAGTTTTCTCCAACAAGACGAACAGTACATTTTTAATCTAGAATACAGGCCGCGTGTTATCTTTGAGTTCAAATGCGACTGACATTTTGAGCGAGGTTCCTTGAAGGAGGGGAGAAGTGATTAGAGATGCAAGTCTTTATTAAAAAGCTCTAGATCAAATGTACAAGTATACTTCCACGACAATTAATAGATGGAGTAATATTTTATAAGTTCAGGCTACGTTGTCTAATGTGGAGGTTTTTTTTAATGCATTTTGTGGAGGGATTAGAGGAGATGTCCCTTGTTTTATAGTCTGTATCATTATGTTTCCTTTTTCCTTCAATTTTATTTCTTGCTGAAGAACTTTTTGTCTCAAAATTTTTCACTATTGGTGACCCCTATTTCTCTTACTATATTTCTGTGAATTACACATCATCAGGCGCATATATTTCATATTTATATCTATATATAAAGTAATAACGTTCGTGTGTGTGTTTGTCTGTGTGTACAACTCCCTATGATCAAGTAATATTAAGTATATATAGTGTGTGTACACTCTCTTGGTCAAGAAATATTAATACCCATTGTAGGATACTTCTGTCAAAGAAGGCATTTATTTTTATGTGTAACTTCTAGATATAGCATTCTTCACATCACATATACATCGACTGAGTTATGGTTATTAGCATATCACATTAAATTAAATCATTTGAAATAATTAGCTCGATTATATTACTTATTCGACATAATAGCATCGTTAATACTGTACTATTTAAAAATATAATTTAAAATGTAATTATTTAGTTTATTTTCATTTCGGTTTATATTTTATTTAACTTAAATTTACTTATTATTATCGTAAATCTGAAACCTTTTAATTTTAAAACCAGAAAACCAAGGGGAATAACTGTGATAGTTTAATTCTTTGAGCACGTTATTAAATATTTTCTATAATATATTTGTTTTCATTTCGAAATATTCTTCTAAGTTTAATTATTATTTTTATTTTTAATTCGGAGGTAATTTTTTTTCGCTTATTCTTAATTTTTAAGTAACCTTTTAGTACTCATGCAGAGAGTGAACTCAGAGTCACCCCGGCTTTCTCCGGAACATGACGCTAACAGCCGGAGTAAACCGAGCGTCGCCGAGGAATTAAGCCGAGCGTCGCTGATGAAAGCATAACAAGAAAAGAACACATACTTTAAATTTTAAATTTTATTAACTGTAAAAACAGATTTTATAATAATATTTTTTGTTTTGTTTTGTTTTTGCTATATATATATATATATATATATATATATATATATATATATATATTTGGTACTCATGTAGAGAGTGATCCGTGCTGAAATGATAACGTTATTATTTAAAAAGCCATTCTTAACATGGTGCTTTGTACCTATTCTGTACTTTAACCTTACAACTGAATAAAAAAACATATCATAAAACTTTAATTAAACGTGGACATACGATTTTAAAATAGCGCGAATCACTCTCTGCATTAGCACCATATATATTTTAGATAAATAATGTCAAAGATTTTGTGGTCAATGTCAAGTTTCTTTCCAACTCATCAAAAAATTTAAAATGACGACTTTTATAGGTTTTCGGTGTTTTGGGTTTTTTTTTGTACAACGTACTCACAAATTATCAAGGCCCGGAAGCCACTCGGGGATAAAGGTTATTTCGTGTACAGTACGTTAATGTTGAGATTTGATAAAGTGTCTACTAAGGGGGCGCTTCATCAGGAATTTGTTTATGTTGGACTTGAAGAGATCCAAGTTGTAGTCAGGTGGGAAACAGGCGGACGGAACAGAGTTCATCAGGCGTGCACTTCTAAGAAAGAAGCTTTGTTCATGGAATCTACGTTTTGGTTTGGGCACAGATAAAGAGTGGGGGAATTTTTCATAGTGGTTTCAGCTAGATGGGTTTTTTGTGGAAAATCGGCGAGGGGAGACCAGGGATTGGAGCTCAGATTAGCACATGCCATGGAAGGAACGGTAAAACAAAGCCTCGCAACGTCTCTCCTGTGGTGCTGAAAACGAATATCACATTTAAATTTAGGGCATGATATGAAGAAATTTCTTTTTACTAAAAAGTGGGAGATCACTGTCCTATAAAAATTTGACGTAAAATGACCACCCACTTTCTGGACACCTAATAATTTCTTTATATCATAAAACAAAATTAACTGTGATTTTCGTTTTTAGCACCCCCGAAAACCGGCGCTGTTTCTTTTTTTTTTAAACTAAGATATTCGTTCATTTTTTATAAGTTAGGACGCTAATAATGCCATCAGTAAACCTACACCAGCGGTTTTTAGGTGGGCATTCAATTAAATAACTTGTATAGTTTAAACACGTGCTTCTGTAACGTAATTAACCGTTTTTCCGTGAGTAACGTGCCGACATTAACCAGTAAACCACTAAAGCAGAATCGTTTAATATTTCACATAAATTCTGTTTACATTAGAGAGCTTCACAGCCCCCTAATGTAAACAGAATTTTGTGAAATATTTAACTGCTTAAGCACCTGTTAACAACTATACAAGTTGTATAATGAAAAAGAAAAGTATGTTTTTGTAAACTTACTGACAGAATAATTAGCGTCCTAAATTATGAGATGAAAAAAGAACGAATCTTAGTAATAAAAAAACAGCACCGTTTTTTTTTGGAAATGCTGAAAACGAATATCAGTTAAATTTGTTTGGATATGAAGAAATTACTATGTGGCCAGAATGTGGGTGCTCATTTTACGTTAAATTTATGTAAGAAAAGTTATACCCCAACTTTTTGAAAAAATTCTTCGTATCATGAAAACTACTAATCTGCCCGAAATTTAAATGTGATATTCGTTTTCAGCACCACCGAAAACCTTTGAGAATGTTTTTTGAGGAGTTGGAAAGAAACTTGATATTGACCGATTTTTTTGTTCGAGAAAAGGTTCAAAGGTAAGTCACATAAACACTTTTTTGGAAAGTTTTTTTTTAAAGAAAAATTGAAAAAGAAAATTATCATTGTTTTTTGGGGTGGTATTTTTATTTTTTTATTTTATTTTTTTTCTCAAGGAAAAACCTGAAAACTAGAAAAATTGAAACAAAATTGGGTTGGATAGATTTTTTTCTTATTTTTCATATTAAAACAGATATTGTTTTTGTTTCCTCAGACCGTTGTTTTATTAATGGCATGTGTGCGTAAATCGTTTACCGCATTCGCGCTGGAGGTCTTTCTGTGTTGCTCGCTCAAACGCCCATGATGGCAATTGTACGCCTAGACTTAGCAAAAAAAAAGTACCGGATGATGTAAAGGTTCATGGGCATCGCTTACCTTTCCTTGTCGAGGACTCCAGTTGGTGTTTCCAGCTGCTCACTTAAGGCTGTAAAATTCATGTTTTTTTTTGCTTTTTTTTCTGACGTTTAACTACAAAATTTTGTGATTTTTTTTACTAATTTATTTTATTTTCTTCCTCTTCAAATTGTCGTCTGATGCTTTGAATTTTCAACTCGCGCGAACGCGCGTCGCGTTGAAAACCATCGCGCTACATTGACATTGGTTCAGCTTTATGTTTCGTCAGGCGGCTTAATTTTCTCAGAGACGCTCGGCTTACTCCGGCTGTTGACGTCATGTTCCGGAGAAAGCCGGGTGTGCGCTGAGTTACGTCGGGATCACTATCTGCATGAGTACAACTTTTTTTTATTTGTTATTGTTGAGTAGTCCGGGTTTTATTTTTTACTGTATTTAGTAGTTTTACGCCGATATAATTCATCGTTCTCTTTATAATTGTTTATTTTTTATTAAAAAAAGTACAGCCATTGAACTATAAGTGGTTTGTTTGCCATACTTATTGGTAAATGTGCACTGAACAGATAGCATTATACTTAAAATTAAATTCAAATTTTGATATATCTTTTATTTTAAACACGAAAAAAATACATGTGGGACGCTTAAAACGTAAACAGTAAAACAATACGTTGTAAAATGCTCTTATGGTTGTCAACGGGTTAATGTAGATTTATTTGTAAGAAAATCGCGTTAAAATAACTTAAACGTAATACGGAAATGGACGATGTAAAAAAATGCAGAAAGTATTAACAATTTTTCATTTGGATAATTTAAATGCTAAATAAAACAATTGGGGCGCTGAAAACGTACACAGTAAAACAATACGTTGTAAACGGGTTAAAGTTGATTTATTTGTAAGAAAATTGTGATAGTATGGTTGTAATACAGAATAGTTGCAAAACATCCCCACCCTTCCCATGTTAAATAATAATTTCTAAATAATAACGTTAATATTTCAGTGCGCAGGTCAAATTCTGCAAAAGTAGCGATTTATGTTTATATGTTTACGCTGTTAGGGGTGTAGGTTTATGTACGCATACACAACCTGAAGTCGTAAACCGGATGTTGGGTTACAATACACGTTACAAGATCATTTGAGTTTTATAATTATATAGATTTAATATAAAATATAATTTTTTACCATGTATGATATCACATACATCGCTATATTATACTTATTATCACAAATCGGTATTTTTAGTTTACCAACCCCTCAGGATTCACCTTTTAAATGTTCGACTTTTCTACGTTTTGGGTGACGCTGAGAACGAATATCGCATTTATTTCTTGCGCAAACGAGTAGTTATTCATATTTGAAGACATTTATTATCCAACGTAATCACTACAGTTTGGCAAGCAAGATGGCCGCCCGTGCATTTACTAAAAAACACCAAAAAGAGCCAAACGAGCCAAAAAATGACCCGAGGCCTCCTTTCACTTTCTCATGATTGGACAAATAATTATTTTTATGATAAAAAAAGACATTTATTGTGTTTTTTTTACACAAACCAATTTTTTTCTTCTGACACCCAATCTGATAATCAAACTCGTCGCAAATTTACCGTTTTTGACTTCTTGAAGAAATGTTAGTTTCAATAAAGTGGGGGATCACTTTTATATGATAATTTAACCTAACATGAGCACCCACACGTTGACTCCCCCCCCTCAGAAAAAACACTTGTTTATATTGGAGCGGGGGGAGATGTCGTCGGCGGACGGGGGGATGTTGAGGCGTTGTTGTAATTGTACTATCTAGAAATATTTCCTGTGAAGGTGTGTTTTGCAATGAGCATAAATAAAAGACAAAGTCAGACGTTTAAAACCATTGACGTAGACCTGACATCAGACTGCTTCAGTCACGGTATGTTCTACGTCTCCATCAGCCGGACAGGAAGTTCAGAAAAACTCTACATTCTGGCTCCAAATTAAAGAAGCAGAAATGTAGTTTACCACGAGGCTCTTCAATGAGAAGTTCTACAAAACGATATGATGAAAAACTGATATGATCTGATTGTGGTATGTTTTCAGTATTCAATGTGTTAGATAAGATTTAAGCATCGAGTGTAAATTGACTTCCCTCTTACAACATCCACTTACTGGAAAGGTGCCCACAAATCGCGTACCTAAGTGTGCAGAAAAGTACCGTGCGATACGGGGGTATCTTTGCTAGTGTATATATATATATATATATATATATATATATATATATATATATATATATATATATATACATATATATATATGTGTGTGTGTGTGTGTGCGTGTGCGTGTTCGCGCATGATCATGTTTATGTGTGTGCATATCCTGCGATAAAATACTTTCCCTTCATTTGCACAGCAGTAATATTATATCCGCTGCACTCTATTGGGTATGCTTTTAATTTTTATTATTTTATCATCTGTGCTCATTTTTTAAAATATTTGATATTTAATTTATCATTTAATTTTCTATTCCTGTTATTCATTTCCAAGGTAAAGTAACCAATGTTATAGCTTCAATTATATTTACATTAAATGTTGCCTGGGTGTTTCGATGTGTGTGTTGAACAAAAGAAGAGAAAAAGTGGTAGTAGACAGGTAGGCTCGAACTTGTGACACGAAGGCCGAAGGGAAAGTGAAAAAAATATGACGCTTTACTGCTATGCCATGACGCGACCGGAAGATCAAATACAGACATTAAGTTAAGTCATTCCAACCGATACGATGACTTGCAAAAATGGCAAAGCAAAAAAAAAACGACCCTCCTTGTAGAAAACTGCCTAGTTGTAGGTGACGCAATAAATTTTTTTATATTTATCGTCGGAAGGGTCGAGCTTCCAAACGATCTCGTGAAAATACATCGGCTCTGTCGAAAGTTTAAGGCATACATACATACATTTAAACAGACAGGTGTGATGCATATTATAGTAGATTTAAATTATATATATATATATATATATATATATATATATATATATATATATATATATATATATATATATATATATAGGAAATTTATTACTGTGAGTCCAGAATGAGTTTACATATTGTTGCAGCTAGGGGAAAATCCTGAAAAAGAAGAGGAAATATCCAACTAGCATCGTCAGAATTCATAGAGCACTCTAGTCCGATTTTTTCGACACTGGTAAATATATATATATATATATATATATATATTCAAATATAAGCCAGACACGAATAAGAATATTGGGGAGGGGGAGAAAGAGAAAAGGTTAAATAGAAGGACGTGAGATGGATAAAACGTTGAGGGCAGAAGTAGAAGGAGAGAGAAAGGGATAAATAATACTTTCATATCCTTTCTCTTTTCCTTTATTTCTGCCTTTAGGTAGTATTTAATATTTTAACTTCCACTCGCCCCTTTTCACCTTTCAATGTTTTTTTTTTTTTAACTTGGATGCTGCTGAGGTTGTCTGATTGGAGTTTTTTTTTTTTTTTTTTTTTTTTTTGCTTTTTCTAATATCTTTTTTTTTTCTTCATCATAATAATTATTTCTGTAAAAGTCTAGTGAAATTGTCGGTTCGGTAATCAAAACGTGTCACTAAACAGATAAAACGGTAATAAAAATATATATTTGCTCTGTAATCGTATTGAGCCTCTCTTCACGTTTTTACTAATTACGATTTTAGCTATATATATATATATTTATATATATATATATATATATATATAATATGAATCCCACCTGTCTGTTTAAATGTATGTATGAATGTACGTGTATATATTTGTATGTCAACTGGGCACTTTTCTACAGGGAGGGGTCGCTTTTTCGCTGATATTTTCGAAATCCATTCCATCTTCTCGATTGTCTAGCTTTAATTTAAACCTACGACATTTCCGGTTTGGCGATGGGTGCAACAGCAAACACGTTATGTTTTAATTTTCACTTTCCTCCTTCGCGGTACAGGTCAAAGTCTGCCCGCCTACTACAACTTTTTTTTTTTTTTGGTTTTTGCTCAACAAACACCGTTAAACACCCGGGCAACGCCGAATACCCACACTAGTCTATAATATAAGCCACACTTGTTTAAATATATGTATGTATGTATGTATGTATGTATGTATGTATGTATGTATGCCTCAAACTTTCGATAGATGACAACGGATTTGCACGAGATCGGTATCGTTTTGAAGCTCGACGCTTATGACGACAAATATTGGAAAAATGACCAAAAACATTCATTCCTTAATCCTAAATTGGGGACTTTTCTCCACGGAAGGGTCGCTTTTTTTCGTAGATATTTTCGAAAGTCATCGCCTGTTTTCAATTGTCTAGCATTAATTTAAATCGACATCACTTCTGGTTTGGCGATGGAAGCAACAACAAACACGTCACTTTTATGTTCACTTTCT
>NC_136508.1:48577749-48595249 GCF_053919585.1 Euprymna scolopes
CACATAAGAGGAGCACATTCTTCAACATGTGCATAACGTCATGGCTGGGGGATGAGTTCTCAATATAGTTGGCTAGTTTTAGTGAGACAGGGAGAAAGTTGGACAGAGGTAAATAGGAGAGTCGAGTCCGGATAGAACACCCCCCTTTGGGAGCGAAGGGTTAGAAGTTGTAATCATGTAGTGACTTTTGAATTCCTGGATGTGAAATCATAGCAACCGGCAGCAGTAATAAAAGAATCATCATATTTTGTAACTGTCGTCTTCGTCGTCGTCTTTCTACCAAATTGAATGTAAAGTGAAATCGTATTTATATGAACTTGTGCCACTCATCGTAATAATGTATAAATCCATCCTTAAGTAATGTGTCACTCTATCTTAAGAAATGTGTCCCTCTCCATTATAAGCAATGACTGTCTCCTCCTGTGATAAAGGAACTGATAACTCATCCCTCTCCTAATATATATGTTAAGAAGAAACATTCACAGAAATGTATAAATGTCTCTCTCTTCTATCTCTCTCCCACATCCAATTGTATTACATGCCCCCGTCTCTCTTTAAAGGTACCCGATATATGTCTCTCCAATATGACCCCGACAATACAACACTAAGACAAATTCTCCAAAAAAGTGATCGACCCACAAATAAAAATGGATTCCGTCTAAACTGATCGAGCACAGAAAATATGACGTGTTGTATCAGAATAACATACAAACTGTCTCATTGACTGATAAAAAAAAAACATTTTCGAACCGAGGCACAACAGAGAAACGATTTGAGACTATTGTGTAGATGGGTGATCGTTAAAACCAACGCATTTCAGGTTAAACAATTTATAACTTCTTACGTGTCATGACGAAATTAATATGAATTTATAAATTAAGAAAAATTATCGAGTTACAAAAATATAACTCTAATTATTGAGAGTTATCGTATGTTTTAATATGGTGGAGTTGTGCGGCTTAATCAATATTGCAGGCTGATTTATCTCCCTTCATTTAAATTGACTAAAATTAGGAGTCCGCCATTTTTTAAACAGAACGTAATCGTGGAGGATTGTCTTGTTAAAAATGCATCTAGAACATGTACTGGATTATTTTTCGTAATTTATGTAATTAATTCGAATTATCATACGACACGTAAGTAGGTAATTATGTTTTTCCTCAATGCGTTGAAATTTTAAATCACCAGTATATATAGTACTAGATTTGTTTAACAAATGTCTTAACTAAGGTTTTTTCCTACTTTTTTTTACCTTTCTCTCCTATGAGTTCAGAGTTAAGTACAATGTCTGGTTTAAATGTGGGTGAATTCAGTTCCCATTCACAGTGGAACAAAATCAGAATTATCTGTCTATACATTTTGACAATCAAATTAAAAACCAATGCATTCAATAAAAAGCACGCATTCAGTTAAAGAATAACACATCCAATTCAAAAAAAAATAGGGCATTTAATTAAGAAAACAACTAAGGAAATAAATTTTAAAATTAGTTCAATCAAATTTTAAAAAATAGTGCATTAATTTTATCAAATTAAGGCAATCAATTAAAAAACTAACGCATCCAAATTTTAAAAATGTGCATTCAATTAAAAAAACACATTCAAATTTTTAAAAAAATAGTGCATTCAATTAAATCAAGTCACACATTTAATTTTAAAAAATGTGCATTACATTAAAAAACTAAGACAATGAATTAGAAAAAAAAAATAGGGCATTCATTTTAAAAACGAAAACAATCAATTTAAAAACAAACAAAACAATTTTTTATAAAATATTGCATTCAATTAAAAAGCTAATGCATTCAAATTTACAAAAAATTTAAATCAATTAACAAACTAAAGCAATGAATTAAAATATAGTGCATTCGTTTTTAAAATATGTCAATTGATTAAAAAATCAGCATATTTAAATTTAAATTAGCGAATTCAATTGAAAAAGAATAACACATTTAAATTAAAAATAGTGCATTAAATTAAATAATTAAGTCCATCAGGTTAAAAACTAACGCATTAATTTTTTTAAAAAATAGTGCATTTAATTTAAAACCAAATCAATCAATTTAAAAGCTAACACATTCAAATTTGAAAAAAATGCAATCAATTAAAAAACAAGGAAATCACTTATCAATTAATTTAAAATCAAGTTTTCTAATTTCATAAACATTTTTTCCGAACAATCATGATGAAATTATTGATAAAGAAAGCCATGAACGAAGTAATATAAGAAATTTTAATGTTTTTATTTAAATTCCTTACTTTTAACTTGAATGCCTTAGTTTTCATTGGAAAGTATTATTTTTTCATTTGAATGCGTTAGTTTAAATTTGAATGCATCTATTTTTTTTTAAAATGCGTTAGTTTGTAAATTGAATGCCTTATTTTTTTCAAATGAATGCGTCAGGTTTTAATCTGAATGCATTGTTTGAATGCGCTAGTTTTAAATTAAATGCATTAGTTTTTAAATTTATTGTGCTAGTTTTTAATTTAAATGCCTTGTTTTTTTTTAATTGAATGTGTTAGTTTTTAAATTGTTTTAGTTTTTAAATTGAATGAGTTATTTTGTTTAAACTGAATGTTTTAAAGGTCTTTTTAATTTAATATGCGAGCTTTTAAATCAAATGTTTTAGTATTTTAATTGAATGCATTAGTTTATAAATTAATTGCCTTAATTTTTTTTAATTGAATGAGTTAGTATTTAATTTGAATACCTTAATCTTTTTTATTTGATCGACAATAGGTTTACAAGAATGTCTTTTCCGTTGATCGAGGACAAACAGATGCTACACTTTGCTTGACAAAAATATCATTTACAAAATCCATCAAGATGGAGGACTACAGCGCTTTTATAATGATGTGCATGTGGATCTACAATAAAATGTGCCTTTTTATCAGTGCTTTTAGATATAGAAATGCGATATTAAACTTGAAATACACCGACTAGATTATGATAAAAACAATGTGGTTTCCGCTCGATAACATAGCTACCAACCCCAACGCTTTTTCTAAAGTAATCTTCTTCTTCTTCTTCTTCTTCTTTCCGTGTCAGCGTCTCTCACGCTAGTATGAAAAGAAACCAAAACAAAAACCACAAACTGTGACACATTCTGCAAATATCAGTTGCATTGTGGATGCTAGTATGGCACTACCGACTCTCTAAGTGTGCATATTAGTCGCTAACAAGAATATCTTAGACATTACGTTGATCACGTCATATTCCCTCCTACAACATGCAACTGTCTTGCACTGTAATTGTCGTCAACCGTAGCAAACCTCACACTATCTGTAAACAAATCTCAACTGTCGTAAACTGTTGTAAAACTCATATGTGCTATTAATCCGGTTTTCTCTGCCACTTATCTGTTCCACCTTCGCAAACTATCCTGTGTAAGCTTCCTTTTCTCTGTGTTGGTGAACAATTTCCTTTCCTTATTTCTTCTAATAAACTTATTTCCTCTTTTTTTTATTTTGCTATATTTCTTTTTCTTTGTCTCCCCTACTTCATAACACTCGGGAGGGGCGAACGTCGATAGTATCACAGACTGACATCTATTTTAACATCTATATAGAAATGTAAAGAGCGCCGAACAAATATAAAACCTTATAAATACTGAAATCTCTACACTACAAAAGCCCAGACAGAAATTATGATTGTTGTTTTTTGTTTTGTTTTGTTTTCCTGTGAAATATGTTTTTTTTTCTTTTAATGTTTCGTACGCATTACAAAAGCCTCTAAGGAACGCAGCTTAGATCAATCAATAACGAGTTAGATAATCGAACAGAATTTGTACGGCTCTACATTCTGGTTCCAGACAGCGATGACATTAATGCCCCGTGAGAACGATATAAAAAGTTCTTATCTCCGTCTACTTCCTGATCGTCATATTGATACGTCGTCAGTGGAAATCAAGCTAGATAGCCGCTCAAGTGTTGTTTAGTTATTTTCTTTGTTTTGACCTTTTTATATTTCTCTACTTTTTTGTCAGCGTTGTAATTTCAGTTTTATTATTACTGATTTTAAACTCAAAGAAATTACTCTAATACACTGTAGCCCTTAACATTTATATTGTGCTCAAAGATAAGTTTTAAGAATTTCAACTAATACTTTATAAAAAAATTATTAACAATATTTTTATCCATAAAATGAAAACGAGAATTAACACATTTAACCTTTCGAATAAATCCAACGGAATAATATATAGAAAGTCTTGTTGACACATTGGGATGATCCATCTTTTACTAGTCTCTCACTCTTGGACAGGATTCAAAAGAGAGTCGACAACCTGATAGGTGCTGAACTGTCATCTAAGCTTCAGCTCTTGTTCTATCGACGAAATTTTGCATCCCTCTGTCTGTTCTATATATATTTAAATGGTGATTGCTCCGACGAACTACAAGCACTTGTACCCCCTCCGTGTAAATACCTCCGAACAACCCGACAAACAGCAAGATCCCACCCCTACACCGTAGAGATCCTTATATGTAAGAAAGCCTTCTTCTCCAATAGTTTCTTTCCCACAACTGCTACACTTTTTAAAAACCAAATTAAAAACTAACGCACCCATTTAAAACACTGACGCTTTTAATAAAAATAACACATTTCAAATTATAAATTAAATAACTAAGGCAATAAATTTAAAATCTGGCACCTTTAAAATATAAAAATGGTGCATACATTTTAAAAACAAAGACAATCAATTTAAAATCTTACACATTTAAATAAAAAAAATAGTGCATTCAATTACAAAATAACACATTCAAATGTCGACGCTCGGTTTAATTTCCTCAGTGGCGCTCGGTTCACTCCGGTAGGTGTATCAGAATTTTTCTAGGAATTTTTAACACGAAACTGCGAATAAAATATTTAAAAAAATCGTAATTTCTCTTTTAAAAGTGGGTTGTTTATTTTTTTATGGATTATACATCCAAAATAAACTAAAGTTGTTTTAACAGTAATAGAAATATATAATTTTTATTTTTTAAAAAACAGTAACAAAATTAATTGAATTTTACGAGCTCAGTATTTTTAAACTTTAAAAATCTATCAAAAATTTTCTATTGATTCCATTTTTACGATATTTTCAGGGTCAATGCGGAATTTTATGTTCTTTCCAATAAACCGAAGATAATATTTTAGAAAAACGTTTTTTTTTTAATTCACGCCCACCCACCCCATTTTCAAGTGTCTATTAAAAAGTAAATAATTAATTTACTCACCAAAGTTTTATGTATCATAAATTGAAGTGTTATATATCACAAATTGAAGATAAAAGACCAATAAATAATATATTTAAATTTAAAACAAAAATGTAGGGTTTCTTAGAAATTTACCTGTAAAATCCGAAGTTTAAAACCTTTTTTTTTTAAACACGTTGTTTGTTTTTGTGTTTTTTCTAATGAAACCTTGGTCCTTGCTCCTTTAATTGAAAAAAATTAGGGCTTGAATTACATTTTTCGAGGAGTTATAAGCTTGGAAAGACGGGGTGGAATTATTCAATATTTTTCACGAAATTTCTTACACAACTATACACGCCAGTTGGGGTTATGTTCCGGAGAAAGCCGGGTGGACTCTGAGTTCACTCTCTGCATGAGTACCAAAAGGTTACTTAAAAGTTAAGAATAAGCGAAAAAAAATTATCTCCGAATTAAAAATAATAATTCAACTTAGAAGAATATTTCGAAATGAAAACAAATCTATTATAGAATTAATTAATAACGTGCTCAAAGAATTAAACTATCACAGTTATTCCTCTTGGTTTTCTGGTTTTAAAATTAAAAGGTTTCAGATTTACGATAATAATAATTAAATTTAAGTAAAATAAAATATAAATTGAAATGAAAATAAACTAAATAATTACATTTTAAATTATATTTTTAAACAGTACAGTATTTACGAGGCTGTTATGTCGAATACGTAATATAATCGAGCTAATTATTTAAATTTAATTTAATGTGATATGCTAATAACCATAACTCATTCGATGTATATGTGATGTGAAGAATGCTATATCTAGAAGTTACACATAAAAATAAATGTATCCTTTGACAGAAGTATCCTAGAATGGACATTAATATTTCTTGACCAGGAGAGGTGTACGCACACTGTATACACTTTATATTTCTTTGGTCATAGGGAGTTGTACACACAAACAGACAAACACACACACGAACGCTATTAATGTATATATATATATATATATATATATTCTTTTTACCTGTGCTTTTAAGATATTAAGCAATGCTTCTGTTAAATCAGCTGTGTTTTAGATATTAATCTATATTCCATATGCATTTCATTGTTGGAGTATTTAGCTATGGTTTTGCATAACTATTTATGGATTTAGATATTTAGTTAGTATTTATATATTTAGTAATGTTGTTACTAATTAACTACATCTTTAGATATGTAATCGTGTTTTAGATATATAGCTATGTTTTCTATATATCAAACATCGTTTACTCTTTAGCTTTGATTTTTATATTAAATTATTATTTTTCTATATTTTGCTATGTGTTTAAATATTTGTTTATAACATTTAGCTGTTGTTATATTGTTAGCCACGTTTTTTGTAAATAACACACATTTCAACAAGATTTTTATCTGTACTTGTTTGTACTTAAACTGTACTTCGCGTATCTATTTCGCTTTCATCTTGTGTAGATCCGGGGTTGTTTTTTTGTTTTTTTGTTTTCTTTTGCTTTTCATTAATCGGTTAGCATTCGTCCGCTGTCTGTTGACCTAATCCTGTAGATTGCAAACAAATCTTGGCTTGAGTTTATACATAAAAACAAAAGATGACGCTATCGCTGGGAGATCTAGCCAGCTTACAATGTATTGACGAATATTGATTTCCGATATACTTCAAAATTGGCTAATTTTACACTCGACGACAAAAGAGTGTGACTTTGAAATAGTGTACAAAAAAAAAGAATTATTCATTTAAACATTGTTATAGAATAACTTTTTTATAGTATCTTTGTTTTACTGGAGGAAAAGAATTACATTTGTCTGGTGAAGTATCAAGTGTTGTGCTTTACTTGAAATAATATCACCTGGAGAAAGTACTTCATTCTTCGTAAAAGTCAATGTTGGCCATCTATACTGAGGAAATCTTACTTGGACGGCAAATACTTTGTAGTTTTGAATATGTTTTCAGGTTTTATTTTTGGGGAAAAGTATCCTCATGTCACGTTGTCCTGACAAACCCTGCAAAGAAAGACAGGTGGAATATATTACCATATTCAACACAGGAATGATAAACAGAGTAGGAATCATTGCATTATAATGTTGATGACGTAAGTGCATATATTGATAAGAATAAACTCAAATAATGTTATATAGGATGAAGGATGAAGATACAAGGTGCCGTAAAAAGGTATCCAGACTTTTCTTTTGTATGGGCACGTTTGTTGATAGTAGACACATGAGACTCTAGTTCCCTTTGAAGTAATCTCCTCCGGCTGCAATTCACTTGTACTATTCCAACAACTTATAAAAGGATCCATGGAAGTTCCCTTGTGTGAGCATTTAAATTACTCTCGGCTCAGTCTCATTCATCTCTCCAATTTTAAGGTTAGAAAATAACTAAAAGTTACAAAATACATGGCTGGACGATGAAGAGAGTGGTGGAGCTGTATTGATGCTCACCTCGATCAAATACTCTGTGAACTTCTCTAAGAATCCTTGAAACAAACTTCGCGCAAATCTTCCGCAACTTCAGTTCCTTGCAAATAATTATGTGTACAGTTCCCACACTGACAGCAAACTGTGCACTTATTGTCTCTATAAACACATGACGGACAGTCTTAATTCATGAAAGTCTTTATTTGGACAATCAACTCTGGTGTTTTGACTTATTTGCTCCTCCCCCACCTCTAATCATCCCTCACAGACTCCCGGCTTTACTTGAACCTCGCCATGCTACTCAAAAACCGATGCTCGATTCATGCAAGATGGTCCAAAAGCAGCCTGACACAATCTGTGGTATATTCACCAAGTTTAGAACAGGATTTTATTGCATATCATTCTTCGAAATATCCTCACGTCCAGATTTCATTTTTGAGATTCACCAGCTGTGGCAATGAGGCTTTCGAATTAGGCTTTCGGATGGCGTATTCCAATTTCTACTAAAGCTGTTCATTTGAACCTGAAATCATAAAAATTGGTTTGTCATCTCATAATATGTATAGCAATACCATACTGAATTTTAAGAATCTACGACAATTTTAAATGCCTGTACAAAATGTCGGTAAACTTATTGCCAACAATAAATGTTATTTGCTAATATTTTCCTCCGAGGAGATGTATAAACACCAAAAACGCATGGGTTAAGGGAATATATTTTACTATACTGTATTCTTTGTCTTGCATACAATAAAATTTCTATATTTGAAAGTTAACTTTTTCGAAGAACAAATTTTAAATTCCTAAATTACGATTTATGTGTTCTATCTAGTATATTGTGAGATTTTATTTAGCTGGGAGAATCTTATATAAATTGTTACATCCGATAATATTTTGTAAGACCGATAATCACTGCATTTGACACCAGTAGATTTATTGTATTTCAATATTCTGAATTATATATATATATATATATATATATATATGTGTGTGTGTGTGTGTGTGTGTGTGTGTGTGTGTGTGTTATGTAAGAGAAAGCATGTGTTCGCGCTTGACGTGAAAGAAAACTAGGTTTTAATCCCACGCTTAATTACTCATATATATATATATATATATATTTATATATATTTATATATATATAATATTTTATTACCTTTTTATCTGTTTAGTTACACATGTTTCAACTGCCGAATCGTATTAACGATCCAGTAACTTCGTCAGACTAGGACATAAGTGGTTATTATGATTTGAAAAGACGATATTAGAAGAAGACGAAGTTACTGGGTCGTTGATACGATTCGATAGCGGAAACATGTGTAACTAGACAGACAAAACGGTAATAAAATATTTTTAAAATGTATATTTGCTCTGCAATAGTACTGAGACCCTTCTTCAAGTTTTTACTGTATACCAGTTCTGCTATGTATATATTATATATATATATATATATATATATACAAGATCGAAGCAAGCAAGACCCGACAGTCAAAATTTATATCGATTAAATATCGATTGTTCCTTCAGTACTTAGTCTGTACTTCTTTACAATTTCAGTAATTAGGTATTCGAATAAGAGGCTACATCATTAAAAGTCAGGCTCATATTTTTCTACAATTTCGCGAATTTGGCACTTTTGGAAGCAGTTTAACTTTCAAAGATGATATTGTTTTTGTTTTTTTTTTGTTTTTTTTTTGCTTTTGTTGTTGTTGCTGTTGTTTTTGTTGTTGTTGCTATTGTTGTCGTGTTTTTGCTTTTATCAAAGAAAAATAGTTTTTAGCAACCATTGAGCTTAGATGAATGTACTAGATGAATGATCATTTCGAAATATTTTCTTAGAACTACACGCCCGCGGAACTCTCTTACGTTTGCCTTTTTTCCACCTTACTACAACCTGGATGTCTTCAAGTCCAACATAAACAAATTCCTGCTTAACCGCCCCCTTAAGTAAGACACTTTACAAAATCTCCAATACTAACGATTCTACGATACTATCACACGCAATAACCCTTATCACCGAGTGGTTTCCGTGTCTTCATAAGTGATGATTACCTTGCAAAAAAAAAATTAGACACCGCGACACTTTCCTGCAAGAACTACATAAACCTAACTCGTCATCGCAATTAACCGTGTATACACGTGACTGTTAAATTTAATATTATATTAAAGGAGGAAGCTGGTTCATCTCGCTTACCGTAAATGCTGATTATTGGCTCGAAAGCGCAGAAGATCGCAGACTACATTCTCATATTATATATAAATGACTAAAAAATTTCAATGTGGAACCTACGACTTGTGAAAAAAAGTTGAAGGCAGGTCTGGTGCCAAACAGAATATAGATCTGCACGCTAACCCAAACCCTGACCATGACAGCAACAATACAATTGCATCTACAATTTAATTCCATGTTTAAATAATCGTTAAAACCAAGTCTAAGAAAAACTTTATAGACTATAAAGAGTGTTGCCTGTCTTTGCCCAGCCGTTAAATATGTTTAAATATAATATTTTAATTTTCCCAGATTCTGTATATATTAATATTAAATAGTGATCTCAAAAGTAAAAAAAAAAAAGTATTTAGGTGCCATCAGCTAGACACGAAACCAAAAGCAAAACTGTAGCATTCAAAGCTGGTGACATTACCACTGTACTAATGTAATCTGATTAAAAATTTAAAATAAATTAAGATGAATGGACAAAATGTATAACGATGTTTTTCATTGTTGACGCATTTTAGACCCTTTAAAAACTACTTCAACTGGTTAAAGACCTAGTAAAGAACGATCCTTAAAAAATCTTATCATTTAAATCCCCCTAGCGCGGCTCTGCAACTATTAGTTTCAGACAGAGAAAGTGTGAAAATATGGAGAAAGACAGACAGCCACACACACACACACACACACACACATGCACACAAACACACACACACACACATATATATATATATATATAAGTGAACGTGCCTGTGTGTCTGTCTGTGTCTGTCTGTGTTTCTGTGTAGATTTACCTACGCAATAACTCTGTCAATTTTTAGTCTACAGACTCAAAATTTGGTATACAGGGTACTGAGATTTGGGAAAATCTATGTGATCTGTTTTCGGCGAGAATTTGGCTTTTAAGGGGTCAAAGTTCAACGATTTGACCTTTGAGAATTCTACCTAACTCCTCCGACAATTTTGAGGCTAAACACTTGATATTTTAGATATAGGTTTCTTCGACATGGATCTAATTTAATAACTTTATTTGAGCCCAAAACAATAAATGTAAAGGGGTCATAATAGGGGTCAAATTAACCTTTTTTGTTCAGCATACACCTCCAAATACCCGGGCAACGCCGGGCACCAATCCTAGTATATATATATATATATATATATATATATATATATATATATATATATATATATATATATATATATATATATATATATATATATATATATATATATATATATATATATATATATATATAGTAAGTTATAAAATGTATATGACGATTAAGCTACACGTTTCATCCGCTTTAGGATTCTTCAGGTAAGCCTGATGAATCCTAAAGTGGATAAAACGCGGAATATTCAGTGTAGCTTAATCGCCATATACATTTTATAACTTACTAACTAGCTCTACCTACGTACTGAACACTTTTGAAGTAAGTCCTTAAAGCTTACGCATAAATCTATACTTTCGTATATTAATTTTATGTGAGTAAATTAAGTAGTTATGTATATATATATATATATATATATATATATATATTTAAATAAGAAAGGTCACCAACAATTGCTATGTATTTTTAACATTATTTTATTATTCCGTCTTTTAATTTTTCATATAAAAAGGTATTATATTTAGATCATTGTAATAATGTTTTGAAATCATTGAAATCGTTTTTTACGCGTTTCAGACGTTCTGTGTAGCGTCCTCTTCAGAAATTATTCAAAGTGTAAAATATTTAAAATATATTTAAAATGTGTTTAGAATGTATAAAAGCATTTTCGCAGTCCATTTTGGTTACATGTTTCCCGAGCGGATGAAATGTCTGTAAATAATTCTAAATATCTTCATGGGGGTGTTCCACTCCTACCCTTCTTATTGGGGTCAGACTGTGGTCATTCCTTCTTTTGCTGTCCACTCTCTCTTCTCCTTTTCCTATTTTTTATTTATTTTTTATGTTTTTATTTTTATTTTTTTATTATTACTTGGGTGGAAGTGACGGTCGCGTTGACACTTGGTCAAGTGGGTGCGTAGGGGAGTGTGTGTGTGTGTGTGTGTGTGTGTGTTTCCTTGTATTGGCTTGTAGACTGTATATGTATGTGATACAAGTTCGTTTGTAATGTGTGTGTGGTGGGAGTCAGTTTCTCTGAAACAGGGGTAATCGATAGAGATGTTTTCATTTAATTGTGATTTTGATTTTTTTTTTTTTTTGGATTTTTAGATTTTAGTTTCTTTCTATTGTGATTTCGTTTTAATCTTAGTCGGATGGGCATTCATAATATTATGTTTGTTTAAATAAAAAAGCTTATTTATAAATAGACATATATGTGTGTGTGTGTGTGTGTGTGTGTGTGTGTGTGTGTGTTTGTGTGTGTGTTTCTTTAAAGAGAATGAAGTCTAAAATTAAATCAAGTGTGATGTTAATAGTCATAGTCCGGTTTACAAGTTTTCAAAGCAGCTGAAATAATGGAAATTGTTTTTTCGGATAGTGCAGTAGTCCAGATAAAAATTGATCCTAATCAAGTGGGATCAAAAAATAAAAAAACCAGAAAAATGGCATGTCATTGTCATTGCTGACTTAATAAGAAAAGGTAATTTCAGACTAATTTATTAAGATCAGGCTAAAAAGAAAAAAGTGATCAGCACGTGAAAGTTTGTATTATTCTAACCGGATATTGTCTGGACAGACCGTAACAATTCTTTCTGCAAAGTGTTGCAACTCGATGGCAATATTAAAAGGATGGTGAGTGAGGATTAGAAAGCTTTAAGTGTGACAAAATCTTAGCTTATAGTAATGATAAGGCTGTGAAAAAGTCATGGTGTTAACAATGATGATGATGATAATGATGAAGAAATAATAATAATAATAATAATAATAATAATAATAATAATAATAATAATAATAATAATAATGATAATAAATACAAAAATAGCTAAACGGGCGACTAGCAAAATTTGTTACTTGGCGAAAAAAAAGAGGAACTCTTCTTTATTCTTTTTTTGCAAAGACAGACAGAATGCTTGCGTATGTGGGTATGTGTATACATATATACAAGTGCATATGCTTGTACTAGAAATGACTGTTTCCACCCCATCCCACCCCTCCAAACCCTTACCCTCTACTGATCAACGACCTCGCATTTAACTCAAGACTGGAGCTCATAGAGGGAAGGTATTAGTACACTCGTGACAGAAAACTCTTTTAAAGAAACCAACGAAATGTGTGTGCTTTTTTTTAATAAAAAAAGTTAAATGTTATTTCGAATTTATTTCAGCAAAAAGTCTTTGTTTCGATATAAACGTATAATTCTGTTTGTCAATTCAAATTTAATGAAAATCCTCTAAAAATAAATGCAAAAATATCAAGACGGGCGGCAGGCGAATTATCTAGTTAAATGCTAGTTCGAATTTATAACAGAAACCAGACTTCTTACTGATATTGACGTAGAAATTTGCCCCGCCTTTGAACGAGGGAATTTAATACTACCAAAGCGGCGGGGAAAATTGCCTTCCTCCTCCTTTCCCATACAATATTTCCAGCGGCTAAGCAGTATGGTGTAAGGTAGACATATCTTCAAACGCCCTCTTCCAGAGTATTATTTTCGACTTTTACTAAGTAGAATACTTAATTTTTTGTCACATATGTATGTGTGATAGTGCACGATACCTCTTGGATACGCGGAAGCGTTACACCATCCCTGCATCAGAACCACAGATAAAACAATTCTGGGCCCGGTGTTGCCACAAACACCAAAACATGAAAAATGTCAATTACAAATAATCCAAACCATGGGACCCAGAAGAAAGATCTGAGTGTCATGATCGGCAGGTGCTCCTTCGGTAGCCAGCATGGGGGACCCGGTTGTCATCCTGCGAATGTTGGCCAACTTTCTAGTTTCCGAAACTCAAATAACATGGACGCTGAACAGGTAAGTATAACCTCTAATTCCAGGGAACAAAATGATACCGAACAAACATAGCACAGCCATGATAACCATCAAAAGGAAAAAAAAAAACGAAAAAAGAAATGAACAACAAAAGAGAATAGACTCGTAATGGAATGTTACTATAGAATCCATCCTAAATATAGATATGGTGGTTATCAGAAACGAATGAAAGAACTATGGGACCTATCCAGTGACTACCATACGACAGAACAAAGAATTGCGGACCAAGCAAGACTGATACCCAAGAAATGTTGGCTCTCTAAACAAGAACTAACAGAAATACAGCGAAAAATAAATGATGAAACTGAACGAGAAGCATCCCCCAACGGAACAACACGTAGAGCAACCCCACAAGTTGAAGCCTCACAAGTAAAAACACCAAAGGCCGAGGACCAACGAAGAACGAAGTCTACAAACGTGGAAACCGAGAACAATGAAACAGAACTAACAGAGAATGAAGCAAATGAAATAAATAAAATAATACATCTGACGAACGAGGAAAAAACAAAGCTCCCATCGTCAAGGAACCAAGAGCAGAAGGAATTAAAAACAGAAACAGAGAAGGTTAACAAACTCCTCCAACATATCCCAATAAATACTATCACAGACTTAAACAACCTGATTTATGCAGGCGCCAAAATGGTAAGTATGAAACTCAAATTAGAAAAACAACTGGGGGCAAGCGGACGGAAAAAACGTGGATGGGAAATAAGACTAGTAACCCAAATATATGAACATAAAAAAGAAACCTAAATTATCACCAGGAAGAAAGCAGGTTGGAGAAAACGGAATATTGGAAATGTAACTGACAGGGAGAGGCGAAACAAGAAACATGAAGAACTGGACCAAAAAATAAAAGCAAAAGAAGCGAGATTGAGACGATATAGATATAAATCTGAACAATGCAAACAAAACAGAACATTTGAAACTAATGAAAGCCAATTCTACCAATCTATGAACGGCGGAAAAAAACAAAACAACCAAATCCGACAGAAACAAAATCTACTGGAGTAAAATATGGGAAGAGCGACGAGATCACAATAGAAATGCCGAGTGGCTGAAAGACATGAAAGAAGAGTTACAAAAAATAGAAGGAACAGCGAATTAAATCAGGAAGGAAACCCTAAAGAAAACCATAGAAAAAAATGGCAAACTGGAGAGCACCAGGGCACGACGGGATACATGCATACTGGTTCAAAAAAATGCACAACCTTACACGAAAGGCTAACCCAAAACCTGAGAAGATGTATACAGGAAGCAAGCGTACAAGACTGGATGACAAAAGGTACAAACACACTGCTACAGAAGGAAACGGAGAAAGGAATCCTCGCTAGCAACTATAGGCCAATCACGTGCTTACCAACTATGTGGAAGATACTGACAGAACAACTGAGGGAACAAATCTACCACTCCCTGAATAACCGTGGACTCATTCCCGAGGAGTAGAAAGGATGCCAAAATGGAAAAAGAGGAACACATGACCTGTTATATATAGATCAAAAGATCCTAAAGGAGGTAAAAAGGAGGAGAAAGAATTTAGCCATGGCATGGATCGACTACAAAAAAGCGTACGACAGGATCCCCCAAGCATAGATAATAAAATGCCTAAAAATGTATAGCAATACAAAGCAGGATCACCAACGTAATAGAAAATGCAATGAAAACATGGAAACTGGAATTGACAGCTAATGGACAACACATAAGAGAAATTAACATACAAAGATTCATCTTCCAAGGAGACTCACTATCACCACTACTGTTCATTATAGCCATGATGTCCTTGAACAGTGTTCTGAGAAAGTGCCAAGCTGGATACAAGTTCTCCAATACAGAGGAAAACATGAACCATATGTACATGACGATCTGAAACTTTTTGCAAGGACCGAAAAGGAACTAGAGACACTAATTAACACTACCGGGATCTTCATCCAAGATATCCAAATGGAATTTGGAATGGAAAAATGCGCACAAATAGTTATGAAAGGAAAAACCGGAAACGACAGAAGGCATGGAACTACCCAACCAAACAGAAATGAGGGCGCTAGGGGAACAAGACGACTATAAATACTTGGAAATTCTGGAAGCGGACACCATCAGAGCAACAGAAATGAAAGAGAAAATTGGAAAGGAATACCTCAGGAGAACAAGAAAACTCCTGGAAACGAAATTATATAGCAGAAACCCAATAAAACGTATAAATACATGGGCAGTATCACTAGTAAGATACTCTGGACCGTTTATAGGGTGGACAAAAGAAGAACTGAACAACTCGACCAGAAAACTAGGAAACTCGTGACCATGAATAATGCACTACACCCAAAGGACGATATTGACAGACTCTACGTGAAAATGAAAGACGGCGAGAGAGGACTGATCTGTATAGAAGACTGTGTGAAGGACACGAAAAAAGAACTAGAAAAATATATAATGCAAAACACTGAAAGGATAATTATGGCAGCGAGAGACACTGAAAAAAAAACAAGAAAACAGAAAACAGATAGACAAACGACAAAACGAGAAAAGAGAAATGGGAAGAGAAACAACTCCACGGAAGATTCGTAAGAATGACAGAAGATGAGAATAGCGAAAACACCTGGACATGGATGCGAAAAAGACATATAAACCGAGAAACTGAATCTCTAATAAGTGCAGCACAATATAACTCGATAAGAACCAACCATATCAAAGCAAGGATCGATAAAACACAAGAAAACAGCAAATGCAGACTATGTGGACAAAGAGACGAAGCGATAAACCATATAGTAAGTGAATGCAGCAAACTGGCCCAAAAGGAATACAAAACGGGCATGAACAAGTGGGGAAGGCGGTACACTGGGAATTGTGCAAACGACTGCATTTTGAGCATACAGACAAATGGTACAAGCATAAAACCGCAACAGCACTCGAAAACGAGAATCACAAAATCCTATGAGACATGGACATACAGACGGAAAAACTCATCCAAGCAATAAGACCAGATGTCGTAATAATAAACAAGAAAGAAAAAGCCTGTTAAATCGTAGACTTTGCAGTCCCAGCTGACCATAGGATGAGTATGAAAAAAAGGAGAAGCGAAGCAAATACACAGAGCTAGCCAGAGAGTCAAAAGGGATTTGGATGATAGAGAAAATCAAAATAATACCGATAATAGAAGGAGCACGAGGAACAATTCCGAAAAACTTCGAAAAAAGAATGTCAGCAATAACTGCAAAAGTACAACGACTAACGATAATGAAAACGACTGAAATATTAAGGAAATCCCTTGAATGCGGAGGATAATACAAGAAGACAATATAACGAATAAGCGTTACAGGGAATGAAGAACACCGAAGCTGCATATATACAAGTTCTACACCCCCATTATGCATCCTCCCATGATTTCATCACCGTTTCTACCAAAGGGCCGAGAACGGTCAATAAGGACTGAAAGACCGAGGAGCGAGCACTAACCAGACCTCGGCTGGACAAGCGCAAAGAGAACTGGGACCTTGGGGAGACTGAGTGCCACTCACATTCCAGTATAAACCAATGGCCACTACCAGCGAGAAATCAATGGTAAGCGGCTGTTGCGATGATGCAAATTCATTTGCAAATGCTATAATAGGAGGTGGAGAGAGCTGGACGTCTGGGAAGACTTGTTGTCATTCAGCTTCCAGAGAACACCACAGGTTTCCAATGAGATCGTTTGTTGACTTGTGTGAAAGCTCCATGTGAGCCAATAATAAT
>NC_136508.1:48597749-48705249 GCF_053919585.1 Euprymna scolopes
CATCACCCCTAGAAACTCCTGGAAAAACATTTGAAGATCAGGCATATACTTCTGGAGTGGAAATACTTGGTCTGAAGAAGTCTGTACACAAGTTTGATGATAATGATCAAGAGATAAAGGCCCTCTCGGAGGAAGAAAAGGTCACCCATTAAAACACTTTTGAATCTCAAAAACACAACACTCGTCGAAAGAAAATACAAGTAGCATAAGGTATTTCTGCAGAAAGTGCTCAGGGGAATGAAGAATGTGTAGTGGTCCAATACATCTGCTTATGACCGGAAAGACATCAAAAACCTATATAATTTCCTGAAGCAAGTTTCTGGATCAAAGCCTGCTCCTTTTGTATCTTTAATGTCCATGGATAGCTCAACTCTCATCAAAGATCTAGATAAAATCAGAGAGCGATGGATGAAGCACTCTGCTTATTCGTTATTCAAATGTTGATGGAAATGTAATTGGCGGCCTGCCTCAGCTTGACATTCTTCATCACATGGATAAATTACCCTCACTATGAAGAAGATAAGGATTGGGAAAGCACCAGTTTGCATTCCCATTGAGCTGTTTTAACCTGGTGGCATGCAGGTGGCCAATGCATTAAAACACTGATCAAGATGTCTTGGCTGGGTTCACCAGTACCACAGGATTAAAGTAATGGTCTATTAGTCTCTATTTCCAAGAGGAAAGGAACAACGTCTGACGGCGATAATCACTGTGGGATAATGATACTTGAATCGGCAGGGAAGATGCTATCGAGAGTCTTGTTGGATAGGCTCATCGAAAGCATCTGTCCGTTACTCATTCCTGAGGCGCAATGCAGTTTCACTGAGGGCAAGGGAACTGTAGATATGATATTTACTGCAAGGCAACTGCAGAAAAAGTGTATAGAACAACGAATGCCACTTTATCAAGTATTCGTGGACCTGAAAAATGGCGTTCGATACCACAAACAGACATGCTTTGTGAATATTTGTTAGGAAGAGTCGGTGTCCTACCTTTGCCAGGATGTTTCAAGAACTCCATAGAAATATGAAGGCTCATATTGCATTCAATGGGCAATTATCTGGGGAGTTTTCCGTTGACAACGGTGTGAAACAAAGGGATATTCTGGCTCCAACTCTATTCTCAATTTACTTCGCAGTGCTTCTTGCATACGCATGTAAGGATTGCAATGAAGGTATTTTTCTCTGCTTTAGAATTACCAGCAAAGTATTTCATCTAAGAAGATTTAATGCCAAGTCTCAAAGCTTTCGAGTCTAGTTAGGAAGCTACTTCATCCTGATGATAGTGGTTTGTGTCTCATTCGAAGCGCGATATGCAAAATATAGTGACATGTTATTCAGCAACATGTGACGCCTTTGGCTTAACTATCAGCATTAAGAAGACAGCATTGAACCAACTATCAGCATTAAGAAGACAGCATTGAACCAACTATCTAGGTAGGGGGAGTAGGCTAGATGTTGTGGACACAGTTCTGTACTTAGGTAGCACAGTCTCCAGAGATGCACAGTATTTTGAGCACTAGAAAAGCGGTTGGCATCTCAGCCAAAACCAAGACTCATCGAAATATTGGACAACACAACGTCAGCGCTTGAAGCAACTCGAGAGATTCCACCAGAAATGCCTCAGGCGAATTCTAAATGTGAAATGGTCGTCACTGACATCTGACACGGATATTCTCGTGAAGACTGCCAAAATGCCGGCCCGAATGAAGAAGGCTAGTTAGAGGGAGATTTGAAATTTTTGCGAGGAAGAGCATCGATCATGCTTAAGTCAAGAGAACCCTTCGGAAAGGCAATGTGTCGGTTTTGCCAATTAAATTGAACAGTTAGCAATGTGAAGTTTGTAATCGCGTGCTCCTATCAAAAGCGGCTTATATTAACTCCAAAAAACACATGCTATGCGCAGAGTGAGAAAATAAACTTAGCCAGAAGTGAAACAAGTTTCAACACACAACTTTGTCTGCCATATGTGTGGCAGACTGTGCAAGTTAAATGTTGGCCTGAAAAGTCATCTTCGGGCCAATGGACAAGGTTTAAGTGTCGCTGACGATTAACCTGAAAACCATGATAGAATTGGTGGGGAGCATTGGAATGTCTGACGTCTGTAAATACGAAGCGATAGCTTTTTATATGTGCGTATATATATATATATATATGTGTGTGTGTGTGTGTGTGCGTGTGTGAGTGTGTGTATGTGTGTATGTGTGTGTGTTTGTATTATATATATATATGTATATCTTTATCTATTTATTATTTTTTTATTTATGTATATATATATATACTTGTTTATTGTTATATAAACATGGTCACATCCTGCTGCTACAAATAGCCACTTGTTTCAATCAAACAACAGATATCATCAGGCAGCGACTTGACTATTCAAAAGTTCAATGGATAATATTCATTGAACTTTTGAATAGTCAAGTCGCTGCCTGATGATATCTGTTGTTTGATTGAAACAAGTGGCTATTTGTAGCAGCAGGATGTGACCATGTTTATATAAGAATAAACAAGTATTATCAGCTCTTTTTATTGAGCACTATCTAACAACCTCGTTGAATTCATTAGTCCATTACTTTTGAATAAAAAACCCGAGTATATATACATATATTATATATATATATATATATATATATATATATATATATATATATATTATATATATATATATAATATATATAAACAAATTAAAGGGCGACTTTCTAAGTAAATAAAAAAGAAAAATGAGCTTCGATGCGCATCCAATATTAACCGTATTTATCGATTGAAAAAACAATAACAAATATTTATATATGTATATATATGTGTGTGTGTGTGTGTGTGTGTGTGTGTGTGTGTGTGTGTGTGTGTGTGTGTGTGTGTGTGTAGTGATTGCTACTTCTTGACAGAAGATTTGTTTTCAGATTGATGTAGAGCGCCTATTCCCATGTGGATCGCTTTTCAAACCAACTACGCTATTGCAAACTTTTCCTCAGAGGTGAAAGGGAACTTGACAGTATTTGCTGTTGTTTGTGGTAGGATTTTCTTATGAATTTTTATCAAAATCCTTGCTGAATTAGAGACGAAACCAGAGATATTACAGCAATACTTGTGTTATCTGGGAAACAACACAGCCTCATAGAATTGTTGGTTACATACACACCGATATATATATATATATATATATATATATATATATATATATATATATATATATATGTATATATATATATAATGCGAGAAAGAAGGAAAAAGATTTATCTACCAAGTACGAGAGTAAGTGTTGGAACTATACGCATTATACGCATATACAAAACTTGTTCAACTTACCTATTTACATAATCAAGAAAATTGGCATTTTTATTCAATCATAATAAGTAATTGCCTAAAGCGTCCGCTGTGGTGTGAACAGATGTGAACTTCGATTGCTAATCCAATTTCAATGATAAACAATTACACATTTTTTTAAATGTCGATTTGTTATGATTTCCGCCATGTCTTTTAAGATGTTAATCAATGTTCGTCTCATCGAATATTATTATTTGATTAGAAATAACTGAGGGAATAGAGATTAATTAAACGATAAATGAGTTCGCATGGAAGTAATTAGGCAAACGGTGATGCTTAATTGTTTTATATGAAACTATATTTATACATTAAATCACGCATATTTTTCACAAAACTGAGCTTTATATCAACAGCTTTATCTAGCTGTAAGAGATTTTTCATTTCGACTTTCATCTGTATGATCCTCTCTATTATAAAAAAATGTGCTTTTTTCTCCCCACTCTCTCTCTCTACACACACACATACATACACACACACATACACACACACACACACACACACACACACACACACACACACACACACACATATATATATATATATATATATATATATATATATATATATATATAAGTCACAATGAAGGCTTGCGATCATTCGGGTCTAAAGTTTTCGGCAAGGACATTCATTCTCGTAATGTGGAACAAGTCCTTTTCTGTCTCACATTATATATATATATATATATACATTATATATATATATATATATATATAGAGAGAGAGAGAGATAGGGAGTGAGAGAGAGAAATTTAATAATGTCTACTTGAATATGCACTCACATATATATACATATTAATATATATATGTATATATATATATATTATATATATATATATATATATATATATAATGCGATGTCACAGTTTAGAAACCAAGTGAATTTTCCTGTAAGATATTACGTTAAGGTAATATTTTCAAGACGATCCTAGCCAAATAGGTAAAGCTCAAAATTTAAAAAGTATATAGCAATATATAAATCTAATGATTGAATTTAAATTCTGTAGATTAAAATATATACAAACATATTTAAGTTAAGATGTTATTGTTTGAAACAAGAAATATATGCTGAAAAAATATATTTATTTCCTTAATCCATTTTAACTAATGGCTCATATCGTTTGGAATTGAACATTGACTAACTATTTGACTCATTATCTGGTGCAACATCCCCGAACGATTAAGGACTCTGGATTTCTTCTAAATCTCAACATTAACGGATCTTTATATCGCCGAAGAGGACGATCAACTCCTCTGCCCTTCGAAATCACGGTTTGGGACAACCAAATATTTTGGATCTATCGGATTACTCGATCACCTATGATTATTCCCTTGGATCACTACTCGTCCTGCCTGGCAGTAATATCCCGGAAACTATTGAACTTATTCTGATACTGGACTGCCCAGGTTGTATGATATTCTTTTTTCTATGACTCTTAAGCACCATTCTAATAACTTTTAAATAACATTTTCAATATATGTGCTGAAAAGCAAAAGTACTTGTTTATTTATAGCTGAACATTTTGCTAATTGCATTTCATTTCCTCTGATGATATGAGCTATTATTTGAAATCCATGGATTAAAGACAAAAATGCCATATATATATATATATATATATATATATATATATATATATATATATATATAAAGCTGAATGTGTGTGTGTGTGTCTGATCACGAATAGGCTCCTATATGGTTGACTATTTTAAAAAACGGACTACATATAATGATAGAAGATGTATCGAGACAGAGGAATGGGTATGTTTGATCTGGCAGAACGGTGGTTCATTAAAATTGTGGGGTCTGCGTTTGCGCCTGGTCTACAAAGTATGGAAATAAAAAATTTAAAAATAAAAAAAACGTTTACAAGTGTTTTTTATATAGATGTACATAAGACTGCTTTGATAATTATTGTTTAACTTAAATAGGGATAGTATAGTAAAATTGTGGGGTCTGCTTTCGCGCCTGATCTTCATTGAATGGAAATAGGCACAAACTTTAATAAAGACTTTTCATATCTATCTGCTTAAGTATACTTTGATAATTATGCTTCAGTTTGAAGAAATATGATATAATAAAATTATTGGGTATTCGTTCGTGCCTGACCTCCATAGAATGGAAATATGTTACAACGTTTAACAAAGTGTTTTAATAGAGATCCACAGAATATTGTGATAAGTATTTCAGTGTGAACAGGTATGATTTAATAAATTATGGGGTTTATCTATTTTATTTTTACTTTCATCAAATTTTGCTTTGGTTTTGACACCCCCAAATTCGAAGCTATCTCTTTACAACACTTCCTTTTCATATCCTATCATACTTTCATAAATCAGAGTCCATTTTCTGTAGGCTATTTCTGAACCCAATCAACGACGGGTACTTTTGTTAGTATATATATATATATATATATATATATATATATATATATATATATATATATATATGTATATATATACGGCATAATAACGTTGGCACACTGGTTCTCGTCAGATCACCGAAGTAAAGCAATGTTGAGCCTGGTTAGTACCAGATAAGTGACCATTTGGGAATTCTAGGCGTTGTATGTGCTCTCCGTTTATCTCGGCATTGTTTTCAGTCGTCGTGAACCAACACTCGCATCTAGTATTTAACAATGTCGATTTTTGCAACAAAAATTCCACGCGCAGGTCTTTTGTAGTGTTATAGTGAGTACCCATAGCCTGTCTAAACTAAAGGAAGCTACTATATATATATATATATATATATATACATACTTCGTTTACTCACATAGATTTATATACGAAGTATAAATTTATGCGTAAACTTTAAGTATTTACTTCAACAGTGCTCAATACGTATGTAGGGCTAGGTAGCAATTATAAAATATATATGGCGATTAAGCTACACAGAATATTCCGCGTTTTATCCACGTTAGGATTCCTCAGGCTTAGATAACTTTATAACTTACTACCTAGCTCTACATACATATTGAGCACTGTTGAAGTAAATACTTAAAGTTTACGCATAAATTTATACTTCGTATATAAATTTATGTGAGTTAACTAAGTAGTTATATATATATACATACATATATATATATATATATATATATATAATTTTTAAACGTATTTCGGAATTTTTAAACGTGATTCGATATAATTAAAAATATTTTTTTTTAACTTTAAACGTATTTTTGGAAATTTTTAAATGTAATTCGATATAATTAAACGAATTTTTAAGTTTTTAACCGATACCAATACAGATTTTAAAGTTTTTTATACATAAGGAAAGAGATTTTAAAATTAAATGGGGTTTAAATTAAAATCGATTCATATAAAAAAACATTTTTTCGAAATTAGATCTTAAATTTAAATAATTCAAAGTTGAAAATTAGGTATTACATAATCCGATATATATATATATATATATATATATATATATATATATATATATATATAAAACAAAACAAAAGGGGGGGATTAAACAAAACGAGATTTGAACGTGAATTCGCGAGGTATATATGCTTCACACTTCCGGTTATAAGATAGACGAATATTGGCTGAAGAGAGCTTGATAAGGATACCTTAAACGGGCCTTATTATCGAACTTGAAACTGACGGTACCAATGATCTGTCTCAACTAACAACTTTCTGTACACAAAATATAGTGGCTTCCTTTAGTTTAGACAGACTATAGATACTCACTATAACACTAAAATCTGCGCGTGGAATCGTTTTATCCACGCTAGGATTCCTCAGGCTAAGCCTGAGGAATCCTAGCGTGGATGAAACGAGGGATATTCTGTGTAGCTTAATCGCCATATATTTTATAACTTACTACATATATATATATATATATATATATATATATATATATATATTATGTAGAGATATATAGCAAGTTATGAAAATATATATGGCGATTAAGCCATGTATATGCGTAATCGCTATATATTTTTTATAACTTACTACCTATCTCTGCCTATGTACTGAGCTCTGTTTATGTAAATACTTAAAGTTTACGCATAAAATTATACTTTCATATATAAATTTGTGTGCTGAAAAAAGTAGTCATATATATATATATATATATATATATATATATATATATCTTTGCTTGCAGTTTTAGAAACTATCAGACAATTTGATTTCAGCTTGATTTGCCAATTAATCATGAAGAGAATTGCACACGGTTAGCGTTGGAAAATTGTGCAAATTTTTTTGCACAATTTTCATTCATCTGAACAATTGCACAATTTCATTCATCTGAAGCTAAAACATGACCGTCTCTCCAACAACACCGAGGGAAGTTGGAGATTATTAATGGCCCCGGCCTAAGATCTCGCCAACGGGAAAATGGGAAAAAAAAATACCACCGAAATATACCAAGGAAGAAGTCTTGCTAAGCCAAAATTTTTTGAATTAAAAAAACATTTCCATTTATTTGAAAACATATATAGTATCGCGTTGAAAACATATATCCTATCGCGTTATCTTGTTTCTGAGTGGTTTTGATTTTGATAGGTTAGTTTTATTTGTTTTACTGCATATCAACCCTTTTCAGGTTATTTAATGCCGAATCTAGTGATTTTTAAGAAAAATCTTTAATAGAATATATTTTTTCAAGTCGTTTTAAATTTAACCCATCGTTAGGACCAAAACAGATACTACTACCCCAGGTCAGAGTGGATCTGGGACAATGGCAACTAAGAGGTGGCTCTACATTTCCCAAATCCGCAAGCTAGGGCCTAATCTCACTATATATATATATATATATATATATATATATATATATATATATATATATATATATATATATATATATGTATATATATACATATGTATGTATATATGTATGTATATGTATATATATATATATATGTATACATATATATTTCTATATGTGTATATATATGTATATAGATGTATATATATATATCTATATGTATATATATATGTATCTACATGTATATATATATATATATATATATATATATATATATGGCATGTCAGGTCATTTCATATGCTACTGGTACCATGTAACCCAGTACTGCCTAACTCATGGTCGGGTTACCGGAGACTAAACTGGTTCCCCCACCAGACTTGTTTGGTGAGGAGGGTGAGTAGTCTCCCTGAAGGATTAAAAACAAGACCTTTCAAAGGGCGAATGAACCCTTTTTCGGGGTCAACGGCCAACTAGCACCGTGTGTGTTTGTGTGTAGTTATGTGTGTGTTGGTGTGGAGAGGGCTCCAATAAGCAATGGTGAAGGCTATCTTTCTAGGAGAAGCAAATCTCTGATTTAAAATACCATAAAACGAAAGACCAGTACCCGCATTAAGCTGGTCTGCAGTTTAACTTATTGCTGGCTATCTTTCTCTTGCTTGTTGCTGGATCTCAACATTTTGAACCGAGATAGAGAGACAGCGGTCGTACAAAGCTAAGACTCTGTAACATCATTTTTGTATAGATATTCCCTCAGGCATTTGCATATTAAAATGGTCCTGTGGAGATGGAAGTCATGTTTGGGCTCATGGACTTTAAGTGTTTGAGGGAGTGCGATTCGTCTGACGACGTTACAATGATTATATGTATATGCGTCCCTATTTCAGAGGATATCATCAGGATTTCGAAGGAAAAATGTAGAAGAAAACGATTACAGACAACATGCGAATGTCAAAAGAAAAAATCAAAATGTCCTTCCCATTCTGGGCAGAATCTGTAAATGTTCGTGTGGAAAGGTTGGATTATTGTATGCATTTAAAACGCTATTCATATACATATGTACATGCACATTTACATGTTTTCTTTTTTGATCTTATTTATTTTGTTTAAATTATATGAGGAGAGACGGTTACCCAAGATCTGTATTAATATTTTGCTTTCGGATTATTATATTTTCTTATAATAGGGGCTAAATTGTAGAAACCTTTTCTTTGCGTGATGGTGCTAGTATTTGAAATAAATGCTGATTCTAGAAGTCTTCGTTTTGCTCTATCTACAAAGATAATTTTTTGCATGATCAAAGTTAAACGAGTGATCATGTTCAGCACAATCGCAGAGAAGTGCATTTAAGGAGTTTCCATTCTTTATGTCTCTTCTATGTTCATTAAGGCTTATTTCTAACTTACGTTGTGTTTCACTTATATATGTTTGGTGGCAGTCATTATATATGCATGTATATGTATATATATATATATGTATATGTATATTTATGTATGTATATTTATATATATGTATGTATATATTTATGTATATGCATATATATATGTATGTATATGTATGTATATGTATATGTATGTATATATATATATGTATGTATATGTATATATATGTATTTGAAAATAATGGAAATAGTATTCCGACAAAATAGAGAAGGTTAACCTGTGTCTACAGTTAAATAATATTCTTTTAATAAGAGTTTAACTGTAGACACAGGTGAACCTTCTCACACCATTCAAACACCCCCTGTAATAATTAACACATAATCTCAATAAATAAATTACATAGAAAAACACTCATTTCATTTCTGTTACAAACCTATATTTGAATTTCAACAGATATATCTTTTTTTCCGGGAAGAATATTATCTGCGTTCGTATTTTTAAAGTTACATTAACGACTATATGACGTCACTAAAATTTCCCTCTCTTTAACAGCTCCAACCCTCCCCCTCCTTTTTGAATTTCCAACGTCTTTTTCCGTTTTTCTGAAATAGAACTGCATCACACTGTGCACGTGAAACATTTTCAAATATTTTGTACTGGTATTTTTTGTTTCTTAATCTCATTCATCCAGAGGAAGTCTCGAATAAAAGACGAAACGTTGATGAACACATATTACGGTTTGTTCCTTTTTATTTCTTTATATATGTATGTATATATATATGTATGTATATCTATATCTATATATATATATGTATATCTATATAATAAATTGGAATAAAATTTATTATGATGTAATAGTAAGTCCCTTAGTAATTCCACTAAATTGTATATTATATGAAAAAATGCGCGCATGAAAAGTAATATTCTTAAGATTTTATTAAACCTGGAAAAGTAAAGGACAAGAAATTCAACCCGGAAAAGTAAAGAACAAGATATTCTAGTAAAGTAAAAAATAAGAATTTTTTAGACTTAAAATATTGCAGCTAAAAATAAAATTTGAATATTGATAAATATTTTGTTTATTATTTGCATATGTTGTTGTTTATTGTTTAGTTAGAAAGGGTGTCAGTCGCTGGATTGAACTTATTTCCCCCCTATTATTTGCATATATTTATGTAGTGAAAATTGTTTGAATAAAATTAATTCATTAGTTAGTTAGTAGATGGAATTAATAATTTTATAATTTACATAAAAATTAATAATTTTATTGTATCATAATTAGGATAATTTAATTCTTTCTAACTAAACAATAAACAACAACATATGCAAATAATAAATAAAATATTTATCAATATTCAAATTTTATTTTTAGCTGCAATATTTTAAGTCTAAAAAATTCTTATTTTTTACTTTACTAGAATATCTTGTTCTTTACTTTTCCGGGTTGAATTTCATGTCCTTTACTTTTCCAGGTTTAATAAAATCTTAAGAATATTACTTTTCATGCGCGCATTTTTCCATATAATCCATGATTTTTCCAGGCATTGCTATTGTATTAATATATAAATTTATCATATTTATTAATGATTGTCAAAAAAAATTAGCTCTCAAACACACATTTATGCAATATGTATCATTCAATCACAGTAGTTCCGAGCCAGGGTCTCTACTGAGACTGCGGTTCATGAATTCGTGATCTGTATAGAGCGTAAACTAACAAAAAAGAAGATGGCACTCGGTGTCTTTTTAGATATCGTTGGAGCTTTTGACAACATACCCTTTAGTAGTATGTTCAAGTCGCTACGAGAACTCAATGTCCACCAGTACTCATCCGATGGATTGAGTATATGGTGAGGCACAGAACAGTTCAAGTAGAACTACTGAGGGCAACTGTTAAAAGGGAAGTAGTTAAATGAAACCCCCAAAGTGGGGTTTTATCACCTTTACTATGGAACTGTATGCTGAATCCTCTTTTAAAGGAGTTTAAAAATAGGAATATTTATGCCCAGGCTGCTACTGATTACATTGCAGTGCTGGTCGCGGGTTCAAAAGCATCATTGGTCAGACGCATTGCCAAAATGGGACTACATTTTTCATCAAATGTGATAACAAAAAATTTGAGTTCATTCAAAGAATATGTATATCATAGAATTCACTAATATCTTTAATCGATAAATTCACCATTTTTTGCTATAAAATCATAAGGAGAGTTAAAAAAAAAATAGTTATTAAAAAAAAAGTTAGGTTTTTTAATTATAAAAAAAAACGATACACGGGATTGAACCTAAAATCTTTCCACCAAACCCCGGTACTCTAACTGTTAAGCTAACATGTTATATTGGTAAAATCGCAGTAAAAAATATTTATATACAGAAAAAGTTATGCAAAATAAAAAAGCGTTAGTCACTTAGGTATTTACTCTCCTGTTTGTGAACCCACATATTTTGTTGTAACTTTTTTTCTACTGAACCAATTTTCGAAATTCTTTTTTCAAAATATAGCTAATGAGGTGTTCTATCCAACTATATAACCTGTTTGGAATTTAGTTGCAAACGGAATTAGTGGTGGGGGTTTTAATGTGTCTCGATTCATTCAATTCCGGACTTAAGCATATATTCAACCACTACCGTGATTGAATGATACTTTTAAGCAACAAATATGTTTTGATGAAACTGATATTTTTGTGGATAGCGCAAAATATAAGTTTTTTATGAGAATTGTCACGGTATGTTTGCACAGTTGCATTTACCGCTTTATTTTAAAGACGGGATATATATTTTTAATGGGAAATCTTCCTGATATACCTCGTGACTGACATTAAACCACAGTAGAATACAAGTCTAATGTGTGATTTTTTTTATAAATACCGTGATGTCAATGACTTTAATAACTTTTTAATTAATCAATCTTAAGCTTCATTTCAGTTTTCATAGTTGGTTCTAGTAAGAATCGACCTAAACAATATATATTTTTATATATTTTCACACACATAAACACTCACCCCCATATATGTGTGTGTGTGTGTGTTTGTGTGTGTGTGTGTGTGTGTGTCTGTGTGTGTTTATTTTTAGAAGTGGTGCCATTTAAATTGATATTATCTTTCATTGCTAATTTGGGCACGATCGGATATTTTCAGTTCAACTGGTTTTGAAATTCGTCGTAAAGTAACGGCTCCCCGAGTTGTAAATAACTTGCAAAGGATACGATCAAACATATTACGAACGAATACTGTCACGAAATCGATAGGTCAACTCTCCACATCCATCGGACTATTTAGTGAAGTCGCATGCCTATGCTGATGCACCAGACACAACAGATTACTTGGAAGACAGCATTCGACGTGTTATTGCTAAAATGCAGTATAATTTAATGCGTAGATGTTGTGATAGTAGCCATTTAGGTTACGCTATATATGCGTGACTTGAGGCTGTAAGTTGTATTTAAAATATAAATTCTAAAATCATTCTTTAGAATAAATACATATTTTTATGATAACATATTTGATCTATATTAATTTAAATTTCACCGCCTATAAAAAGTATCCTTTATATATGTGTGTATTTTAGTAAATTATAATGTATTATAAAAACTATTATTAATTATTTGCACTTTTAGTTATAATGTGTCATTAGAGAGTATGTCTTGTGTCCCGGCGAAGCTTTGCCACAGTGGAGGAACTACCGGACACTCCTACATCCTCTTACCGGCTGCAGATGTGGAGAGAGGTAGACCCTCAGTCTACAAATATAGCACTGCCAGAGCCCAGTGAAACCTTCCCACCTGGCACAAACCTGTCCCGTTCGGAGTGGGTCACTCTGAATAGGGCAAGGGCAAAATTGCAAAAACTGGCGATAACCTCCTCATGTGGGGTTGCTCTACTACTGCTGAATGCCCCTGTGGTGCCCAAGTTCAGACCATTCCGCACATTTTAACATCTTGCTCACTGGGGCCCAACTGCACGGACGAAGACCTCAGTGTTGGTAATGAAACCGCACGCCGCTGGTTGAAGAAATGGAGCGACAAGATATGATGATGATTAGAGAGTATCGAACAGTACATATATCTGTATGTCGTATATAGAAGGGGGAAGATCCCGGTAATTAGAGAAACAAAGTAAATAAGATTGAAAATATCATTTATTAAAGAAACGGCTAGAATTGCAATTTAGTTACGATGATTGGAATGTAGAGCATCGTCTATTTTGTTAGAAGAAATTATACAAAAATTGGGTCAGAGAAAGTAGAATTGGAAACATGTAATATGTAAAACCCACGTGGGTGACTTTCACATGTTTGAGCACGTTCTGCTGTCACAAAGAAAGATAGCTTACAATACATTCAGTTTATTTAAAATCAGACAAGAGATCAGAAGAGAGACAGAAGGGTTCGGAGTTGACAGAGAATTGGGGGAGTTGAGTTAGTCGAAGCTACTTTCGGAATCGAACCAGAAAGAGAGACAAGACAATTTAATTCTGCGAGGCATCGAACACATCATCATCATCATCATCATCATTATCATCATCATCATCACCATCATCATAACAAGATGTAATAAATGTAATCATGTTATTCCTAAGCCTCTGTCTCCATTTGTAAAAGAAATTTAAAGCCCCCTGCGAAAGTGTTGTCAGTCCCTCACAATCATCTGCTATTATATAAAAAAATGTGTGTATGTGTATCTGTGCGTGAGTGAGTGTGTTCCCTATGGATTGTAAAATGGCTAGACTGATTTTAATGAAATTTTATGCGAAGGTAGATTATGTGCCTGGTAGTGTTCTAAGATATGTTTTCTATCGGAATGTCTTTGGTAAGTCTCAATAATTCATAATCGAAATAATGTAATGAATAAAAGAACAAACGATTTTATTCAAAGTTAACACCTTACACAGTCTAACATCACTAGGGCATTTGAGAAATGTTATTACCACACAAGCAAAAAGGCCCGGGATATAAAATCAACAGTAAATTCTTTTATATGACAAGGGTGCGTTCGAAATAAATATTTCTATTTAGATCACAATTGAAGGATGATACTTTTGTATTTTAAACTTTAATTCAAGCCATTGTTTATAAGAAAATAATTTTATAAAATCAACAGTAGGTTTTCTACAGTGCAATGTGGACTATAATATATTGTGGACAAAGTCACTGTGATAGGCATGGAAGCTTCCTCCCATTGAAGCGTGATGTTTCCTTAACTAGAGCAGGCAATCAAACGTTTTATTGAAATATGAGCGATTCCAACGATTTCGATGACTATAAAAAATATATGGGAGTATGAAACATTCGTTAATCATTATTCAATTATGGTAAACTTTAAATTAAAAATCACAACAAATTTATTTTTCGCAATGAATACAAATATTTAAATTAAATTTACTTATTCCATGGAATTTCAATGAATGTTTCATATCCTTAGACGATTATACTACCACCTTTTAATTTTCTTCATGGAGCTTAGGCTTGATTTTGGAATATACTTTTAATGTAATTCTTATAAATTTTTCTTACAAATTTTACTTTTCAATTTATGTACTAAGAAGCAAAATTTATAGAATGGCTATCAATATTATTTTACAAACTACATTTCCTCTGAGGATATGAGCTATTTATTGAAACTCCGTGGAATAATGATTAAAACATGATTCTTTGAATCCTTTGTCTTAAAGTAAATTCGTTATGGTACTTTAATTTACAAGATTTAATTACATATTTTACATATATATTTGCTCTATTTCGAATATTGAGCTTTTTCATATGGTTGGAATCGAGATATACATATTGATACTAATATTTATATGGGCTTTAACTTTACAGTATTATATAATCTGTAATCTGAAATCAATTTCTATTCTATTTTTTATTACATACACATACACACATATATAAATATTTATATAGAGAGAGAGAAAGAGAGAGGGCGCGAGAGAGAAAAAGAGCGAGAGAAAGACAGAGGAGATAAAAATATACTACCAGAACAATAGCAGAAACTCGCCATGAAGCAAACGAACAACAGAAGATGTTCTGTTTTGAAAGAAACAGCTTACCTTATGGGCTTGTATATAATGATGTTTAACAGCTGTTTTTACTTGTCAAGTAATCTTTTCCGGATAAAGTAAATGTCAAGAGAGAAATCGCGCCTTTCTAGAGCTTTCCTCGTCTTAGTTTTTCCTTGTATAGGATGGTGTTTATCGTTTTCTTTGAGTATTTCACTGCATATCCTAGGATTTTTCTTCTTTATTTTTTTACTTGTAAACTTTATATACTCATATTTTTTTGGGGGGGAGGGTATTTCATCTTATAGATAATATGGGGTCATCAGAAGAGAAAACGCACTGTTTAAATACGTATAAATCCGTATTCCTGTTCACGATGGCGTCGTGGATGATGTCACATCTGTATTTTTTACAAGGTGGTCACCACTTATCAAGGCCCGCAAGCCACTCGGGGATAAGGGTTATTGTGTGTACAGTACGTTAGTGTTGAGATTAGATAAAGTGTCCTACTTAAGGGGGTGGTTCATCAGGAATTTGTTTATGTTGGACTTGAACACATACTGACTGTAGTCAGGTGGGAAACAGGCAAATGGAACAGAGTTCCACAGGCGTGCACTTCTAAGAAAGAAGCTTTGTTCATGTAATCTACGTTTTGATTTTGCCACAGATAAATAGTGGGGAAAATTCTTAACAGTGGTTTCAGCTAGACGGGTGTTTTTCGCGAAAAATTGGCAAGGGGGGCAGGGATTGGAGCTCAGACGAGCACTTGCCATAGAAGTATACATATAGATATGCTTTTACGTCATACATGAATTCATTGAAGCAAACGCCATACTAGATGCCATACATGATGACATTTATGCGGGAAACTTGCTAGTATATATATATATATATATATATATATATATATATAGAGAGAGAGAGAGAGAGAGAGAGAGAGAGAGAGAGAGAGATGCTGGAGTGTCTTTGCGCTTTCGAGCTTCTGACGGGCTGTTCAATCTTCGACGTTTGTGTGCAAATTTAAAAACCTTCCCTTATATATGACATTTTAACTTATTACAGAACAAAAAGGTTTAATGATTATTATATTTTACCATTACATAATAGTGATTCCAAAATTCAAAAAAGAAAAATAAATATGATTTGGATGCCACTAGCTAAGATCGAAACAAACACATTTAGTGCTCCAGCTAAGAACAAATGGACATAAAAGCTCTAAAACTAACCGATATTTACGTATACAGGTATATTTGCGCATTCGTATAGAAACGTTTTATATCGGTTTATCCTTGGCTTTTTCAAATTATTTTAATCCCTTAGTAGTCCCTATAAAATGTATCCACTTTTTAAATTATCTCAACTTGCTATATGAATACGCTATACCACGTTCCCTGGAGATGTTTGGGAATAAAGAGTAGCACCTCCAGCAGGATGGACCATATCATGACGTAAAAGCATATCTTGATAGTCACCTGCGAAACAGAAGTATTAATTACTGTCCACGATCACCGGATTTGCCCCCACCCATGAATTTTTCTCTTTTGGGTGGGGGAGACATGTTAAACACAGGATTCACACTACAAAACCAGCTACAGTGCATGCGTTGAAAGCAACTATTGAAAGAAGATGTGTCAAGTAACAATTGGACTGATTAGGGACGTTTTAGGTTCGATCAGTGAGCGGTAATAGCTGTTCATTGACCAGAATCGTCAATAATTTGAACACTTTCGATAATTAGCTGATTTCTATATTTATTCACAGTATTTTTATGCATAAAACTTTTCTTTCTTATAATAAATGTTGGATTTATGGTCATTTAAATAGTGTATACATTTTATTTGGACACCCTGTATATATATATCTATCTATATATATATATATATATATATATATATATATATATATATATATATATATATATATATATATATATATACAACTTCATTCTTTCTACTTCCACAATACCTGATTATTTCAAGCTGCGATGCCGTTTATTGTTGGCCTCTCGTAATGCAATTTTGCGTATTGGAATTGCCGCGCGGTTTCAGAATTGCAAATGATCGAATATTTACAATCCAGATGCTATCTTGTTTTGAATTATTTCAATTTCCCTACCTTCGGTCCATATCCTTTTTTTTCCTCGACAATGTCTCTAAAGTGCGCTTTTGTTAATCATTTCTTGATGAAGGGAGATGCGGGCGGGAGTAAACAAAGCGGAATATGAGTCTTATTTTCATGTCGTAGAAATAGGAATAAGCTCTGTTAGCCTAAGGGTGTGACATCGCGAACACTGGAATTAACCTCAGCATCGAATATTCCACATGCAAACTTCAACAAAAACTAGCGATCGATTTTGCATATAACATAAATTATATATATGCATATATATATATATATATATATATATATTATTGATTTACTATATATATATATATATATATATATATATATTATTGAATTTATATATATATATATATATATATATATATATATATATATGGATTTTACTTGTGCGAATGGAAATGTAACTAACTTTCTTGGATGTGCATTTTTGTATTTTACCGTCACTGGATATCTTACCTTTCACCGGACTATCCATTCACGTGAAATCACTTTTTTCTTCGCCCTATGCCCTCCGCTCCACATTTTGTTATTAAGTAAGATCGTTCACTTACTTGTAGTTTCATCAAATACTTTTGCAAGCAAAATCCGATCACACATTTTGCTAAATCCTACCCTCTGATGAGAAGGAAAGTATTTCTTCGAAACTCTGCGAATTAAGGACTATCCACTTATTTAGTGTTTCCTTTTCAGATTAAGTATTTTTTAACGCTTTTTCAAAGTGTGTTTAACATAATTTATTAACTACTTGCGCTTATATATATATATATATATATATATATATATATATATATATATAATTTTAATTAAATTTACCAAAATAATCCAAGATGGTAAAATTAAAGTATATTATAAATATTAAAGAATTAATATTTATAAAGTTATCTCAGCCAGATGTAAAAAAATAGGAGATAGAGCTTATAATACGAGCAAACAGTTAATAAAACATGTTAAAAAGACACTTTGAAATGAATAAAAGCATATTTAATCTGAAAGGAAACACTAGGTAAGTGTATAGTCCTTAATCCGCGGAGTTTCGAAGAAATACTTTCCTTCTCACCAGAGGGTAGGAATTATCAAAATGCGGGATCGGATTTTGCATGCAAAAGTATTTGATGAAAAAGTGAAGCAGAGGCAATAAAGTGAAGAAAAAGGTGATTACACATGAATTATTTATCTTCCACCAGACTACCCATTCATGTGTAATCACCTTTTTCTTCACACTTTTTGACTTACTTGTTGTTTCATCAGTGTTTTTTAACATGTTTTATTAACTGTTTGCTCGTATATATATATATATATATATATATATACTAGCAGTATTACCAGGGGTTAGTTTGAGGCCTTTTTTGTCCTTATCTTTATCTGTATATCTGGTAATTCCAATATTTTCTTTTTTATTTTAATCCTAAAATTATTTTAGTAAATTTCGGTTATATGATACCTTACTGATCAACGTAGCCCCCACATAGCGGATTCAATGAACCAGCAACAATCCAATTTCTCTGATTTTCCCCTTAGCAGCTATTATTCCAGCTCAAAACCAACTACTTTGGTATGCGAAGAAAACCACAGGGTCAACATCGACTATCTATTCGTTGTAAGAATTTATGTGGGTGTCGCTGTATAGTTCTACAATTAGTCAACTATGTCGAAAAATTCGTTATCTTATGTTGCCGCCCATACTACTTGTGCTTAGTTGTTGGGGGGGGCTATGTTTTGTTAACCAACATATAAGAAACCTCTGAATCACATTTTCACTAAATATATGTGTAGACTGTTTTGCAATTTCTTCAGGAGCAGTTGCTTGTTCAATGGACGTTAAAAAAAGGAAACATTATTTACTTTTGGACTGCTAAAATAAAATGTTGAAGTCTTATGAAAATTAAGAAATTTACTTGCGGAGTTTGAGCCTACAAACTGTGGCATGCAAAAAACAAAACACACGCTATCAACCTACTCGCAGTAGAATTATCACAGCCCATTGTTCTATCATTGTTACTAAGCGACAACATAGGAAAAAACGACTTTACCAATTATAGATGAATTAAAATTCTGAGGCAAAACTTACCTAAGATAACTTCCAGACTTATACACTAAAGTTCCGTAAACTTTAAAGTACATCTGTTCAGCTGTTTCGGTGTCTATAACGAATTCACACACACATACAGACAAAGTTGCATTTATATATTTATATATATATATATATATATATACATGGTGGCCCCAAAAAACGGGCCCCAACTCTAATTAGGTACCGTTTCTTAGTGTTTTGTCCGAATGAAATGAGACTTTGCTCATAACTAGTTTATTTTATTCAAAACATCACGTCAAAACACTAGGGTATTTGGCCTTTTTTCTCCGTTCTACAGCATATATTCTAGATGGCCTCCATTTAGCGTTTGTTTTTTTTTTGGGGGGGGGGGATCACCCTGTATATACTTTAAATTATTTTTATTCTTTTTTTACATCAACGTTCATCCTTATCCTATGTGCATGTTTTCAAAAAGACAGGGTACATTTCTCCCAGTGAATAAACGTGTCTCGAGATACTTGGATATTTGTGCGTTTCGGCGTACATATATATTTTATATTAAATCTAATAAATATTTTATATTAAATCTAATTAATATTTAATATTAAATCTATATAATTATAAAACTCAAATGACCTTGTAACGGGTATTGTAAACCAACATCCGTATGCGTAGATAAACATAACCCATAACAGCGTAAACAAATAAACATAAATCGCTACTTTGGCAGAATTTTACCTGCGCACTAAAATATTAAGGCTATTATTTAGAAATTATTATTCAACATGGGAAGGGTGGGGATGTTTTGCAACTATTTTGTATTACAACTATACTATCACAATGTTCTTACAAATAAATCAACTTTAACCCGTTGACAACGTATTGTTTTATTGTGTACGTTTTCAGCGTCCCAGTTGGGTTTTTTTTTGCGTTTTAATTATCCAAATAATTTTTTTAATAGTTTCTACATTTGTTTTTATATCGTTCATTTCCCTATTACGTTTAAGTTATTTTAACGAAATTTTCTTACAAATTGTGGAAAAAAAAACTATTTAGAGGGTAAAGTAGATTACCCGGTGATAGCGTAAGCTCCGAGGGGTTGCAAAGGATGCCCTAAGCGACCCCCCCCTACTGGGTCGAGTAACAAGTTTTGTAGTACGGCGAGCAGCGAGTAACTAATTTGTGCCAACCGTTCACCAGTAAGTCGTTAACAGAACTGGCGCTAGTCAGAGACACAATTCTTTTATAACAGAAGAATAGTGCCTCCCCCTACTCCTCCAAGTCTATAAGAGACTCGTTCTCTCAACCACTCAGATTAGAATTCCGCCCTCGAGGCCGGCGCCACCAAGTAAGCAATCTCCTTTTTTTATTTTTATTTTCTCACACACTCCCGACAAAAACGAGAAAAAAAACAAAAGGTAGAAGAGAGAAAAGAAAAAGAAAAAGTTACATAAAAATGACAGACCACCAAAATACTTAATCAAAAAACAACTGTTAGTACAATATAGCAGTAGTCGATCAGTCCAGATATCAATCAAGCAGGCAGCAGGCTAGGTCTACCCCGTCGTTTTTTAAGGGGCGCACATTCTGGGCAATACCACTTTTGCCTGTTGGGATGTTCTGAGTCGATACCGACACATCGGAAATGGTACCAATCGTCGCACGAGTCACACCCGATCATATTCTGATTCTGCTGCGGAGAGCTGCACAGGGGACACAACCAGACCTGCTCTTCAACACTAGGGGGTGAATCCAACGTCTCCCCTCCCTCCGCAACAGGAGGTCCTTCAGGAGTCCTAGAAAGCTCTAAGGGGTACAGATGTTTCAGGGAATGTACTTCCTCCAAGCCCTCCCCTTTTTGTACACGTGCTGCTCTAACGACACCATCATGGCCTGGAATCAGTTCAGTAATAGTTCCTAAGACCCAAAACGGTCTGGGTTTCAAAGGACTCTTAATCAGCACAACATCATCCTTCTGGAGGCGGGTTCTTGTACTGAGTCGGGATCGACCAGGAATCTTCCTTCCCAGCTCTAGCAGGTACTCCTCATACCATAGTTTGTGGAAATCTGTCAGACATTGGTCCCTAAGTTCCAAGGTTTGAATTAGCCTCTCCCTGCTGGGAGGCAACAAGGTTGTTCTATCCTCTCTATCCAGTCGTATCAATAGCCCGGGGCTCTGATTGGGCTTAAGGAACATATTAGGGGTAATTGGAGTAGCATTTTTGTCGGCTGACACCTGGTAAGTAAGAGGCCGGTTATTAACAGACCTCTGAATATCCGATAACACTGTCAGAAGGGTAAAGTAATCCAATCTACCCCTGCCAAGAATCTTAAATAGGCAATTCTTCATGGTCTTGATACATCGCTCCCATGTTCCTCCATACCAAGGAGAGAACAAGGGAATGGTTTTAAGTTTTAACTTACAAGGACCGTATTTTCTTTGATAGTCCGTAAAAAGAGAGAGACGATCGAAAATCTTTCCACTTCCTATAAACGTTTTCGCGTTGTCACTATAAAGGGTTTCGGGAACGCCATATCGGTTAGTAAATCGAACCAGTGCCTGGAAGAAAGAGGGTACGCTCATGTTGGGAACTACTTCAATGTGTATTGCTCTGATATTCAAACAAGTGAACAGGAGCAAGTACATTTTCGTATCTCGTTTCCCGTCACTCACCCAAAGATGGCCAGTAAAATCAATCCCAGTGTGTTGATAGGGGACTCTGAAATCGGTACGGTGCGACGGCAGGGCAGCAGCAGCATTCGGCGTCACTGGCGTTGAATTATAACGTTTACATCTGGCACAAACAGCCAGTACCTTATTCACAGCTTGTCGACCCTGCGGGACCCAATAACCGCTTCGCCTCAACTCCGCTAGAGTTGACCCAGTTCCAAGGTGGCAACACCTTTCATGACAATCTAAAATGATGAGTCTGGTAACAGGATGATGTTTCCCTATCAGAATGGGGTTTTTAACTTCATAACCAAAGTGGGAAGATTGGTTGATTCTTCCCCTAGATCGAATCAAACCGTCAGGGTCCAGAAAAAGATCCAGAGCACGAACCCTAACTGGCATGGGTTTACCACTCGGCTCCTTTAGGTACTCCACTTCCACGGGAAATTCTTGCCGTTGCACTGTCTTCATAAGGTAGATCGCTGCCTTAGAGTTGTAGTCCCATTGTCGATTAAATCGGATGGCTAGGAACTTAAACACCAAGGCAGTAACAGTCAGTAAACCAGAGAATGAGGAAAACCTCTGAAAAGGTATGGCCGAAGTGTACTCTTGATCATGGATCAAGGAACAATTTGCTGAACTGCGGGTCATTCGCTGGCATATCTCACTCAAACAGGGCATATCCTGTCCTGGCCATTGAGATATTCCTTCGCATAGCCAGGAAGGGCCTGAACACCAAAATTCCATCTTGGATTGGAACTTTCTCAATGTTAATCCTCTTGTTAACAAATCCGCCGGGTTGAGTGTACTATCAACATATCTGAAGAGAGTCTTCAAGCCATAGCGAGACTCCAACTCCACTTTCATCTGCAGAATGTCTTTAAGTCTATTTTTTGCAAAAACATTTTTGCTAGCCATGTTTTGAGATAAAATCCAGGACAAGACCACCTGTGCATCCGTGGCTATACACAAATTCTCGGGAACAAATCCTTCACAATTGTCCAGGATTGTGGGGAGACACTTGAAGGCGAGGAAAACGGCCATTAGTTCCAACACAGGCAAAGTCTTGTCCTTCATAGGTGCCACCTTAGCTTTCGCAAATAATAAGGATGACCGACCATTTTGTACGATATACACGGCAAACCCATATGCTTCCTTGGACGCGTCGCAAAACAGGTACATATCTCCAGGTAGCCCTGCCATAAGCGCCTTGCGCAAAAAACGGAAATCACTCAACCCTGAAAGGTCCCTGGCTAGCTCTCTCCAATCGCTCAAGATCGCTGGCTGGAGTGGATCATCCCAACCTGCACCATTCTTCCACATGGACCTGATTAGCACTCTACTGCGGATAGTAACCGGGAGACATAGGGACAACGGATCGAAGACCTTAGCTGACTCTGAAAGAACACCTCTCTTAGTTGTCACGTCAGGATTGCACTTTACCGGAGCGACATACAACTCCTCCGAATGTGGGGAGTATCGGTAGCCCAGTACTCTCTCCCACTCCTCTTCATGGATACTTAGAGTACCATCCTCCTTCATCCTATTGCGGAGCGCCTGACTGTTTGAGTTGCATGACTGGATAATAAAGCCCCCTTCCAGCAAACGCTCTCTAACAAGGGAATACAATGTAGTAAGCTCACTCGCGTCTGCCACGGATGCCACAAGGTTATCCACATAAAACCGGTCCTCCATCATTCTGCGGCAAGCATCTTGAGGGTATTTTGCCGCATGTAATTTTAAGATGCACCCCAACACAAATGGGCTGGAAGTAAACCCGAATATCAAGGTGGTATAGCGGAAGCAGCGCAAACAATTTCCTTGTTTAAGAAAAAAGCAAAACCGGTTCCTATCCGCCTCCAGCTTAAGCCGAATCATTAGGAAGGCTCGGCGAATGTCTGCTAGTAGCACATAATTGTTGGCTCTAAAGGCCAGCAACAACTTTAAGATGTCCCCTGTTAAGTTAACGCCAGAATATGCTGCTTCGTTCAGCGATAATCCATCTCCTGTCTTCAAACTACAGTTGAACACTGGTCTTATCCTGGTAGTTGCCGTAGGGTCCGACTTGAAAACTGGTCTATGTGGTATCCACACATATTTGTCGAACTCCTGAGGGGAGACAAAAATCTCTTCAATTATACCGTCCTCCTGTTGCTGACGAAACACCTCCAAATATTCATCATATATTTTTCTTTTAGTCAAGTTTGCTGCTACCCGGTCTAAAACATGCAAGGAAGTTGCATGATTAGAGGGGACTCTGGCTAATCTATCGTGATGCCAGGGGAGCTCCACATAATAGCTTCCATCCCGAAGCTCTACCGTTTCCTCAAATCGCTTCATCTGAACTTTATCATAATCAGAAAAGTCCTCCTGACTGGGAAGCCCCAGAGATTCCAACGTAAACATTTGTTCTAGTCCTCTTTGTACCATACTGTCAGGAAAGCACTCCGCCATGGGATCCAGGTATGTTGATTGTGTTTCAAGGACAAAACATAAATGTGATGAATCGACCTGGGGGGTATGTTCCATTACCGAATTAAACGAGAGGTGAGTAACCTCAGAGAGGGGCTTATCTTCCAAGAAAAAAGAGTCCACTGCTCCAAACGGGACCAATCCAGGCGGGGTTGCAAAGGCCCATCCATTCAAACACGGGATCAGCTTTAAGGAGTCCAGGTGTTCAATCAGGTCTAACCCAATTATTCCCTTGATCGGTATTAAATCCTTTCCGGTCTCAAACTGGCCGGCCAAAGCATATTTTGCATCCTGAAAGACACGCAATAGAGATTCCAGGTTGGCCACTCGAACCGACAAGTCCATACCATCGGCTACCAAGACAGGAGATGTCACTGTCCTTCCAGAACCCAAGTCAACTCCCAGGACTACCTCTGTGAACCCACGCTGACACTCACCTAGAAAGGTAGACAATCTCAGCTGACAATTGACACCAAGGGTTTCGATTGGGCACAAAGTTCTCAGTACATCTGCCGCCAGATATGTCCGCCCGCTACCCGTGTCCAGTAGGCAATTCACTGACACTGTCTTTGGTCCACAAGAGAATGTAACTGAGAGAATGGGTGGCAACGTGCGGGAATACCCGGTTGAAGTTGCATTGTTCACATCCACATGAAAAGAAGGAGTAATAGCGTTCCCCCTACCAAACTTTTGAGACGTATTCTGTCTTACTGTTGATGTAACTGCAGTGTAGACACCGCCCTTAATCTGCAATCTCTTTATTGCTTCTCCAGTTAGTCTCAATATGGAGGACAAAGGTGGCACCCGTCTATTTGTTAGCGCTATTATCTCGCCTTTCAGTTCGAGAGGAAATTTCCTAAACAGAATCTTAGCCATCAGTCTGGCTCCGCCAGAATCGTCCACAGAAAAGTCACACGAAAAGGAATTCCCCAGCTCTTCCAACAGCGATGCCGTCCTGGAAACGAAGTCCCCCAGCTCAAAAAGGGCTCCACCTTTCTTTGGTACATAGTCCAGAATATCCTGGAATATTTGGTCAATGATTTCATCCAGGTCCAGATACTCCCTCTTCAGTATAGCCATGGCTTGCTGGCAATTGGTGTCAGTGCAACTCAGGTGATTTACCAGCCGCAAGGCTCTGTCTGAGAGTGAACACTTCAAGAAGTTCAACCTCTCGGCATCATTGGCCATGCCGATCACGCAGTTCTCAAACCTAGTCAAGAAGTTTCTGAAACTCATGCGGTCGGACTCCATTTCCTGTCCGCTAAATGTAGGCCCTGTGATCTGTATACGTGGGGGTTTAACAATGAAGGAAGAACCTCTCCCGGTAGTTGCAGAAGCCCTTGAGAACTCAAAGGCAGATTCTGAGTAAGGGCTGGGCTCTGGCTGTCGGTATGCTTGATCCAAATCGCCCAAGTCTTCATAATAATCCTTTAGTTGAGGCAGCCAAGCACCCTCAATCTCGGCAGGTGTACTCTCATCAAAGGAGCCTAACTCCAGCTGTGTGATACAAGTCTCTAACTCGACAATGAATTGTTGAATCTCCGTCCTTAAGAATGAGTACGCCGATGGCCTAACTCCATCACGACACATCTTCAGTCGTCCCTGAATCTTCTGAGTCAATGACTCCCTTCTGCGTAGGAGCTGCTCTTTCGTGACGTTCATGACAGTAGTTAACCGACGAAAGAGTAAGCAGCAAACCCTTTGCAAGATGTGGAAAAAAAAACTATTTAGAGGGTAAAGTAGATTACCCGGTGATAGCGTAAGCTCCGAGGGGTTGCAAAGGATGCCCTAAGCGACCCCCCCTACTGGGTCGAGTAACAAGTTTTGTAGTACGGCGAGCAGCGAGTAACTAATTTGTGCCAACCGTTCACCAGTAAGTCGTTAACAGAACTGGCGCTAGTCAGAGACACAATTCTTTTATAACAGAAGAATAGTGCCTCCCCCTACTCCTCCAAGTCTATAAGAGACTCGTTCTCTCAACCACTCAGATTAGAATTCCGCCCTCGAGGCCGGCGCCACCAAGTAAGCAATCTCCTTTTTTTATTTTTATTTTCTCACAAAATAAATCTCTTTTTTAATAGTTTCTACATTTGTTTTTATATCGTTCATTTCCCTATTACGTTTAAGTTATTTTAACGAAATTTTCTTACAAATAAATCTACATTAACCCGTTGACAACCATAACACCATTTTACAAAGTATTGTCTTACTGTGTACGTTTTCAGCGTTCAAATTGTTTTTTTCACGTTTAAATTAAAAGATATATCAAAATTTGAATTTAACTTTGAGTATTATGCTATCTGTTCAGTGCACATTTACCTATAAGTATGGCAAACAAACCACTTATAATTCAATGACTGTATTTTTTAAAATCAAAAATAAACATTTATAAACAGAACGATTAATTATATCGGCGTAAAAGTACTAAATACAATGAAAAAAACGGATAACTCAACAATAACAAATAAAAAAGGTTTGTTCTCATGCAGAGAGTGATCCAGACGTAACTCAGCGCATGCCTGGCTTTCTCCCGAACATGACGTAAACAAGCGGAGTAAGCCGAGCGTCGCCGAGAAAATTAAGCCGTCTGACGAACCATAAAGCTGAACCAATGACAATGTAGCGCGATGGTTTTCAACGTGACGCGCGTTTGCGCTTTTTGAAAATTCAAAGCAGCAGACGACAATTTGGAAGAGGAAGAAAAGAAAATAAATTAGTAAAAAAAAAAGAAAATAAAGTACACACAGACAAACACACACGAACGCCATTACTTTATATATAGAGATATAATGTACGCATTTTAAATCCCAGTACATTTTCTCTTTATATCCTTACAACCTCTTGGCTAAGAAATATCAGACACCATCATAAAACACTTTTTATCAGCTCTTTTCCCACTGACTCTCTAATTATTTTTTTTAAGAATCTCCACCCAATCTCCCTGGCATATTTCTTTTGGGTGTAGGGTAGTTCCTCCTATGATCAATATCAGTCGCTCTATCAGCCACCCTTTTGCTGTAAACGAGGTTCCATTTTCCCTCTTCACCAATTTGACGACTTTTAGTCCAAATGTGTCTTGACACTTTCTTTCGCATGGTTTTCTTCTAAGTAGGTCTTTGTCTCATTTTCTAACTACTTTATTTCTTTTGCGACATACCTCAAAGCTCATTTGCTTAAATCTTTGTGGTTTGCTTCTAATTATCAAGATATATCTTTTCATCATACGGATTCACTCGAATTTCTTCGCTTGGACTCTTCGAACTCGACAAAGACATTAGAAAACACCACCATTAACTAAGTAGCTCCCTTTTCCTTGCATCAAATTCCTACTTGTGCACTGAAGTCTAAGTATAGCGAGGAATGTGGTGATTTTCCTCTTCGATCAGAGCGTCCAAGATTCCAAAACAGAGATATTCCGCATGCATTCTTCTCTAAAAAATATCATAAGGTTATATGTCTTTTTTCTGCGTATTTTACTGTTACCCCTTTTATTACTATGTGTGATTTGCCCTTGGAACCCTTAAGACTTCTCGAATCTCCGACCGTCTTCATTTAAAACTTATGGTGTTGGTCGAAACTGTTATTCGCAGCTTGCTTTAATTAAAAGCCACAACATTGCAGATATCCATCTGTATTTTTCTATAATTGCACCACAGTTTAGTTTCCTGGCAAGTAACTTTCTTTCGAAAAAAATGTTATGGACCAAAAAAAAAAAAAAAAAAAGAGAAAAATTTGATCTTTTGGTTTGTCACATCCGAAAACAACTCAAAATACCCGTTTACGTATTTTTCGCTTGTCCCCTCTCTAAAATTCTAAATTATTTCTAGGCCAACCGTTTGTTTAAATCATCGTTTCATTTATTTAACTTGTATTTTTTGTTTTAATTTATCTCGACTTAATTATGCTTGAATTCCTGAGGACAAATACAATTCATTATGCATACATTTAAAACAATTTTTTAACAATATGTGTTCAAACATCATAGGATAATATAACATCTTCCTCAGAAATACATCATAACATTTAATTTTCTTATGCATAAAACAGTTTATAACACATTTAAAATGGGATCTTCTAGACAAAACTTTCATGTTATAACTTCTTTTCAAAAGAATTTTCTTTTGTAAAGAACAACAATAACGTGAACAGACTGTTAAACACTGGAATATGTAAGGAGAGTAAAAATGGACATGGAGTTTACTTTCGACCAACTCGTGACTCTCGTTTTCCTTATTTTGTCCGTTAGTCCTCAGCGATGTTTCTGAAAAAGGTGAAGAATTGCTGTTTTCTTAACCGGAATGTATCATTTTAACATTTTTCTTTGGCTAGTTTTTGATTTTGAAGGGTTTTTTTTTTAATTTTGAATTTTTTTGTTTGTTTTTTATTTTGAAGGTTTTTTTAAAGTATTTCTTTTTTGATTTTGAATTTTTGGGGGTTTTTTAAGTATTTTTTTAGTTTGAAGTATTTTTTTATTTTAAAGTATTTTTTAAGTATTTTTTTGATTTTGAAGTATTTTTTTTTTATTTTGAAGTATTTATTTTGATTTGGAGGTATTTTTAAAGTATTTTTTTATTTCGAAGTATTTTTTTGATAGTGAAGTATTTTTTAAAAGCATTTTAAAAGTATTTGTTTATTTTGAAGTATTTTCATTTTTTTTTGGATTTTGAAGTATTTTTCAAGTATTTTTTTATTTTCAATTTTTTAAAAGTATTTTTTTGATTTTGAAGAATTTCTTTTAGAAGTATTTTTTGAAGTATTCTTTTTTCGTTTTTGACTTTGAAGTATTTTTGAAGCATTTTTTTATTTTGAAGTATTTTTTTATTTTGAAGTATTGTTGTCTTTTTTTGATTTCGAAGTACTTTTTTATTTTGAAGTATTTTTTTAGATTTTTTGATTCTTAAGTTTTTTGTTGATGTTGAAGTATTTTCTTTTTTATTTAATTTTTTTATTTTGAAGTTTGTTTTTTTATTTTTATTTTTTTTTTATTTTGAAGTATTTTTTATGATTTCGAAGTATTTTTTATATTAAAATATATATTTTTGATTTGGAATTATTTTTTAAGTATTTTTTAAGTATGTTTTTGATTTTGAAGTATTTTTTTAAGTATTTTTTTAAGTATTTTTTTTTTGATTTTGAAGTATTTTTAAAGTATTTTTTTTTATTTTTAAGTATTTTTTGAAGTATTTTTTTTTTTGATTTTGAAGTATTTTTTAAGTATTTTTTTAAGTATTATTATTGTTTTTTAGTAATTATTTACATTAAGTCACCTCATGCATTATCTGGAGCGATTTTCATATGAAAATACGAAAAATAAACATAACATAATGCAACCTAAACAGAGTGAGATAATTATGACAAGTCTTGGAATTAATAATTTAATTATTTAACGATAACGTTATAGGTAGATTTTTTTTTATTTTTTCAAAATCTTATGGATATGGTGAAGAAAACGACATACTTATAAAATAATATTAAAGAATCTTCCGCGAAAGGTTTATGGACAGGACCATTGCCAGCACTGGGCAAGTAGTCAATACAAAGAACAAATGTAAAATAAAGTAATTATTATTATTATACAATAAAACACTGAAAAGAATGCGATTCAAAATCGATTCATTCTATTATCTAAAACATAAAGGGTGAAACGATAAAATTGTCGCCCTAAAAAAGACATGATTCCATTGCTTTTGATGAAAACCAGTTTTCTTGGTTTGTTGCAGACCATCTACATTGTGTACAAATCCAAAGAGCGATCGGACAATTCTCTCATCTATGAAAGTGACACAATGTTCAACATGCTGTCTACCGATCGAAGTTATGAGAACAGGACCATTGCCAGCACCATTAAAATGCAAATCCGGAAGGTTCAACGCTCGAGCACACAACTAAATGAAGTTTCAAGCCACGGTTATGGTCTTTGGTGTGGTTTTAAGTGAGGACTACATCATGCCACCTCACATCATCGAAGTCGGCTTGAAAGATAAAAGCATAGTATACCAGAATGTGCTGAAGCGTGTGATGATCCCCTGGTGCAATCACGTGGCCGATGGCAGAACCAAGGTGTGGCAGGAAAACTCGGCCCATGTCCAAAAGTTCAAAGAGACCAAGGCTTGGCTTCAGAATAAGCGCTATGGCTTGTACCCTTCTCTCTTACTTATCCCTGTCCTCCCGTGACCTGAACCCGCTGGACTACTTTGTTTGATCATCAATCGAGAACATCACCAACATGACATCTCACAACAGCAAAGCCTGCCTGATCGCCACCATCCGCCAAAATAATAAAAATTATATATATATATATATATATATATATATATATATATATATATATATATATATATATATGATTGTTGAGCTGGATTAAATCCGACGATATGAAATAAAATGGAGGTGGAAGGACCTGGATACTCAACGTTTCGCCCGATTTATGCGGGCTTCTTCAAGAGGGATGGTCATTGACGAGAGAGTCGGAGGATTGGGGCTATATATAATGATGGGGGAGAGCAGCGTGTTTTCCTTATGTAAATTAGATGTCATATATACATGTATATACATTTTATGAGAGAAGAACTAATTAGAGTAAACTAGTGTAGTGGATTACGTCTAAAAGATAAAATATCGTAGAGATTAAAAATTGTGTTTGGAAATATAGCGGTGATAGATTAAATAAATAAAATGACACGAGATTACGAAAGAATCTTTTTTTTTTTTTTTTTTTTAATTAGAAATAATTGAATTGGGATAAAATAGCGCAGTAACTTAAAAGATGGTATCTAAAAATAAGAATAGGAGGTGATAAAATGGAGTCTAAAAATAGATAATGATAAAATACAGTAAATAAGTAAAATAAAAATAAAATTAAGTGAAATTACGATTTTTTTTTTTTTTTTTTTTTCGCATTTAACCGGTGTCTAAGTTGTTTTCTTTGATAATTGTTTTCGACAGAAAGGGAGCAACGTGGAAAAAACCTTTTCTTTGCTTAATTATTTTGCTGGAATGGGAGATTATAGCTGACTCAATTAAACGTCGTGTGGATCTGTTATGTATGTGTTTAAGGAAAGTTGCTTTGTTAAAATCAAAATGGTGGTCGTTTTCCATGATGTGACAAAATATGGCGTTGAGTGTATTGTTGTTTTTTACATCTCTTTTGTGTTCATATATTCTTTTATTTAAATTACGTTGAGTTTCTCCTACGTATATTTTTCCACAATCAAGGCAGGGTATGGAATATATTCCGGCTTTGGTGTTAATGTTGGTGTTAGTTATAATTTTACGTGTTAGATCCCTAATTGTTAAAGAGTTTAGTTTTGTTATTTGAATGCCTGTCTTATTTAGGTTCTTATATATTGTGTCGTTGTTTTTATTAGTTGGTAATGTTAATTGTCTGTTGTGTATCTGGCTATTTAAGGAATGTTCTCGGTTTCGGTAAATTTTTAGTGCTTTTCTTTTTATATTTGCCAAAAAATGTTGAGGGTATTGCAAGTTCATGAATGTACGTTCGATATACTCAAATTCTTCCACGATGTATTCTTCAAATAATTAAGCAAAGAAAAGGTTTTTTCCACGTTGCTCCCTTTCTGTCGAAAATAATTATCAAAGAAAACAACTTAGACACCGGTTAAACGCGAAAAAAAAAAAAAAAATCGTAATTTCACTTAATTTTATTTTTATTTTACTTATTTACTGTATTTTATCATTATCTATTTTAAGACTCCATTTGATCACCTCCTATTCTTATTTTTAGATACCATCTTTTAAGTTACTGCGCTATTTTATCCCAATTCAATTATTTCTAATTAAAAAAAAAAAAAAAAAAAAAAAAAAAAGATTCTTTCGTAATCTCGTGTCATTTTATTTATTTAATCTATCACCGCTATATTTCCAAACACAATTTTTAATCTCTACGATATTTTATCTTTTAGACGTAATCCACTACACTAGTTTACTCTAATTAGTTCTTCTCTCATAAAATGTATATACATGTATATATGACATCTAATTTACATAAGGAAAACACGCTGCTCTCCCCCATCATTATATATAGCCCCAATCCTCCGACTCTCTCGTCAATGACCATCCCTCTTGAAGAAGCCCGCATAAATCGGGCGAAACGTTGAGTATCCAGGTCCTTCCACCTCCATTTTATTTATATATATATATATAAAGTTGAACGTCTGTGTGTGTGTCTGGTCACAAACAGGCTCCTATATGGTTGACTATTATAGAAAACTGATCCCATATACTGATAGAAGATGGATCGAGACACAGGAATGGGTACGGTTGATCGAGCATAATGATGATTCATTAAAATTGTGGGGTCTTCGTACGCGCCTGGACCCTCAAAGTATGGAAATAAAAAATTTTAAGATTAAAAAAAAAAAAAACGTTTACAAGTTTTTTTGAAATAGATGTACATAACAATACTTTGATAAGTATGTTTTAACTTTAATAGGGATGGTATAATCAAAATGTGGGTCTGCTTTCGCGCCTGGCCTCCATAGAATGGAAATAGGCACAAACTTTAATAAGGACTTTTCATATCTATCTGCGTAAGTATAATTTGATAATTATGTTTCAGTTTGAAGAAATATGGTATAATAAAATGACGGGGTGTTCGTTCGCGCCTGACCTCCATAGAATGGAAATATGTCACAAAGTTTAACAAGGTTTTTTAATATAGATCCACAGAATATTGTAATAAGTGTTTCAGTGTGAACAGGTATGCTATAATAAACTATGGGGTTTATCTTTTTTATTTTTACTTTCATCATAGTTTGCTTTGGTTTTGATACCCTCAAATTCGATGCTATCTCTTTACAACCCTTTCTTTTCATAACCTATCATACTTTCATAAATCAGAGTCCATTTTCTATAGGTTGTTTTTGAACGCAGTCAACGACGGGTACTTTTGCTAGTATATCTCTCTCTATATATACATGTGTGTGTCTGTGTCTGTTTGCTGTTGTTGTGTGTGCGTGTATATATACACACACACATATATGTGTGTGTGTGTATGTGGTATGTGTGTGTGCTATTTGTGGATGAAAAAGGCATATCAAAGTGCTTGATTATAAAGAGGAATTCTATATAAGAGCATATTTATTTTGAAAAGATTAAAGAAGGTCAGAAAAATAAAGGAAATGTAGGTTTCAAATTCTATGCTGACTGTATTGGATTCGAAAACGGCCCCAACCGTGTTTTTCTTATCTTTTGTATATTTTTACTGTGTATATATGTTATGGTGTAAAATGGTGCTAAAACGAAAGGAACACAGGACTTTTACAAACAAACATGTATTCACATATATTACAGGCAAAGCGGGTTGAGCAATACATTTCCTCCACTGTTGGTAGTTTTCACAGGACCTCCTTGGCCGAGTACCAATCTCTGGCTGCCAGGCACCGGTACTCGTTACCAGAAGTGACGTCACCAGAGGAATGACGTCATGATATAGTCCATTACTCCCATGGAGGGGCGTCTCCAACAATATATATATATATATATATATATATATATATATATATATATATATATGTTCATGCATCTATATATATACAGACGGCGAAATTAACGCAGGTAATATTTATACGTCATTCTTATAATGTCTTTCAAGGTCTTTATAGAAGACCACTATATAAAGCACGCGAGATGACAGTGATTAGTTACAGAATGCAATCATTAAATTTATATGACAAATGTCTTCTTGGCTATATGATAACTTCATCCTTTGAGTTCTTATTTGCCTATAGATCACACAACAGCCGCAGTCCTGTTACTTTTCAGAAACGGCTCCTCTATGCTAGCAAAAATAGTCACATAGGTAAGTAGTATGCGTGTATTATTTTTCTACTTTGACTGTTTCCACTTACAATACTTTTGTGTCCAACCGACATTAACCATGACGATTGTCTTCTGATTGGCAGTTAAAAAAGTGTATAAAAAATAATTGAAACTGTGCGTGCACATTTCCTTCCCGAATGTCTATTTCACTTAAAAATGGCCCTGGTAAAGATGTATGTCCGCCACTCCTAAGTGCTCATGAATAAAAACACAAAGAACGCACTGGTCAATAGGTCTTTGATCGCATGAATTATGGATTAGACTGCGAAAAGCATTGCAGCGGCTGAAATGAACTAACAGAAGAACTCCATGGGTATAATTAACGCGATTCTATACGAAAAGAAGCTTACATACATGCAAATGAGCAACAGACATTTAACCATTAAGGTAAACAAGAACTTGTGTTCTGAATTCTTGAGATGAGGATCGATTATTCGTATTATTTGGATTCTCCGGGATAGTCTTCTTTATAAGGATTTCTTCCCAGTCATTGCTGACAAAACGAGAGCGTACTACCCCAGTAGATTAAATTAAAAGCTCTGTTCGGAATCTCATGCAGATTCCCGAGTTTGACAGAGAAATTCCCGATTTCAACAATATACACCTGCAAAAGGTCGGAGGTTACATCGACCGAAACGTTGTTCAAATAACACTGTCAACATGAAAATAGTAAACCGAAGAATCCAAATAATGCGAAGAATTTCCGGTTCCTAAAATGCTCCCATGAAATGTATGTATTTAAAAATATCAATTCTCGTTTAAGCTACATTTTACAAGTGCGTTAATGGAATGTGCACTGATGAACTCGTCCACTTGTGCCCTCTTGACATGCATAACCCTGACTAACCCAACAAGCAGCAAAATAATACCCATTCATATTTGGGGTCCCTAGAAACCGGAAAGCATTCTACTCTAATAGTTTATTCCCTCAGATGGCTAGATTTTGGAATTCCTTCCGTGTTTCCTGCTTCCCTGGTTGTACTAACCTACAGATGTTTAAATGTAATCTGAACAGATAGTCTTGCCGCTTAACTTATCAGAGTATCTTTTTAGACATGATCAAAAATAATGGCAATATGCTTTGTTTACGGGGAATTTTTTTTAAGATGTAACAAATAAGGGAAAATATAATTTCAAATTAAAGCGTGACAGATAACAATTCCCATATTGACGGGAATAGAAAGTAAAATTTAAGTTTAATTTTGAAAGCATCATAACTCTCGTTTCTTATATTTTGTCATTTAATCCTTACATTAACTAAGCAATATTTCTGACTCTAGGAGAAGTATTTCTGTTTTACTAGGTCTGAATCTATCGATCAAATACTTGTTCGTATGGATCGCTTAAGAGATGGTCTTCAATGTTGACTGCATTCATCTTACGTGGAGGTAACCGGAGTCTACTGAAGGAGGAAGTCCCATGGCAATAACAGGTTCACAGGCGGTTCTCAATCTCATGTATATCTCGACCAGGGCAGATGATGACATTATGTTTTTTTCAGTTATTACAGTTAATTGTCAGTATTCTCCTACATACGGCGCCTGGTATTCACAAATACTCATCAATCTGATACTGACCAGGCTACACGTTTCTGAACTTCCATGATCTAATGAAAACCGATGTGTAAACGTCGATATTACAATGGATGCAAAGTGATTACTCATTAAGTAATGCACGTTAATTTGCAGCCTAGCTTTATATTAGGAGGCTTTTTTGTTGTTAAAAGCTGGACTAAAACCCTGGTTTTATTTTAGATATTAATTTTCAGTTCTAATTTAAAGTATGCATCGACAGAACCTTTAACCATGGCTTGTAAGACTATCGCATTGAAAGCAACAACTGTATGTTATAAATTCAAGAGAGTAAACAAATGTTCTAGTGTTGGCCTTCAGAAACTTCCAGTAGAAAACCACCATAAAATTTGTAATTTATAGATACGCCAATTTGTAATCAATAAATATTGAAAGCAAAATCCGTGTAGCTATACATTCTGTCTTTATCACAAATTTTACTTTGAATAGATCAATATGGCTTTAACTTGCGTTTATCCTTGAAGTATTGTCATTGTGAAGATATTTAATATGTTCAATGGCCTTCTCTAGAAGATGAGCAAAATGGTTATATATCTTTCGGAGTATTATATATATATATATATATATATATATATATATATACTCAATACGCAATAAAGAGTAGCGCTTATTATAAGAGAAAGAAAATTAAAACAGTAAGTTGAATTTTACAATCAAAATTTATTGTTCGACTGAATGCCACAAAAAACAATTTACAAAGTCCTTATTCTGCGGGCTTCAAAGAATGCTTTTCTTCTCATCAGAGGACAGACAGAAATCAGCAAATTATATTTGTAGCAATGTTAGAATTTGCTGGTCATGGCATTAAGTGAAACCACAATTTATTATAGTCATAAATTGCCAAGAAAAACAAGTAAAAAATGTTGGATATGTAATATATATATATATATATATATATATATATATATATATATATATAAACAAACTGCGCATAATATTTCAGCTTGCATGAAGCTCCTCTCAAGGTAATCCGAAAGGTGAAAATAGTTCTTTAGAGAGAATGAAGTTCAAAATTAAATCCATTTAGTCCGATTGGAAAGATTCAAAGCAGCTGAAATAATGGAAATTTTTTTCGGACAGTGCAGTAGTCCACAGAGATATTGATCTCTCATCCAATGGGATCGACGAATAAAAAATTGTTGATTTAATTAGAATATATATATATATATATATATATATATATATATATATATATATATATATATATATATATTTTAAAAGCGAAGTGGGGCATTTTTTTTTAAACCTTATAGAAAAAGATCGACTATAGTGTAAAAAGAAACAAAATCGAGTAAAAGTAAGAAAAATTAATTGAAAAGGAAGAAGATCGACTAAAAGGGGAAAAAAACACCAGTTCAAATAAATGTGCGAGTGAGTACACACCGGAGTGGTTCTCGATTTTGCACAGGGCTAGGTCTGTTCAAAATCTCTGATTCTTGGAGGCCCTTACAATAAACTGTTGCAGACCTGTTCTTTTCAAATAGATGGACCACATACGTTCGTTGAACGTTTTTAAACAGGCGCCACCAGGTTAATTTCTACGCGGTGTTTTTCCCCCCTCATAGAAATTACTTCATGCCAACATTACTTCATTCCGAGATTTACTTCTGAAGACAGTCGGCGAAAAGTACTTCAAGTTTTTTCACCTTTCCCCCCTTTTCTTTTCTCTTTCTCTCCTTTTTAGTCGAACTTCTTCCTTTACAATTTATTTTTATTACTTTCAGTCGATCCTGTTTTTTATGAGGTTAAAAAAAATGTCCCACTTCGCTTTTAAACTATTACGATTCTGTTGTACTTCGAATTTACTATATATATATATATATATATATATATATATATATATATATATACTTTATAATGTTTTTATTTTTGATGATATTTTCCTGTAAGTTTTACTAAGATATTTAGAATTTTAAAATATGGAAAATTCAAACAATCTTTATTTATGAAAAAATAAGGTCTTTTAATTCTTACTCATTTTCAGCTTCGCACATTTTTGCTATTTCCAAAACATTATGCCAGATTGCAGAATCCTTTGATTGCAATTTAACTCCTTTAGGTCTTTCTGCGAGCTGGCTCGAAACGTTTACCCCCTAACCCTGCTTAAATTGAAGGAAAACACCAGGAGCGAAAGAAGAGAGTTAAATCGAAATCCAGAGATTCTGCAATCTGTCATAAATAATATGCGATGCAGAAAATCAGCACTATTAAAAAGACATGGTTTTTCATAAATAAAGTGGGTTTGAATTTTGCATTAAAAATGAAATATTTCTACAATATCTTAGATTCTGTTCAAAGTACAGAAATATATCATTTAAAAAAGATAATCTATTGAAGTTCAAAACATGTCAGTGATTTTTGGACATCCTGTATAAAAAAAATGTCAAATATTTGCTAAAGGTATGTATAAATGTGAGTGTTAGGAAACTATCACAATGCAAGGAATAGAATGTTGTTGGTGTTTACGAAGGAAGACAAAAACAAGTAATATTATATTAATATATTAATATATATATATGTGTGTGTGTGTGTGTATATATAAATGTGTAAACGTATATATTTTATTAATTAATTTTTTGTCAATAATAAATTTAATTAAAAAGTCCATCTTTTACACAGCGTTTTACTAGGTGTGACAATGTTCCATGTAAATATTTCGTGGGCAATCCTTTTCTTAAGATACCAGTATTTCAAATATTAAGATCGCAAATATGGACAGCAGTAAATGGAATAAATGTATTTATTCTTACAAATATATATATTTATATATATATATATTATATATATAAAGTTTGCATATATGAAGTGTATATATACACATATATATACATATATATATGCATATACATTGTGAGTGTGTCTATATACACAGATATACCTAGGATACTATTTATCTCTATATATACAGAGAGAGATAAACAGATAGGTATGTATGCATGTATGTATGTATGCATATATATATATATATATATATATATACTTCATTTAATCACATAAATTAATATATGAAATTATAATTTCATGCGTAAACATTTAATATTTACTTCAGCAGTGCTAAATATATAGGTAGAGCTAGGTAGTAAGTTATAAAAATATATATGGAAGTTAAGCTACACAAAATATTCCGCGTTTCATCCACGCGAGGATTCGCCAGGCTTATGCGAAGAGTTCAACCCAACCTTTGTGTGTGCTTTTTTACCGGGAAGCGTAGATATCTAGCGATCTAACCTATTTTAAACCTACGTGTAGTTAAATTTTTTTCACACACAAATGATGGGTGAAACACAAATTCAACTGAGCCTTTGTCCTATATATATATATATATATATATATATATATATATATATATATATATATATATATATATATATATGCATGCTATGTATAAGAGAAAGTTATGCTTAAAATGCGCTGGTGATATTGTAAATTCCTTTGCGAAAACGTTTTATAACACTGTCCTCATCAGACTTGGCTTTATGCCATCTGGTATCTTGTAACGGAAATTGATTCATGACACTGACATGTGTAAATGAAATATGTCTGCGCATCTTAACATATTTCAACGATATATTTTAGAAGTCCTTATTGAAGTGAAAATAAATCAGCGAATAAGTGTCTTGTAACTGAAAGCTATTATCCCATAGAGAGTTAAAGCAACATTAATTCTTAGCTAAACATACCCTGGAGTGGTTCTTTTAACAGGCAAACTGTATCTAAGAAAACGTTATTTTTTATATGATAGAAACTGTTTTCGAACATTAAGAATATTTGAAGGTTATATGAGGCTAAAGATTAAACTAAAACGCATGTTCATTGAGGATAATATGTTTATATACACTTACATGCAATATACATAATATTTTTATTTATGCAAAATGCATCTGTATTATCATAGAAAAAATCCTCTATAGATTATTATATATTACGAGAAATAACTTTCCCGGTGGACTAAATTGCAAACAAAATAAAAAATATAAAAATAATCATGATAATGTCGTTCATCAAATTCTGTATGTGTTTGTTTACAACATCACGTCAGCTGATATTTAGACTTGACGATGAATGCCCTGGAAAAGTAACTTCTGGTTGATGTTTAGTTTCAAAATATGCCAACGAAGAAATTATTTGCCGTAATTTTAAAATGGTGCCACTCTTCTTTTATCGTAAATAATGATTATACACAACGGACTGCAGAAGCCAAAATATCTATGAATGGCAAGCCTCTCGACTAGCAAGAAAGACCGTAGACTTGTGGACCTGAGGTAAGTATGACGTCATATTTGAACGGTGTGTAATCATACCTTCAACTGGGCTTCCAGATATCTTCGACAATGTTTGAGTAGTTTTGGGAACTATTATATCATGCATGAACTCTCCTGTGTTGCGGCGCAACCAACGATATCTCGTCTATAAAAGCGCTTGCTTAAGAATGATGATCCTGAATCACGTTTGGATCTGTGTATTGGAAACATTGTTGATAACTTCGGTCTTATACACTGTGCGATACCCCCCTTCAGTCTCCACAGACAATGGATACTTTCCTGTGCGTGTAATTGTGAGGCAAGGCTTGCGAAAGCCCAAAACACACCTCTTCTGAATCAGCACTGCTTGAATCCAGTGGCAAGAAAAATGCTTGACGACTGGAAACAATGGCGAGATAAGCGAAGATCACAAACAGCATCTGGAATTTCCAACGGGAATCGCTCTGTTAACGTAAATTATGTCGTATGTACCCACTGTAGAGTCTCTGTCATTCGCCGAAATGTAACCATCAAAGTTCCAATGCTAATTTAAACTTAGACTATGACCTTGTGAATTCTTGTTACGATTTAGTTTTAGGGAATTTATGGCTGCGATTTTTACTAAATGAGATCTTCAGATCTGATAATATTTCATAACAGTGAAAAATGTCATCTATATCATAAAAATGCTTTTTAATGGCCAACATTTTGGAGCATAACTTCCTGAATACTACATACAATATAAAGAAGTAACATCCAATAAATACGTTAAACTGCCATATGAGGTTCTCCCTGAACAGTGACATTAATGAACTGGTATTAATTCTTGAGTTGAGCGTGCAGTCATGATATCACTTAATCTTTAAGACAGATTGTTTCCAACGTTGAACCAAGTAAATATTACCGGCCTTTGGTTTTTCTAGCACTAATTAAGATGGATCATAACGTTATATCAGAAGATGGAGAGGTGGTTAAAACGTCAGCAATGAAGAGAAAACAAAGAAATAAGAATAAAATGGTATAACTAATGCACGTATTGTATCTATAACAGCTAGTTAAAGGCCGCTGGGAGAAAAATAAGTAGAAAACTAAGAAAGGAATCAAATGCGAAAATTGTGGGAAATGCTAGCCGCAATAAATAGCCCACGTATAACACAACTGTGATTCCATTGATTAATTTGGTGAGGACTTTACACATCCATCTGTACATTATTAGGCTAGCGTATACACTCTTATGCCTAGCAACTAGTGATGGATACTTCGTCGATCTCGACATATGAGTTCTACTACGACAGAGTTATTCTGAAATCAACATGGACGATTTTTTAGAATATTTACGGTTTTGTGTAGAACAAATCACACTTTTGGTATAACGGTTAATCTCAGTCAGTGCAATGGCTACCATAAGCTAGAACAGACAGTAGATCGCAGGTTTCTATATCAGCGTTTTCCTTCTCCTGGGTGCATTTTTTTTAATAAGACTAAGAGTGTAATTCTCAGAGTGGAGTAAACGAGTCTCCATACACTGTAGGGATCCATAGGTGCCAGAAAATCTTTTACTTGAATAGTTTCTTCCCTCAAATTGCTAAACTTTGGAACCACTTCCCCGGGTCACTGAACTTCATGACTGTACTGACATGAAAAAGTTCAACTGTTATGTGGACAGACATCTCCCTGCTGAACTCCTTACAGAGTATCACCGCAAATTTTGTTCCAAATAGTTGTCAATTACATATAAGTGGCACTGTTTGGAGTAGAAAGATGGTACAAAAAAATTAATACGTCTCGGCACGGTACATACAAGGCGTAGCATTCTCCAAATGTCTCCAAAATAGTACTAGCCAAGTTCGTCGTTGCTTTAGCTCAATCCAGTCATCCAGTGAGAACTGGTGTCTCAACGTTATTATGCCGTGAATTACTTTTTCCTGGCAGAAATATACTAAACTGCAAAAAAGGTTACAAACCAGCGTTGTTCCGCTATAGTGTACAATTGTAAATTTTCTTAGATAAAAGGATCTGAAGAACTTACCTCGATATAAACTTAATTAATATATAATTGAATTCATTTATTTAATTGAATTCACAATCAGTTCTTACAGAAATGATTTTCCAAACTGTAAATATAATTTGGACAACCAAAACATAAAAACGTCATAGAAAAATATTCAGATAGTTCTTATATATCTACTATAAATAGGATTGAACGTTGCCCGGGATTATATGATGATCAACGAATGTTTCACACTCCTATATTTCATTGTTATCGGAGTCTATGAAATATCCAATTTCTAATCAAATCGATTAATTGCCTGCTCTAATTGGGTATCAATTGCAGTTTACCGGCATAAAAGCTTCGCGGTGACTTAGTCCACAATGTAGTCTACATTGCATTTTAGAGAACCTTTTATTGAGCAATAGATTGAAGGAAATCGGGATTAAGAAAAAGAAAAGGAATTAAGCTATACACTAGATGGTAATGCTGAAGACAATTGCAATATTAAGGAAACCCCTTGAGCGCGGAAAGTAATTTACATGAGCTACGAACGCTGACCTGTTAAATGAAATCTGCAACAGAAGTAAAACAAAAAATAATAGAACACAACATAGAACCAAGAAAACTGAACACATAGAATTGTAAATTAACTACTTGCCCTAAAATGGGTAGTGTGGTGTTGTCATCGACTTTCACCAAACCAAAAATTCGAGAACGGTCGGGGATTATAGAAAGACCGAACGGAGATAGTCAATTACCATACCTCCACTAGATGAGTGGAACAAGACTGGGACCTTAGGAAAGCTTATTGCCGCCTAAATCCTAGTGAATGCCAATAGTAATTGCCAGCGAGAAATCAACATTAAACGATTGTTGCGAAAGAGTTTGGAAGTAATGGAATTCTGTTGAGATGTGTTATCGCCCAGATTCCAGCAAAGAAGACCACTGATTATTGTTGTCATCGTTTAAGTACAAAAAGTGATAATAATTAACAACGCTAAACGCTGTCGAGCATCGAATTAATTTACACAAAAACACATCGGCATACGATATACCCCAGGCTCAACTTTTACTAACCAAAACTCTTTGACCAACTAGTCAAAGATATAAGAAAACACTGAGGAAAGAAATAAGAAATAAGATAGAAAACTCCGAGAGTGCGGTAAAATTAAGAGGGCTTCTGTTTACTCGATTTCCAGAAATTACTTGGGATATCAATAGTAAACAGCTGTTGCAGTAATGCTAAATAATTAGCAAACGGTATGGAAAAAGATGGAGAGTGCTGAAAATCTCTGGATAATTATTACAATTCAAACGTTTAGAAGATACGTCAGTAAGCAACCATGGCAAGTGAGTTAAAATATAATATTATATAAGAACAAGAGTAGTATTTTTAGTTATCGAAGTCGGATGTTTTCGTCACATTAAAGTTAATAAAACAACTTCTAGTATAGTGTAGAATAGAATATGAATATTGAGTTTTATGGAACGAATAAGTAAATAAATACAATATAACATTGAATTGTATGGAGTACTGTTCTCAAATTTGGGATGATGAATTGCAGAAATGTAATTAATGCGACTAATATTTCTTTTTCTACGCTCTTTCTATATGGCAGATGTGATGTTAAGACAAGTAATTGATATATTTTTTCGAACATTCTATGTTCCAAACATTAACAACGATTATATTAATAATCGTTCAGGTTACTTGGCATTACAGTGCTCTATATAAGTAAGTTTTCTATATAAGTTCTCTATATAAGTAAGCGCTCTATATAAGTGCTCTATATAAGTAAGTTTTCTATATAAGTTCTCTATATAAGTAAGTGCTCTATATGTGCTGTATAAGTAAGTGCTCTATATAAGTGCTCTATAAAAGTAAGTGCTCTATATTAGTGCTCTATATAAGTAAGTTTTCTATATAAGTTCTCTTTATAAGTAAGTGCTCTATATAAGTGCTCTATAAAAGTAAGTGATCTATATTATTGCTCTATATAAGTAAGTTTTCTATATAAGTTCTCTATATAAGTAAGTGATCTATATAAGTGCTCTATAAAAGTAAGTGCTCTATATTAGTGCTCTATATAAGTAAGTTTTCTATATAAGTTCTCTATATAAGTAAGTGCTCTATATAAGTGCTCTATATAAGTAAGTGATCTATATAAGTAAGTGCTCTATATAAGTGCTCTATATAAGTAAGTGTTCTATATAAGAACTCTATATAAGTAAGTGATGTATATAATTGCTCTGTATAAGTAAGTGCTCTATATAATTGCTCTATAAGTAAGTCCTCTATATAAGTGCTCTATGTAAGTAAGTGCTCTATATAAATAAGTACTCTATATAAGTAAGTGCTCTATATAAGTGTTCTATATAAGTAAGTGTTTTATGTAGGTGTTCTATATAAGTGCTTTATATAACATGCCATAAAATAAAACAACGAAACCAAGCAACATAAATAAATATTTTAAGATAAAAAACAGTGTAAGCATAAAACTGTATTTCAAAATAATTTAATTCAGAATTAAATAATCCGTGAAATGTTGATATGCTGTAAAGCAAAACAACCAAGCCAATTTATTTTAGTTGTTTGTTTTTAATGGGGATACTCGTATCATTAAGGGTATAACATTTAGATAATCTTGGTTGAACTTATTAAAAACCATTGATAAATTAATCACTAGTTTTTATTTTTTTGTATTCATAAATAACGTTGTCTGTGTAAGGAATACTGCGCCAGTATCGTCAATGTATTTTTAAAAGCAATATTGATTTTCTTTAAACGAATTTAGATTTTGAATAAACTTTTGAAAACTTGTTAAAAGTCACTTAAATATTTACTTACGTTGTTTTTTTTTTACGTTTTCTTTGAGGTTCGTAAATTTTCTTACACAGGATTCCAGCGAATCTGTTTTCTTTGCCTTTTTTTGTGATATCGTATATCGCTTTTGGAAAGTGATGGCTTTCTGTTCAGCTGTTACGAAAACAAAAAATAATTCTTTACATTCGTCGCGGGTAAAATCGAACTGACTTCATTCAACGCATTTCTATTTTGGTTTACTGTTTTTGTTTTTTGTTTTTTTGTTTTTTCTTTCTAAGTCTTTTAAAAATCGATTCTGCTAAACCATAATTTTGAAAGGCCACTTATACAAGCGCAGCCGACATCAAAAAAAGGGATCGGACAAAGAAGAAAGATGCGGTTATTCAGAAAGGATATAAAAAGTATAAAAAACTAAAAAAAATAAAATAAAATAAATGATTAATTTTGATTTTAAGATTTTTAGTTAATTCTAAACGACATTTAAATAATCGAAATATGTTTTTAATCCGCGGTTTTTTTCTAAAATCTGACACCTTGAAAATATTTCTAATATGTTCTTAAAATTATATATTTATTTATAAAGAAATTCGAACTGTGTCAAATAAAGAAAATGTTGATTATAAGACGTCAGTGACGACTACGTCTATCTATCTATCTATCTATCTATATAATTATTAAATTCAGATCAGCGTGCCTGCTTCGGCATTTAAACCGTCCATCCGGTTTCTGATTTCCGGTTTCAGAAAATTTATCCTATTACCTATTTCATGGCCGCCCTGTTTAAGTCCAATGTTAAAAGCCATTGTTGCCATTCAAAGCATACACAAGCTAAACAATACTTTTGTTTCACTTTATTTTAACATGTTTTCCTTACAAATAAATGTAATTAAACTCCGTTGCGTTAAAAAAACTGATTTAAATATAAAAACTGATTTACATATAAATATACAATATATAACTTTACTCATATTTAGAACCATATTTACTGCTTTTAGTAGCGCTCCTGTGGATTCGGACGATTTATTTTTTCAGGCTTTACTTAGAAAACATTTTCTGTGGGTAGAAACTTGGTTTTAGTAGTGTTTTTAAAAAGCATAAACAAATTCCTCGATTGCTTCCACGTCTACAAAGTGGGCCGCTTAAGATTTAGTCGTGAATACCAAACCTGGGACGTTGAGACGTGGAAGAAAGTCCTGTTTCCTGATGAGAAAAAATGTAATTTAGATGGTCCTGATGGCTTCCAGCGATATTGGCATGACAATAACATGCCTCTTGAAATTTTTTCCGTACGTCATAGTGATGGAGGGTCCGTAATGGTATGCCTTTTTTGCAGAGAGACGATGGGACTCCAGGTGGTGCAGGGTCGTCAGACAGCAGCTGGTTATGTTAGCACGCTACAAAAATCATCTTTGATGATGGAGGATCATCGTTTGTGTGAGGATTGATGGTTATTCCAACAGGATAATGCTGCAATCCACACTGCAAGACGGGCCTTGAGCTTTCTACAAAAAATGGAGTCCATCTCTTAGGATATCCTGCATATTCATCGGGCATGAACCCAAGTGAAAATGTTTAGGGATGGATGACAAGAGAGGTTAATCAAAATGGCAAACACTATTACACAAAAAATGACCTTTGTGAAGCCCTTTTCAGAAACTGGAGTAGGATCCCCCGTACCTTAATGGAAACCCTTATTTCTAGCATACCCCAAAGAATGTTTGAAGTCATCAAAAGCAGGGGAGGTGTAACTCATTATTAAGTTTGACTGTTGACTGTTTTCATACACTTTCCAGACACTTTTTGTAAAATTTAATAGAATATTTTTCTCTGGTCTGATAATTTGTATCACGTGTAAAAAGACTAATTTAATAAGAATATAAATTTAAAAAATAAATCTTTGGAATGTAACTTTTTGTTTCCATAACCTTTTAGATTGTAGTATCGGTAACCTGAAGTCAGAAGAGTTTAAAATCCATCCTTAAAAAGTGTTTTTAAAGATTTTTAAGTGGACTTAAATTTTTGGTCAGCAGTGTGTATATATATATATATATATATATATATATATATATATATATATATATATATATATATATATATATATAGATATATATATATAGAGAGAGAGAGAGAGAAAAAGAGACAGACAGACAGAAAAAGAGAGATAGTAGAGAGAGACATGGCTCAGAAGCTAAGGAATGAAGTTGGAGAGCTGTATGCTTTGGTTTCGATTCTAACTGATGGCACTCAATCATATAAAGTTTTTTTTTTTTTTTGCTTTAGTTTCACTACTATGCATTAGGTTCAATATGATAATCGATTAAGAATTGTCTCTATAATAATCAATAGGTAATCTATACTGATTAAAATATTATATTTAAGCGTATCTTATGAGCGTGCAATGCCGGACAGCTTGCTAACCTATATAATTATAAAACTCTGTAAAGCGTTTATCCGCCCTTGCTTGAATCATGTCCACTAACAAATATATATATATATATATACATATATATATATATATATGTATGTATATATATATATATATGTGTGTGTGTGTGTGTGTGTGTGTGTGTGTGTGTGTGTGTGTGTGTGTGTATTCATTGGTTGTTGGTTCGTTGGTTGCCCCCTTAGAGGGCATATAGCGGGAAAATGCCCCAAGATCGTTTTTCCATTCGTTTGTTCGCACTTTTATATACATACAACGCCTTGGATTTTTTTTTTAATTTTGCATAAACATTAATTATAGTGAAAGTATTTTTTTTTGTCTCGTGAAGGGGAACTCGTATGCTCAGTTTGTTTGGACTGGAGCTCGACGTTTGCGAAATTACTCGTCGGATTTGCATTGCGTATTTGTATAGCCATTTTGTTTTTTACTATGATTTCAAAAAATGCATTATTCCCGTTTAATAGTATCTATATATCTATATATTTGTCAATAAGTATTAATAAATATTAATAGCGTTTTATACCAAAAGACACAAGTGTTCTATGCTTACGCAATCATTAGCAGAAGGACATAAGTAAACTGGTATTTTTGGTAATCGTTGAGGAACAGAAAACTGCATTAGATTCCACTTATATACTACCAATAGCATTGGTGGTCGAGATTTCAATCTATAAATGACAGAAAACAAAATGAGTAGATAACATTTGACAATCTTTGTGCTTTGCTGTCCTTAATGTTAGCTAGCGCTACGAATAGAGAGGTCATAAAACTATGCGGGTTTTAAGGTGCACGTATCAATGTGTAAAATTGTATGCAATACTACCAATACTACCTCACCTTTAAACACTTTTGAAACCTGTTCGAAATAAACACACACACGCACATTTATACACACACACACACACACACACATATATATATATATATATATATATATATGCACAGATAGATAGATAGATAGATAGATAGATAGATAGATAGATAGATAGATAGATAGATAGATTTGAAAATTATGTGCGATTATTCGTCGGGACAAGTCTTGGCCTGTGTACATATTTGCCCTCTTGTTGGTATGTATGTAATATAGCCAGTGTATATAACGTGTGTATATATTTACGTGCGTCTTTAACGTGTGTAATATCATGGTATATACTGAGTATATAATCCCGTGTAATGTGTCGATGATCGTCTAGTGTTCATGTATGTTTGTATCACCGTCCAGAGCTTTCATAGAGTGTGATCGTTTATATAATGTTTTTGCACGTTATATACATTTATAAGTGTTTCTGTTATCGTCCAATGTGTATAACGTATATTTATCTTCAAGAACTAGTTCAACAAACGCGGACAAATAACAATTTTCAAATAGTTCTTCAAGAGCCGAATAAGCATCTTTGTCTGCTTTGCTTCAGACAAAGGATGAACATACTTTTTGTAGTCGCAACAATTGGTGTATTGTTCTGGGCGTGCTCTTAAAAATGTAAGCCATTTTTCTCCTCCAAAAGCTCAGACAATCAAAATGTTTGTTTGTTTGTTTTATTATTTATGGGTACGTGTTTTTGCTCTTGGAGTGCACGTCGTTTCTTTTGGGGCGATCACATGCTACTGTTTTCTTAATCGAATGCGTCCATGACTGTTGACTCCACACCCAGACTCGAACCGTCTTCCAACTAGGCTCTTCTCTGACTCTTCTTCATATCTCTTCGTCATTATCTGTAACGCCAAATAATCAGTCACCTGATCTTTGTCGCGTATTTACGTCGTTATTTTAAAAACTAAAATTCCTAACTTTGTTTCCGAACTTCCATACTTGTTTATCTTGCTTGATCTCGAATTCCATCACAACTCAACATAATTGTTTTTCCTTTCCCCAAATTACAAACCCTATCGAAATCTCGTGTTCATCAATATTATTGCATTTTTCTTATGCAGTATTAACATTCAAAATATCTAAATTTCTAATAACAGCGATTGTAACAATAATTGTCTTCGTTACTTGGCTATGCCCAGTCGTCCATAATATAACATATACCGAGTATTGTATTCTCTTTATTACGATTTGAATACAGTTGTCCTGTGTTTATTGGATTGGCTGTAATCGTCTTATAATAGCACAGTGCAACCCAGATATAAGAGACCCGAATATAATAAAAACGGTTATAAGAGAGATTTTCTCTGGTCTCAAATTAGAGCTTGTGTTAATGTGCAGTGTAGCACGGATATAAGAACCCCGGATATTAGTGTGTAACCCGGATATGAGAAAAATGTCGGGACCGGAGAATAAGGCTCTTATATCCAAGTTATAGTATATTTGTATGTCAATTTAAATAGTGTAATTCCAGTCGGGTTTTTTTTTCGTGGTGAGATTACATTTTCTCTGTTATTTTGATTACACTGTACAGTTTCAAACAACCTTTTTTTTACAAACAAACGTGTGTCTCTTTACTTTTTTCATACTGTGTTTATAACACCACATTATTGTCTTCGTTTTTAGCTCACATTTCACCTTTTAATATTGTCAGAAGAATCTGAATGGTCGGAAAACTCTCTGACTTAGTGTCTCATGTATATTGTCTAATTTTCATTCAAATCGGATATAGTTATAACAATTTACACTACTAAACCAAAACATCAGGCATGAAACAATTACAAAGAAGCTTTCTCAAACAACGATAAGAATAAAACTTTTGCCGAGAGTTCACTGATTTTTGAATTAACATTCACTGGAAACATGAAATGGAAAAAATACAAAAAACACATTGAAAAAACACACTGCAAAGACAGTGGGTTCCTTCTATCGCGCTATAAAATTACTCACACACGAATAATATTCTATATCTTTACAAAACTACCATTTTCCCATACAGTCAATGTTGTTGCCGTATATAAGTCGGTACATCAACCAATAGTTTATCCCACTTTTGAACACGGTCCAAAAAAAAGGAGTATCAAAATGACTAAGCCCTATAATATCAACAAAGTTCAACGTCTCTCCCATTTCTGCAGTGCTACGTCCTTATGCTTATTTTACAAGCATTTTCATGGAAAGTTTCCGATGAACTTCAAGCGCTGGTGCGGTCTCTTCGTAAATACCGCCGACTAATCCAACAAGCAGCAACATCACACGATTTAAAGGAACTCCGGTGCGAGAGACAGTTCTATTTCAACAGTTACTTCCTTGGAATTTTGGCGTTGGGGGTTACACAAAGACGAGACGACCCAATACTTGGAGAATCAACATTTATAACAGAAGAGATTTAGAGAGTTCAATTCTTGTGACATTGGAGCTGAGAGATAGATATGAAGAGAAGTGTAAATGGCAGCTCATTAAACAGAAGGGAGATGTATTACCGAAGAGGGGGATACAGTCAACCTTTGGAAAAAGGCTTTAATGCAAAGTTCTTTATGCAAGACGGGGAAAAGAAAACATTACCTTGTGGTTGAAAGACGAACGAAGATAAAAGGCTTACATAATAAATACAAGACGTTTATTTATCAAGCAGGTAATTGGAACTCCATGCCTGCTACCTTGCTAATATGTCGTCTTTTGCTGACGCCTCAGCTTCCTAAGGAGTTTCGGCTAACTTTGTTAGTCTTTCCGAACTAATTTCTTCTCTCTCCCAGACTCACTTGGACTCTGATTGATTGACTGCGAGTTGGAGTTATTTCCTATATTTTGCTATTCTTTCCTCTGCGACTGAATCTTTAGTAATTATTATTTGGTTGGTGCAAAAATAATGTCGTTTTTATATAAGTTGAACGTCAAGAAACGACATTATTTTTGCACCAACTTAATATATATTTTAACCGTTGGTCATATTAGAATTTTTTTATTTAAAAATAGTTATCGCCGCAGCAGACGTTGTTTTATAATCTTCATGTTTACGGCCATAAAATAAATCGTTTATATTTCTTGGAATCGGAAATTTGGGATTAGACTCCAGGCAATCACACAGATTAAATCACAAGCGTGCTGATTAACTCGACGTTATCCGTGTTAACATCTTTGCGTATTGACAGAAGCAACAATATACGCAAGTATTATTTGCCGTTGGTAATTGTCTTTCTAATCTTATTGGCCACATCAAACAACAGTTAATCTAAAGTTACTTTAATGGATAGATTTTATCAGCAAAAGCTTAGAAACCATTCAAAGTCGAGCGCATGAATCGTTTAAGACGTAGTAAGAAGAGTTCCAAGATCACAACGGAACATTCCACTGCCTCGCAAAGTAGACAGTTGTATAAATGAACGAGGCGACTTGTCGATTCTGAGACGGTCCGTTTTCCTCAGCAGTAATTCATAAAACTGATATAAACTCTCGCTGATCGGAGCTTTGTCTTATCTGGCGTTATTTCTAAGTTCATAAGAAAGCCAAAAAGAAATTATCACATGGGAATAATTAGACGTCGCCTGTCTTTATATTAGCGTCATTTTAATTGCCTTCAGAGCTCTTATAATAAAACTTACTGCAGGAGACAGGAAGATGGAAATGTAGCGCTTTCTTTTCAGCGCATAAAATCAAGTAATCGATGTAAGTTCAAAACCAGCTGCTCATAATATAACAACATAGGAAAACATTTACGAAACGTTCGACGCAACAAATAAAATTGCATAACACTTTTTTAATGTTATATTTCTGTACTAACATGCAACGTCCATACAAGTTCTTACTAAAAAAAAAAGAGAAAAAAAATATTACCAAACCTGCGTATAAACGCTGATAATTTAATATTATAATAATATAACATTTATATTTTAACTGACAAACAAGACATGGTACCACTTAAAACGTTAGTATGGATCGTGTTTATAGGGACTGTGTGGAGTTGAGCAGCAAGATGTTTGTTTATATTATATTTAAACTTCAGCAGGTTATTAGTCGGGAAAGCAGGAAACACGAAGGGGATTTCATAAGTTTAGTAGTTTGAATAAAAGAAAGTATTAGAGTGAAGGCCTTTACAGTATGTAGGGATTTGTGAATGTTATTTTGCTGCTTTTCGTGCCAGTCGGAAATATAGAGACTTAAAGAAGAATACGTACTATGCGATCATTAAATCATATTCCGTTAAAATACTTATAAAACAATAAAAATACTTATAAAACAATTAAAATACTTATAAAACAATTAAAATACTTATAAAACAATAAAATTACTTATAAAACAATATACTTATAAAACAATCAAAATACTTAGAAAAACAAGTGATGTGGCATTGCAGAAATTGAGCAAGAGTAGGTGTTTGCTCGACAGTCAAGATCTATTAGATTTTATTTTAAACGTTTCCTGGAGTATGATATTGGTTTCATTTATTTTGTTATCTAATTCATACCAATTTTTCAAACGGTTATCTTTACTTGTTAATTAGAACGGTATCTTTCACAACAAACCGGATCCTTTAACAGAGTTTGTTTTTTACATGGAAGTCACCACTTATCAAAGCCCGGAGGCCACTCGTGTATAAGGGTTATTGCGTGTACAGTAATCAATCGGATAATATCGTAGTAATCGCTAGTAATGGAGATTTGATAATGTGCCTTACTTAAGAGGGCGATTTATTAGGAACTTGTTTATGTTGGACTTGAAGACATGCAATCTTTAATTAGGTAGGAAACAGGCAAACTGAAGAGAGTTCCACAGGCGTACACTTCTAAGAAAGAAGCTTTGTCTATGGAATCCACGTTTTGATTTAGGCACAGATAAAGAGTTGGGAAAATGTCTGACAGCGGTTTCAGTTAGACGGATGTTTTTCGTGAAAGATTGACGAGGAGGGACCAGAGATTGGAGCTCAGACAAGGAATTCCCTTGGAAATAACGATAAAACAACAACAGGCTCGCAACGTCCCTTCTGTGAGAGAGAGGTTGCAGGGAAGAAAAAAAGGGCATCCCCCACTAAGTTACGAATCTATTTTTTACTCTATCAAGGCAGAGTTATTTTACTCAATTCGAAAACTATTCGCTTATGAAATTCTACCTGACCAATTGATGTGACGGAAGTCTAGTGGCTCTTGAAACGAACCTAACAACCTGGGTGGTCAAATACAGTTCGTTCAACAAAAATCACTTTCACTTAGAATGTTTGGAAACCTCCCGTAATTACTCCCCTTAGTATCCGATGTCTTTCTGAAATGAATTCTGAGTAGTAAATTATCTGAGAAACTGATGCAAGCAATAGAACCTTTGGATTCATACGATGCAATACGATGATGATGATGATGATGATGATGATGATGATGATGATGATGATGATGATGATGAGGATGATGAACAACTGACCATTGTCTGTTCACTGACCCTCATGTAAATAAATGCCAAAGCAACATTTTTTTAAATTGGTGAACATCTTCGTTTCAATATTTTTCGATTTTTTTATGGTTTCAATATCTTATTCAGTGAACGAGACACGACAAAATATGCCGATACAAATCTCACTTGGTTTAAGAAGCTGGTGACAAAATGCTAACGAGTATATGTTATACTAAAAACGTTTATAATCTATTATTATAATTATCTCTATCACTTACTACATTTAAATTTTGTATATAAATTATATTTCATCTTCTCTATATTAATAAAGTAGCCGCAGGAATTCTCTGGAAAAATGTATCGTATGTTTGCAACAACAGATGCCACATATAAATTGAATACAGCTAGTATAATAGCCACTATCTGATGTAGTTTTCTTACATTTTTGCAGAAACATTAAATCGTGATAATAAAATGCTACATTATATCCTAGGAGCAGCACATCACAATTGCAATATACTTTTTCCTCTAAATATATATACCTGCCACCGCAACACGTCGACACCGGGAGGAAGTCTATACGTTCCATAGATTTTACACTAACACGGGCCGTAACTGGCTCACACATACACAGATATACCATTACGTTTCCCGTAGTAAAATCAAAAAATAATAAAGTCTCCCTCGGCAAAGTCCGCTGCCTCTAACTGAATGCCCGCTAATTCTCTTATTCCCGAATTAGATCCGTTTAAACGACCACTTCAGAACAGTACAATATGGCGTTATTCGCCGTCTGTTCAACCTCAAAAGGCTGTCCTCGTTGCCCACACCAAAACAGACTTGCAGCTTCGCAGTAGCTGCCCAGGTCTTCGGACTCGACGTCAGCTTGAAAAAGACGGAAGTTCTTCACCAACCAGGGAAAATAAACGTATTCATTTTTTTCACAAAAGAATTAAAATAAAAAAGAATCAAAATGTCGATTACAACTCTCTCATTCTGGTAGTTAGAATAGCCGATAAACGGGGTCTTGGTCTTGTTTTCAACAACCATGAGTCAGTTGCATATAGTGCTTTCTTGAACGGGATAGGACGGTGAACAGTCTATAATCGAGGCAAACAGACTCCAATATCTGAGTTTTAATTGGCTCCAGACTGATTTTACTTATAAAGGGTTCATGTGCGTCGGAGCAGACATGGGTTTTTCCTTTACCCAATCCTCGTTCGCTGCGTCACACTCTCATTCACTCTGATTGGATAATCATCCACCATCCCGATACGTCCCGATCGGGTAACTTTCCAGAGAACAAGTTTCCCAACGACAATTTTCTCAAGCGCCCGGCGGCTTCAGTTCTTGACGCCCGGTTTAAATTTTTTGCCCAAACAATCGGCTACTGATCTCCAAATAATCACTTTTACAGTAATATTGTTTCCTATTTTCGACTTTGTTTTTTTCCGTTATTAAGAAAAATGTTTTTTCAGCTTGGCGACCATGCCATTGCTCTTTCTAGCTGTCAGGGTTATTCGCTGTCATCCGGGACCTGTCATTAAAATAAAAAGGCTCTCATTAATTTGTAGATGGCCTCCATTTATGGCAATTTAAACCATAGCTCTAATTCAGCTCTCTTTAAATTCTCCTCTAGGGTAATCTCTTACTATCGTGGCTGGTTATATCACAATAGTATATACATGAAACTTGAATCATTTCAAAGTAATCTTCTCCGGCTGCAATGCACTTGTTTTACTGTTCCGACCACTTCTGAAAGGACCGATGCAGGTCCCCTTGTGTGAGCGTGTTAATAACCCTCTTCACAGCCTCTTTCATCTCCGCAATTTTCTCATAACGGCAGCCTCTAAAATTTTCCTTCAGCTTAGGGAATAACCAATAGTCAAAGGAAGCAAGTTATGGACAATACAGAGCTAGATGAACTGTTATGATGCAGGTCTTGATCAAATAGTCTGTGACAAGGATGATTTGACCTGGTCCAATGTCTTGGTATAAATGCCACATCCGATTTGAAGAATGTATGCCTCTTGCGAAGGGGAACTTACTGAAATCCCTTAAGACCTAAACATTTTATTTTTTGTTGACTGTCTATCCACTGGGAAGCCATTGCATGTATATCATGTCTGTGTTGTCAGAAAAGGGATTATCATAAGTTTCTTGGTGGATTTGCTCTCTGGTCTTTTTAGGTTTGGAAGAGCCAACATGTTTTCACAGCAGTAGATCCATCTTTCATTGCAGGTAACCAGACCATCAAGAACTGCGGGATTTGAATTGGTCAGTTCGATCATCTCCCTGCTGTCATGACATGACAGCGTCTTCCTTTCTGACCTTCTCTGGGCACCGTTGGGAAAACTTCGCACATATCTTCCGCATCTTCAGTTCCTAGTGAATAATTGTGTGTACAATTCCCTTACAGACATCAAACTATGCACTTTTTGTCTCTATAGACACACGATGGTCCTTATCTATTAGTTCTATATATGGCTTCTTTTGTATAGATGGGGGCCACCACTTATCAAGGCCCGAAGGCTGCTCAGGGATAAGGATTATTGCGTGTACAGTAATCAATGAGATAGTATTGTAGTAATCATTAGTATTGGGGGTTTTGATAGAGTGTCTTACTTAAGGGGCGGTTTGTCAGGAGTTTGTTTATGTTGGATTGTAAGACGTCCAAGTTGTAGTCAGGTAGGAAACAAGCTAATCAACCCTGGTGTTCTCACTTCCCTACTCCTCTAACACCTCTCATGATCCCTCACATACTCCCTGCCTTCCTTGAATCTCTTATGCCACTCAAAAGCTGATGATCGATTCATGCAAGATCGACCAAAAGTAGTCTGAAGCATTCCATACGTTTATGTAGAATTTTGTCAAGTTTAAAACAGAATTGTATTGCATATTATTCATCTAAAGTGCCCTCAGGTCCAGATTGCATTTTCGAAATTGACCAGGTGTGGCAATCAGACTTTGGTAAGGTGTATTCCAATTTGTGCTGTTGCTGTTCATTCATAGTGTTTTAAACAGGTATCAATTTTTTATATAAAATAAACAAAATCTTCACCGTAACTCTACGTCTTCATTATACAAGTATAATAAATTACAAAAAAAAAAACAGTTAATATTAGATTGGTGCAAAAATAATGTCGTTTCTTATACGTTCAACTTAATGTCAAAAAATGACATTATTTTTGCACCAACCTAATAGTTTAAACTTTTTAAAAAGTTCCAAAATTATTTAATTTATATATGTAATCCAGACACTTACTGCATCGAGCCAAATTAAACCGTGTTGTTATAGATTTTAAAAAAAACATGTTAAAAGTTAGTTTGTTTTTATTTTATTAATACGTGTATAACATAACCAAGTGAAATTTTCAGTTCATTACTAACTTCCATTACTTTGTTCGATCAAAACACCCCGTTGTCTTCGTGACTTTTTCCTGTCGTGTTACGCATTTCACTATGTCGACTTAGCTATTTTCTGTTGAAACGACGGAAGAAGAGCAGAAAGTGACGAGCAGCAAAAGGAAATTAAACGTAAAGACCATGAAAGAGAAATCACAAGTCGATAAATCGTGTCGTCACAGAGTGAGGATATAAGAAAAAGCTAGTCATCAAGATGGCGTCTTCAATCCATTAGCAGGTCGATCAGCGGGCCGGATATTCAACGATATGGCACAAAAATTAGTTCATTCTCATCGGACCAGAGTAGACGATCATTTTTTTCATGATTGGTCTGCTAGTTTCTTTCTTTAGACTTATCTTTACATGTATATATATATATATATATATATATATATATATATATATGTGTGTGTGTGTGTGTGTGTGTGCGTGTGCGTGTCTGTGTCTGTGTGTGTATTCGAATGGATTCTTATGGGAAGAATATCATTCATCAAAAATACCAATCTTTATTTGTATTTATAAAGCGTATTTTTGTTATAGCCAGCTAACATGTTTCTTAATTTTCTGCAGAACGTTACCGGAACCGGTGTCAAGGAAAATCCGTTCGTTCATTTCTATTGTGAAGCGATTTATTGAAATAAAATATAAGAAACGTACCTTATTTAAAAATATGCAATAAAAAATTTAAAAATATACACAATTCGACTATATTTGATCTTTTAATCACAAAATTGAAAAATAAAAGTTTTATTGCATTTGAAATTTTATAAGAACTGTATGTTTATGAACTTATAAACTAAACGGTTTTTTTATTTGAATTAATAATATAAAATGTTTATTAAAATAACAAAGTGTCAAATATGATGAAAACTTATAATAAACCCGAAGGAACTGATTTGCCTTGTCACTGCTTCCGGCAGCACTCCGCAGAACATTAGGAAGTACGTTATCTCACTATACTCCGTATTGTTTAGAGGCGACGAACGTTTAAATAATATAAATCACAAATATAATATTTCATGAAACTAATATGTGATTTAATTTATATATAAAATTTTGTCAGTTATAACTTAAATAAAATTTCGGACATATTCTCCCCGGCTCACGCGTATACAGCGTAATTTAAAGGTTCAATACTCACAAACTCTACACTCTGAATTAAACTGTATTTCGAAAATAACGCGTCGAATGTTGCCTTCGAGGTGGTCTACTGTGTATGATTTATCAGCATAGATATGATTGCTATGTGATTTAACAGCACGAGCAATAGGGGCAATGGATTGCTTCATCTTGTAAAATCATTAGTTCATCACGTTTTAGTAAATCGATCGTATAATTTTCAATTTGAGATGAATTTCAAAAACAACCTACAATCAAAATATGCGATCCGTTTACATTACTAATCCGATATATATATATATATATATATATATATATATATATATATATATATATATATATAGTAAGTTATAAACTGTATATGGCGATTAAGCTACACTGTATATTCCGCGTTTCATCCACTCTAGGATTCTTCAGACTTATGCGCGAATTCTGTGGTTGTTTGTCGTTTTTATATGCGCATCTTCTATTGAAATTTTAGTTAGCCAATCAGCTTTCTAGTATCCACCGCGCCCTTCCTATCAGCCAATGAAAATGCATTTATCGGACAAATGCCTATTTGACCTCTGGTTGACCTGTTCCTTTGTGTGTGCTCTATTTAGCCTGGATATTTAGCTTCTTGATCTGTTTTAAATCTAGGTTAGTGTTTTTTTTGTTTTTTTATTAATGTTAATTTATATATAAATATATATGTGTGTACACACATATATGCACATATATAAATATATATATAAACATGCATATATGTGTGATCGTTTATGTATATTCATGTCTATTTAATTTACTTATTTGTTTATTTTCTATTGTTTTTGTTAGTTTTAAAACTATTTTGTATCGCTATCCTAGAGTAAATGTTATCTTGTGAACACAGGTGTTTGCTATTTCTCTTCTACAGTTTAATATATATATATATATATATATATATATATAAGGGAAGAAAATTATTTTTTCTTCTTTACCTTTATGTATATATATATAAATATATACATATATATATATATATATATATATATATATATATATATAAGGGAAGAAAATTATTTATTCTTCTTTACCTGCACTTAAAGCGGTTTGCTAATTGAAAATTTGAAATAATTACGTATATAAATGGATACGTTTGAAAAGCCTTAAAACAAGCATTTTTTATATATAAAAAAATTATTTGTTTATATCAGATATATTTTGATGCTACACATCCTTTTCAATGAAGAGACTTTTTTTTCTTCTTTTTCTGGACCGCATGGTGGAAATCTGCGTGCGAGAGTGTTGGTAGTAGTCATATGGTCTTGGTAACGGCTCAATATTTATGAACAAAAAAAAGATTTTCTTTCTTATGTCAATTTTGCGCGGCTTGCGCGACACCCCTGCTGATGATTGTTTTTATTTTTTTTATTTTTAATATCAAGCCGTTATGAAGACCATCTAACTACTACTAACACTCTAGCACGCAGAATTCCACCATGCTTTCAAGAAAAAGAAAAAATAGACTCTTCATTGATAAGCGTATGTAGCATTGCAATATATCTGATATAAGCAAATAAATTTGCTTATATATAAAAATGCTTGCTTTAGCTTTCAAAACGTATCCAGTTATATACGTAATTATCTTCAATATATATATATATATATATATATATATATATACATATATATATATATATACAGTATAACTCTTTAATTTGAACATCCGCTTCGTTCAAGTTAGAGAATGCTGTTCAAGTTTCGTGATAAAAACATATGCTGCAGTTAACTTTAATTTTCTAAGAATTAAGAAATAATAAATGAAATTCATTGCTATATGATACTTCAAGTATATATTTAGTTGAGTTTACGATATATTGCAAGTTAAATATTATTATCAGGAACAAAAACATTGAAAATAAATTAAATTTACTTTTACTTATTAGGTATTTATAACCTAAGTTATCATCTACAGAAATCATACATTTATGTAAAATACAGATTTTGGTGCTAATGCAGAGAGTGATTCGCGTTATTTTTAAAAATATTATTTCCAAGTTTAATTAAAGTTTTATAGTATTTTTTATTAAATTGTAAGGTTAAAGTACAGAATAGGTACAAAACACCCTCCCCTCCCCATGTTAAGAATGACTTTTTAAATAATAACGTTGTTATTTCAGCACGGATCACTCTCTGCATGAATACCAACTTTTTAATTTATTCATTGAATGAGTCTTATTTCAGTTTCTATTTTCATCGAATGAGCTCTCGGGTGTTGCCATTGTATTCCCTAAGCGATCACAAAAATCTATAATGTCCTGGTTCTGTAGCTACTTTATGACTAGAGAAAGTCCAGGTTTAGAAGAAGTCCAAATGAGAGGAAGTCCAACTTTAGAGGAAGTCCAAATTAAAGGAGTTTTACTATATATATATATATATATATATATATATATATATATATATATATATATATACTAGCATTTCAGCCCGGCGTTGCCCGGGTGTTTGGAGGTGTATGCTGAGCAAAAAAATAAAAAAGAGTAAATTTTTTTTTTAATTTGACCCCTATTATGACCCTTTAAAATTTATAGTTTCGGGCTCAAATTACTTTATTAAGTTAGATCCAGGTTCAAGGAACCTATATCTAAAATTTCAAGTGTCTAGGCCCAAAATAGTCGGAGGAGTTTGGTAGAGTTCTTAAAGGTCAAATCGTTGAAATTTGACCCCTTAACAGCGAAATTTCTGGCTGACACCCGTCACATCGATTTTCCCAAATCTCAGTACCCGGTATTTCAAATTTCGAGTCTATAGACTAAAAATTGACAGAGTTATTGCGTAGGGAAATGTACACAGACAGACAGACAGACGGACAGACAGACACGTTCACTTTTATAGATATATATATATATATATATATATATATATATATATATATATATATATATATACGCCTTTCCTTAAAACAAATGCATGTTTATAATGTATATATTCAATAAGGCTATCTTAAAATTGCAGCGGTATATTAAGCTCAATGAGTGTGGATTCACACTTTCAGAGCATATGTAAATTTATTAAACATTTCAAAATCACAGAAATATACACGTATATAACACTTTTTTAAATTACTATGTCTTACACGCGTTTCATTGAATGGCATAAACAAAATAAATTATTAGATACTTTACATTAGTTCACCAAAGAATAGAACGTACATGTTTTGTTTTTTTACTTGGGCAAAAAAGGAAAGGTAACTTTTAAACAAATTAGAAAAATTTTAAAAACATAAAAATCAGAAATCCAGTAAAAAGTAGTAAAACTGTTTACTATGATGACATTCCGATATGTAAAGCCTCTATTGATTTGTTTGATTTATGCCAATTAATGAAATACGTGCAGGTCGCAATAATTTTAACAATATGAATGTGAATTAAGTGTATATTCTGGTGATTTTGATTTGGTTGGTTGGTTGTTTTTGTTTTACGGCATATCAACCCTTTTCGGGTTATTTAATGCCGAATCCAAAGATTTTGAAGAAAAATTTTTTTAATAGAATATGTTTGTTGTTTTCACGTCGGTTTCTATTTAACCCATAGTTCTGACCCTAACAGGTACTACCACTCCGGGTCAGAGTGGACCTGGGAGCAATGGTAATTAAAGGGTGGCTCCACACTCCCCAAAGCCCACAAGCTGGGGCCCCACCACTGGATATAGTTTAAGGTCATATCCAGGACCCCCATTGAGGGACTTTTACCCTCTGCAGGGGGGCAGTCGGCGTATTCCAATGCCCCACTGACAGCGCCTCTGGTGATTTTGAATGTTCAATAAAGTTATATATATATGTGTGTGTGTGTGTGTGTGTGTGTGTGTGTGTGTGTGTGTGTGTGTATGTATGTATGTATATATATATATATGTATGTATGTATATATATATATATATATATATATATGCCCGATTTTTATGCTTTATGGAACCATTATGTCAGAGTTTTTGAGAATAGCTCGCGTTACTTTAAAACTTACAGACTTTATACCACCAGTTTCTAGTTTAGTAATAAGGATGATAAAACAAGTTGGGGATAAAAATAAAATATTTAAACAGTTAAATAAAGCATTTGTTCGTTATCCTGATGCTTTTGAATCGTTTAAGATAAACCAGGCTATATTAATAAAGGAAATCCAAAACTATATTAGCAATGTATAAAATGTATTTATAATTACATATAATAAATCTATATTAAAAAAAAATGTATATATGTAAAAATATTTTTAACCTTTATATATCTAATTTTAAATAAGAATGTAAATATACTGAATACTAATCATAGTGGGGGTGATAAGTAGTTAAAAGGATTAATCCTAATCTTATAAATACAAGACTGATACATTAAAAAAATTAAAAAATGTATCCATTTTGAATGTGGAAATTGATGAATCGCACAGGTAAAAAATTCGTTTTTATAGTATGAAAAAGTAATTACAATTTATAATAGGAAATTGGATCAAATGTTTGTAACATGTCTTCTTCCTAAGATTAAGGGTGGTGGTGTTTGATCAACACTGCTGGGGAGCCATGATGTAATGTACTGTTTTGTTTTTAAATCCACGAAACAGTGGTTCATGGTAAACAACTGATGAGCCCTTGAAAAATAAATTATTGGTATTATAGTAAATTCGAGAGCGAGTTGATGCAGTGATTGCAGGTGATTAAATGACTTACTGACTAGATGGTTTTCTAACGAATGATAAAAAATATTTTTTGTATAGTTTTAAAGGTTAAAAACTTCACAGACTATATATATATATATATATATATATACTATACTGTTGTAGCGATTAATAATCAATCAGTATTTCTCCACTACCAAATAACCATAATATTGATTGCACAGCTTTTAAACGATTCGCCCTCACCTCAATCTTAGCCTCCACGTACTAGTCTTTCAAACGTGATACACCAGGGACAGAAGCCGCAGTTTTTCATGTGACAAGCACATCTTACGATATCTTGCATATCATAAACAACTAGACACTATGAGGACTTGAGGGCCTGATCATTTACATGTTATGTTTATATGCTGAGAAGTGTTTTTTTTTTCATTTAAATTAATAAGCGCACGAATTTTAATGGATATTTTTTTTAATTTATTAAAATTCACACAGAGTACATATCTGAATTACTAATTTCTGAATTTCAAAATATTCGTGCCAGTTTTGGAATATTTATTTGAAGATGATTTTCCAGTTAATCGAACCTGTTCAAGAAAGAATGCTATTTACTAAAACCAAACACCATTCGAGGTTAAATGTTAATAAGATGGTCAGTTAGATTATGAACGAGGTAGTGATTGGAAATGTTGATGTAATTCGTTTGATTGGATTGCTTAGTAATATTTGAGTACTACTCTATAAGTATATGTTGATAATCAGAATTTATCGCTTGACGTAAAGTGGAACATCAATGTTTATACTTAAGTTTTTTGGGGGGGCGGGTCTACGGTTTGTGATATAGACTGAGACACATTTTTATTTTCCAATGCAGAATGCCTCTCTTTTGGAAACTGTTTTTCTTTCATATTAAAACTGACCATGGCTCTTACTCTAGAAAAAATAATTAGGGCCTCAGAGCGTCCATATTGGACGAGGGTAGTTCCAAAAGTGAAGCATCCTATTTTTGAACTCCTTAAATTGAAGAACTATGAAAACGGGTGCGGTACACTAAACACGAGCAATGTTTTCGGTTCCAGAATTTACTTTTCTTCATAGTTACCACTATTCTCAATAGACGTTCGACAGATATGCAATGACGCATATGTTTTGACGCACGTCCATGACAGGGTTTGTTGTCTTAGAGCTTCACCCGTTAATATCTGCAACAGAGAGACAAAACTTCCAGGTTATGAATACATAAGTTCAGTCATCACACCAATGCAATTTGCCATCCCCTTTTGATTCATTTAGGCGAAATAAAAACTAGGAGAAATTACTTTTGGCACGCCTCTCGTATCTTACATGTAAAAGCAGTCAGGTGCTATCGTGCTCTAGGGGAGTTTAGTTATTTCAGCTAGTATTCGTGTACACATAAACAAGCAATTAAGTGTAAAACGTATCTATAAAGATTCTATTCGAAAGAAGTTCCCTAACAAATGTTGTGAATTTAATTAAAAAACTAATTTTATTGCTTTCAAAGCATATTCTTTCACACATCGACGTCGCAAACAATCCTCTAATTGTCCAACGGACATCGCCTGTATATAGTTTATTGAACACGCCCTAAAGACCAACGTTTTATAAATGTTTTGGTGGCACATGAACTCATTCCAATGACTCAGATTATTTAGATGAAGAATATGTTGTGCCATACAATCGCACTCTTAAACTAAAAAGGAGTTAAGTTTGTAGCGCTTATGGTTGCATCGTAAAATATTAAAGTGAATATGTTGGCTAGTAAATATATCAGCTACTATATATGTTGCAGTATGTGCTTTAGACAAAATGTTAAGTTAGCCTTGCAGTATCATAGATATTGTTGGTCGATTACATATGGACGCATGTGGCGTCACATAAGAACTACAGAAAGGATAGTAGACGAAATCTCTAGTATTTCTTGGTGGAAACATTAATGGCACAACACTTGATTATGCTCTAACTAAACAATGGTACAGGGTTTTTCTAAAAGTCTTCATATCTGCTTAACTAAATGATAATAATATGAAATTGGTGTCATTTTAAAGCTAAATGTATTATAATTTTTGTAAAACCATTGATTTTCCATTTCTTTTTAGATCCGATAGTGATGTTCACTAAACCAGAAAAGGCGATTTGTGTGTTTGAACTTGCAAAACCAACCTGAATCATGAACACTTGTCAATGTGCATTTCGAAAAAAAAAATCTGAAAACCCCAGCAGAAAAGAAGTCCGTAATAAGATCGCATGGTAAATCCATGGCGGATAATTGCTTATGCCCAGCTAAGAGAATGGGACGTCTCTCAACTTCAGAATATTTTGCTGATAACGCAATGCTGAGACGTGTGTCGTGTGACTAATGCTGTTTAATGGTATTCACATTAAGGATTTTTGAACATTCTATAAAGGAAAAATTTCAGATCACAAGTTTTCTGAATATACCAGTTCTCGGGATATTCTATGTCAAAATGTGTCCTTAACTTTTGGAACGCCCTGCATAATTATAGTCTTATGCATAATTAACTCTTTCTCTTTCACTGCCTACCCCCCTCTCTCTCTCTCTCTCTCTCTCTCTCTCACACACACACACGCTCTCTCTTACTCTTTTAAGTTATTTTGATCGAGATTATTAACCGGCAAATAAATTATTGGTGTACTGTAGAAGAGATGCGTAATTCTCTAAGATGAATTTATTTACTTTATTCTTATGACAACATGGCCAATACTTTTTGTCTTTGTTTTACAAAAAATATACAGGTTTAAGAACGAGGTAAACAAAGGTCTGTTCTCTTTCATGTAAAGAAGCCCCAATAACAACTGTCCTCAATCACGAAGGATTACTGGCAATAATCGAGTCGCACATTTTATTTTGATAAACAACTTTAATTAGGCAAAATGTAGTGTATTATTGAAACTATAATAGAGATAATGCTGTATATTGAAATTATAAACTGAAAGTGTACAATGCCGTCGTCCTCCTATATGGATATGAGACCCGAACGCTGTACCGTAAACACATGTAAAAATTGGAGAAATTACACACGTGTGCTCTACGTTCCGGATTTGGAATCCGCTAGAAGGCCTGCATTACTAATCTCGAGACCCTAAACAAAACTAAATGATAAAACATGGAGTGTATGCATATCAGGGCTCAACTGTGGTGGATATTCTGTCATCCGTATGGACAAGTACCGTATGCCAAGGCGTGTATTGTACGGAAAACTTCAGAAAAGAAAGAGAAATCATGGTTGGTCAAAAACAAAACAATAAAACTCTACAAGGACTCATTCAAGACCAATCTACAGTGGTGTGAACTTCGACCAAAGGCATTGGAGGACTGTGACAGTGATCAATCAAATTGATGAGCCCATGTCCACGAAGATACTGTTACCTTTGAGGATGCTTGTCGCCAGAAGTTCATTGTTGATAGAGATAAACGTTACCTAGCGTCAACAGCAGTGATACAAACTGGACTTTCTGTATCCCTACTGTGCCAGATTCTGTGCCCCCAGCTTGTGGTTGCGTAGCAACCTCTGAAAACACAAATGAGTTGTCAAAACACCTCAATCAATATGATGCACTAAAGCTTATGCATCAGTGATTTCAAACTCTTTTACAATATTAAACTCTTTAAATTTCTGACTGACACTTATATTTATTAATTAATATTTTATACTCATGACGCTAATTTTGCAAAACGTAAAAAAATAAAGACAATAATTGAAACTAACATTTTTAATTCAGACAATGAAACCAGAAAAAAAAAATTGATTGCGCTTCGAAACCCGTAGCGCAGTTGGTGGAAGCGTTGGGCTGAACATGAAGATGGCGGTTCCAATTCTACTCAAGCAGGCAAGAGGATTATACGACCCAACAAAGATGAAAACAGTAATTACTGAAGATACACGACTCGTCATTCCTGTCCTGTCGCGGTTAATAACCTGAAGAAGGCCACAGGATTAGTTGGTTGACTCATGGTGAAACAACAACAACTGTGAAGGTGAAGATAACGGTGCATCTGCCTTTTGACTGAGATCAAAGTGTAGTATCTGTTTCGGCAGATGCTGCACTTTGAGACCATTGCCCTTGTGGCAATTGGTTATTGATCCATGTAGGGGCAACCCTATACACCATTCCCCAATCCCCATTCCCCATTCCCCTCCCCCCTTCACTCCACATAAAAAACGACCTTGTGTTATATTTTGCTCAGGTGGAGAAGCAAATAAATACCTATATTTTATTCATATGGATAAAACGTTTCCGGTATTTAAAACCGAGAATCATTAATGTCCGCGGAACAGTTGTGCCTGGCGTTTCCTATATCTGCAAGAAAGATCGGTAGACGCGCATGCATGCCGAAAGGAATGATTTTTTGCGAAGCTCAATGAATTCGTTGTTTTCCGTAACGAAAATAAGCAAACACTGTATAAATAATGAACCCCATCCTACCACTAGAAAGAAACGAAAACTTTCAGGAAGAGTTTATGTAATGTCCTCCTGTAAGCTCCACAGTTTACATTTTTTAATGGTTGACATTAAACTAATTGATGACAAACTTAACTTTCAGAAAAATATATATATATATATATATATATATATATATTCTGAAAGTTAAGTTTGTCATCAATTAGTTTAATATATATATATATATATATATATATATATATATATATATATATATATATATATATATATAAACAAAAAAAATGTTGTTTTTTTTCGTCGGGGATCAGTTTGCAGTTATAACATTCCAGGACTGGGAGTGGGATCAATCTCATAGATGTACGCCAAAGATTCGTTTATATTTTCATCTCATAAGTTTTGTCGATATATTCAACAATATTTTTTATTAATTCAAATGAATAAAGGAAAGAAAGGAAGATCGAGCAGCCATCTTGAATAAGTGCTGCTGTGTTCGTTTTTTGCATGATCGGAAATAATAGAATTCCAAGGTGACAGCCAATGCGAATAGGAAGAAATGTGACTGGGAAGAAATCATTATTTTCGAATAGTGAAGTCTAACGGTAGTTGTATTTGTAAGAGTGTTTAATTCAGTTATTAAGGGTGTCAGGTCAAAATAGTTTAAATGGTTATATATTTACCCCGTATTGTCTGGGAGAGTGGGAGGATTTGTCAGAGAGAAGGGAAAATACGATATAAACAAAAAAAATGTTTTTGGACTTTTTTCGTCGAGGATCACTAATTAGTTATAACGTTCCTAGAGTGCGAGTAGGGTCAATTTCATAGACGCATTCCAGTGATTCATATGTTCATTTCATACGTTTTGGCGATCGATCCAACGATATTTTTTTATTAGTTCAAATGAATAAAGGAAAGAAAGGAAGATCGAGCAGCCATCTTGAATAAGGGTTGATGTGTTCGTTTTTTGTATGATCCGGAATTATAGAATTTCAAGGTAACAGTCAATGGCAATAGAAGGAATGTTACTGGGAATAAATCATTATTTTCGAATAGTGAAGTCTAAAGGTAGTTGTATTTGTAAGAGTGTTTAATCCAGTTATTAGGGGTGTCAGGTCAAAATAGTGTTAATGGTAATATACTTTCCCGGTCTTCTCTGGGAGAGTGGGAGGGCTTGTCAGGGAGAGGAGAAAATACGAACTACTTCGTCTATAGATCTGGGTAATAGTAATGATGCCTCTACTAGGATGCAATATAGGATCTAATTATAAAGAATAGCTGTGTATGAAACGACGTAGTGTAGTTAGATAAGACGGGGGTTGAAGGTTAAGATATAAAAAATTGGTGTGTGCCACCTGTTAATGTACACCTACGGCAATTTGGGGCAGAGGGGAATTTCTGCAACCAAAATATTATATTAGGATGATACAATTTTTAAAGATGCAACTAACCGGATTTCAGGATCTTCAGAGAGAGGACTGATGAGCGTTTTAGTAATAGTATCAAAACCCATTTACTTGCCTCCCCACGAGGGCAAAATTAGACACAAGGTCGATTTTAATGCGGGGAAATCCCGCTCCCCAAAAAAGGAGCACACTGAATAGGAACAAAAATAAAAATTGCTTCGGTCTAGAAAGATTTGTCTCTACTGATTGAGGTCAGTAAAAGTAAAGTGATGTATCAGAACAGATACTACATTGTAATCTTGGCCAAAGTGAATGTAATTTGTTAAACTTATATTCACTGTTCGTATGATTTGCATGACTACTGTTCTCGTTTATAGAGTTATTGTCACAACGTTTCGGTCAATGAAACATCCTATCTTCTCAATGTGTATATTGTTGAACTCGGGAATCTTTCTGTCGAAATCAGGAACATTCAAGGACCGGTGACGTAGTAGATACAGAATTGGGTAAAATTCAGTTATAATAATTACACTCTTCTGGAGGTTGAAGGTCCACTACATGTGCGAGCAACATCCAAAATATAAGTGTGGATAACTTAAGACTTCTACCTAGTCATGGCTGACGGAACAAGAAGATGCTACTCGGGGATTAAATAAATAGTTCTGTTCAAAATTATGTGTAGATTCTCGAGTTTAAGAGTAAGATTCCCGAAAGCGACAGAAAGATTCCCGAGTTCGATAGAAAGATTCCCGAGTTCAACAAAATTCACCTGAAGAAGGTCCGAGGTTACATCAACCGAAACGTTGTGCAAATAAGACTAAAGATGAGAAAAGTTATCGAAAGAATCAAAATAAAACGGATAAGCACCCAGCATCTCCAAAATCCAGAACTGCATGTTATATATTTTTTGTCATTCATAACTTTCTAAATGTAAAATTTCCATATATATGATATATATGCATTGGTTTGTTTGCTTCGTGTTTCAGAAATACAATAAAAATAATATGTATTCTCGATATATGTCGAATGAATGAAATTGTATACCTCAATAAAAATGTATTTGCATATTCAGACAATTGGTTCCGTTCAAATAGGTAAAAAGAAAAAACTGCGCAATAAATGGAATTATAATTTCGATGTAATCAATGTTTTTTTTGGAAAATTGAATGCAGGTAAATATAATTCAATTTAGTTTTATTTATTTTTTTGCAAGATCGAATGATGCGAGGATTGAAATAATTTTTATGAAGACTTTTAACGATGGAGATATCTGTAATTCATAAGCGATTGTGATAATATAACTATAAAGTGCTTAAGTTCAGATACACATGCATACACGCAAATGCATACATATATATATATATATATATATATATATATATATATATATATATACATAGTTAGTTAGTTAGTTAGTTAGTTAGTTAGTTAGTTATAAAATATATATGGCGATTAAGCTTAATCGCCATATATATTTTATAACTAACTAACTAGCTCTGCCTACGTATTGAGCACTTTTGAAGTAAATACTTAAAGTGTATGCATAAATTTATACTTTCGTATATTAATTTTATGTGAGTAAATGAAGTAGTTATATATATATATATACATATATATACATATATAGTAAGATTATTGATAATTTATAATTAAAATTAAAAATAGAAATAATAATAATGATAATAAATTGTCCAATTTATTAAACTTTGTTGTGTTCCTTCTTATGAAAACGATTTTTAATTTTTAATTTTATGAATTATGAATCATCTTACTTAATATTAAAATAGCTCTAGGATATATATGCCTATTGAGCTTATTATATATCTACATTACAACGAGCACTGTTTTCTTTTTCGTATTTTAATTACATTAGCGATTTTACTATCACATCTAAATACACTCTGCTCCTTAGACTTCTGTTCTTATCCCCTTTATATATATATATATATAGAGAGAGAGAGAGAGAGTGAAATAGATAGATAGATAGATTAATAGATAGATAGACAGACCGATACGTGAACTAAATACTAAATCACAGGTCTTCAAGTTAGTCTACGCATTATATTACAAACAAATTATAAATAGTATATGTATGTGTATAGTAAGTTATAAACATATCTCACCAGCCTGACACGTGCTTACGAGGATTAACATGGGAAATTTTGTATAGCTTTATAAGCATATATATTTTCACAATTTACTACCTAGGGCTATTCACGTATTGAGGACTGTTTAAGTAAATACGGAAAATCAATACATGAAATATTATATTTCCTTATGAAATATTCTATTTATATATATATATATATATATATATATATATATATATATGTGTGTGTGTGTATATGTATGCATATGTATCAGTTAGATTTATATATATGTATATATATATGTATGTGTGTATATGTATGTATATGTATCAGTTAGATTTATATATATATATATATATATATATATATATATATATATATATATATATACTAGCGGACGATTTGTTTCAATTGTTAGAACTTTTTATCCCTTACAAACTATTTTAACCAACTAAATATCCTAAATAATTCGAGATTGTATTCAATCATGGCTGACAGAACAAGAGCATGCTACCCCCGTTAAGTAAATAAAGGGTTCCGCTCGAAATTCCGTCCAAATTCCCGAGTTTGACAGAAACATTCTCGAGTTTTACAAGATAGACCTGAAGAAGGTCGGAGGTTACATCGAGCTAAACGTTGGGAAAATCACACTTAAGATGAGAGCAGTAGTCCAATCAATCCAAATAATACGAATAACCAATCCTCATCCAAAAAATTCAGCAACGTCAAACAAAAATTAAATAATCTGAAATGAATTAATAATGTTCAACAACACAACAACAGCAATAACAACAACAACAACAGCAACAACAACAGCAATAACAACAACAACAGCAATAATATCAATAACAACAACAACTATAACAACAGCCACACAAGTCCTTCATGTTATTAAAACACAAAGAAAATTATTAAAGAACAGATGTTTCTTTTTCGGAATCAATAAACCAAACATTTAATCACTGAATATAAATTTTATTCGACACAGCTAATCTAATAAGGTAGAAATGGCAGAAAATAGGCAGGCAAAACTAACCGTCCAAGGTAGGTTTTATGTATCGAAAAGAAAGAAATGTAAATGGTTTGTGTTTGGTCATATAAACCACTGATGAGTCCATCCCAACATAAGGTCGAAATTGTTTATCTAATAAAACAATCAGTTCAAATCAATGTATCAAGAAGTTTACGAGATAACAATCGATCAACATGCGATTTTCCTGGCGGTTACGATTACATTGATGGCAAGGGAGGTAACTATTATAATAGCATATACTTTTATAAGAAAAAATAAAACATACATATCATTACAATAGATTCGAAAACACTATTAAACAAATTTTAAAGTTTTACCTATATCTGCTTATCTACGATTATAAATCTCGCCACAAATAGTTTTTATTTTATAAGCATTTCTGATTCAGGTAATGAAAAGATATAATGATTATTTTCTCGGCTTAAAACACAACAACCCAATAAATTGTCGGTTTGAAATAAGTATTATGTTGCGTCATTAAATAAATAAAGTGATATTCTCTTAAACCTGCAACCCTAACAATGCCTGTATCTCTCTGTTTTCTGTCTGCCGCTCTCGTTCTCTCTCGCTCAATTGACAACCCAGAAATATAATTGTTATTCTCTGCAGCAACGTCTTTATCCGTTTTATGCAGAAAGAAGCACACATGACCCGTTCTTAAGAGCACCACCAGCGTTCAGTAACCTAATTAGCGGTTTCCAATCGTCTTATACATGTCATACCAAACGAAGAGAGCTTAAACCTAATCATGCAAAGACAATTTACTTCAAATAGACAAGTGAATGCCTGTGTGTATCTCTCTGCGCATTGCCCAGCGCAGCTAACAACGCACGTAGATGGTGTAATGACCAGTGTGAAGCGGACGATAAAAGAGGCAAATGTGATGGAGAAGACAAAGATAGCCGATTTCGTACTGTCAATCGAATGAGATGGAAAGAATCTCCTCTACTTATTAAGTCCACTTTTCGAAAGACTCGTTGACTGTTCACATTATTGTTCCCTTGACTTGCTCACTTACCAACAATCAATCGTTGCATAGCAACTGGCATTTTCGCTTCCCTGCAGATTCTGCTACACAGAATGGCCTTTTCCCTGTTGATAAAAGTAATATGTTCGTACTGTGCTGTTCTAAGGGATTTCTCCAGGTTGTGCCTTTTCTCTTTGAGAAGGGTGTAGTTATTGCTAACGACTTGAGGTCTATTTACTAAGGAATACCAAAGTTAGCTGCCCATGAATTTTTTGCTGGTCATAATGCTCCTGCCCCAGTGTGCTAACTCTTCAATCTCACTTGCTGACATGTCACATCATCACGTCATGAAAGGGAGAGAATGCTTTAATTCAACAGAAATCTATTCTGCAAAATATCGTATATTTTTTAATTGAGGAATGCGGAATAAAAGAGGGGAAAAATAACAACAAACTATAAAATCAATTGAAATGAATGGCTCTCGTCTTACGGAAGCTGCATGTTTTGACAAGCTTCTGGTCTTGACCTTTACTCCTGATCTGAAATAGAACACATACATCAAACCCGTTGTCAAGGCCGCTGGAAAAATGGTAGGATCTTTCTACCTCTCAAATAGATCTCTCACTTCTGATGCAATTCTCTACCTATATAAAAGCCAGGTTCGGCCAATGATGGAGTACTGTTGCCAAATTTAGGCAGAAGCTGCTATAAGCAGCTTATCCTGACTTGACAGAGTTCAAAATAGACTTTGCAGCTTAGTGGGAAATGGCTTTTTCTTTTCCCTGCAACCACTTTCTCACAGAAGAGATGTTGCTAGTCTGTCTCTGCTTTATCGTTGTTTTAATAGAAAGTGCTCGTCTGAGCCTCAATCTATAGTCCCCCCTCGTCAAACTTTAACAAAAACACTATCAATCATTTCCCACACTCTTTATCTGTACCTAAACCTTAACGTAGAGTCCATGAACAAAGCTTCTTTCTTAGAACTGCACGCCTGTGGAACTCTCTTCCGTTTGCTTGCTTTCCAGCTGACTACAATTTGATTGTCTTCAAGTCCAACGTAAACAAATTCTTGATGAACCATCCCCCTAAGTAATCCAATTTACAAAATTTCCACTGCGCATGTATATCCATTAACCCATATCCTCGATTGGCCCCGGGCCTTGATAAGTGGTGACTCCGTTGTAAAAAGATTAAATAAATAAATAAATAAAATAAAATAAAATGAACAAGAATAAAAAAAAAGCGAGTACTTGTGGAAATTTTGAACCAGACGTAACTTACTGTCTTCTCGGCTTTGCTCGGATTATGACGTTATGCGCTCGAGTTTGACTGTAATCTGACGTAAGACGCCGACCATTGCGCGGTAAATGAACAGATGATCTTTGGGAAAAATATCGAAAAAAGATCAACCGAACCAGCCGGGAGCTTCTCGACAATTATCTTTTTCAGTTTATGTGTAAACTTTGGTAATCGTCCTTTTGTTTAAATCTTAAACCGGATATCAGGAAGTTATCAGATTGGGATGGCGAAGTTTCTGCCACATCCTCTGTCTCTTTTCACACCACTTTAACTTAGTCTGATGCGACTGTAGAAAATTCTACCTAATCATAAGAGACATCCCGGCGGTCTTAATTTAATTTAAAAATCGCTTGGCCAGCCTCACACTACATAAAAAAAAGTTCAGGGAAAGAATAAAAAACAATAAAAAGGTTTACTTTACATTAGTTAAAAAAATAAAGAAAAATACGAACAGCACACGAAAAACAATTTAAAAGGTGTGTTTTCTTTTCCTTTATTAAAATAATATGAAAAACACACAGCAAATTGGTTTTCGTATTGGCTTTGTTCAATTCTATTTGACAAAAAAATAGTCGAAAAAAAACTACGGCTTACTTGTATTTTCTTTCACTTTAAAATTGTTACAAGAATAAAAAAGAACTTGTTGCCGTAGGTCGTTGTTTCTTTTATATTTCTGTTATATTTTTGTGTTATTTAATTATATTTAAATGTTTTCTTCAGTATTTTCTTTGAGTAGCCTTGTTACGCTTTGATAATCGGCGACGCTCGTCGAAAACCGGCGGTTGACGTCATGTTGCGAGCAAAGCCGAGCGATTAGTTACGTCTGGTTCAAATTTTGCATAAAGAAAAGAATAAAAGATATGTAAGGAAACCCAAAAGGCTGAAAGAAATTAGGGATATATAAATAAAAATCCAGAAGAAAAATAATAAAATAAATTATGAAGAAGTGAGTAACTTATTTAGAGAGTCAAGATAAAATAAATTATAAGAAGAATAGAAAAGTAGGTTAAAGAAATACGAATGAAAAAAGGAACACATAATGATATGAAAGAAGTAGGAATAGGACAAAAATGAGAATTGAATAGTAATATATAGAGAGAAAGAAATAAGAATATTTTATGATAAGTAATGTTAAATTAGGGATGCAATGAATGCGAATAAGTGACCTATTAAATAAATAAAAGAAATAGATACGACGTAAATTATGTTTAAAAACGAATAATGAATAAAATAAGAATAAATAATTAACGAATAAGAATATAGGAATACAAGGACTCAAACTAATGGTAGGGAAAAAACAGTATATATATATATATGAAAATAAAATGAATGAGAATTAATGATTACAAAGTTTTGTTTCAGCCGATGTAACCTCCAACCTTCTTCAGGTGCATCTAGTCGAACTCGGAAATTTTTTGTCGAACTAGGAAATTTTTTGTTGAACTCGGAAATCTTTTTGTTGAACTCGGAAATTTTTTGTCGAACTCGGAAATCTTTTTGTCGAACTCGGAAACCTTTTGGTGAACTCGTAAATTTTTTGTCGAACTCGGAAACCTTTCTGTCGAACTCGGAAATCTTTTTGTTGAACTCGGAAACCTTTTGGTGAACTCGGAAATTTTTTGTTGAACTCGGAAACCTTTCTGTCGAACTCGGAAATCTTTTTGTCGAACTCGGAAACCTTTTGGTGAACTCGGAAATTTTTTGTCGAACTCGGAAATCTTTTTGTTGAACTCGGAAACCTTTTGGTGAACTCGGAAATTTTTTGTCGAACTCGGAAACCTTTCTGTCGAACTCGGAAATCTTTTTGTCGAACTCGGAAATCTTTTTGTCGAACTCGGAAATCTTTTTCTCGAACTCGGAAATTTTTTGTCGAACTCGGAAATCTTTTTGTGGAACTCGGAAACCTTTTGGTGAACTCGGAAATTTTTTGTTGAACTCGGAAATCTTTCTGTCGAACTCGGAAATCGTTTTGTCGAACTCGGAAATCTTTTTGTCGAACTCGGAAATCTTTTTGTTGAACTCGGAAACCTTTTGGTGAACTCGGAAATTTTTTGTCGAACTCGGAAACCTTTCTGTCGAACTCGGAAACCTTTCTGTCGAACTCGGAAATCTTTTTGTCGAACTCGGAAATCTTTTTCTCGAACTCGGAAATCTTTTTCTCGAACTTGAAAACATTTTTGTCGAACTCGGAAATCTTTTTGTCGGACTGGGAAAGGTTTTTGTCGAATTCGGATTTTTTTTTTTTTTTTTTTTGTCAAATTCGGAAACCTCTCTGTCATACTCAGAAATCTTTTGTACGACTTGAATTTTTTCAATCGGAAACCATTTTTTCGAAGTCGGAAACCTTTTTGTGGAAATCGGGAATCTGAACGGAATTTCCAACGGAACCCATTACTTATTTCACTGGGATAGCATACTACTGGATAGAGGTCTTAAGTAATTTGCAATTGTATTTTCAGACGCAATCACTGTAAATTGAACCTTCAAACTTTTACAAGATGTCACTTTCCCAACTTCATGTTTCAAGTTAAATGTTGGGATTAATTTTCCCTGAAATAAAGTTCAATTCTCACACGTGAGAATGCAACAACAATTCAGTAGATAAGTTCTTATCAGAAATCTGGCGACAGTTTGCAAGAAGGGAACACAACCAAGGAATTGATATTAAAACAATTTTACTGGGTGAGCAAAAATAAGATATAATCTAAGGGGAAAACGGGCAATTGCAAAGGATGATGATGATGATGATGATGATGATGATGATGATGATGATGATGATGATGATGATGGTGGTGGTGGTGGTTTGCAAAAACGTGCTTCGCTAGAACTTATATGTGTTCGTATAACAGATGCACTCATCCTTCAATTCTGGCTCTTTTCGTGTGGACGGTTAACAGTTCTAATTCGTCATATAAACGGGATGAGTACTGGCTAACTTCTCACTGTCGTCTTGGAATGTCCGGGAAGAAGATGTTCAATGGATAACGTGAAGTAGAAGTGGGGTGGCTGTCAATGACTGCCGTCGTGGTCTTCTTACCGAGGTGCCAATCTCCAGCTGCGACCGAAAAAGAGACTGGCGCAAAATCTTCTAAGGTTCTTATATTTTAATACACGTGATCCCTAAAGAGATGGGGGTAGGAGATAACTGCTAGCCAATCCACAGAGCCTTAAGAGGGACCAGCGCCATTTAGCAGGAGGAACAGTATAAATAAATTCCAATATATTCCAATGATTTATTAAGTGTTATTTTAGTACGAATGTTAGGCGCTTTAACCCTATTTTATTTCTAAATATAAATATCACTAATTACTATTACATATAATTACTATACTAGCATGGTGTACCCGGCTTTTGCCGGATTTTTAGAGGTGGTAAAATGAAAACAAAGCGAAATAATAACCCTGTTTAAATATTATAAAAACAAACGATGTTGTTAAAAAAACAATTAAAAAATGAATGAGATGCAATACGAACGGTCCGGCGGTGCCCGAATGTTTTAAAAATACCCAAAAAGTTTGAGGGGGGCTCGAACTCGAATCATTGAGGCGAAAGCGCAAAAAAAGAACGTGATGAATTAACTAAAAAGTGAATTAGGTCAAATCTCAATTCCGCAGTGAAGTTTGTTTTGGTTCAATTTCAGTAGTCCAGCATCACACTCGAATTGTAAATGATTTTTTTTTTGTTTTCTTGAGTTCTAACTGAATGTATTTGTTTTAATTTTAATTTAAGTGTAATGCAAGTGAATTCACGATATCGTTGCGTTGTAATAATAAATAGTAAAGAATGAACTATTTGTGTAAAAATAAATATTGAGTTGAAAGCATTAATAAATAAAGGTCATAGTTAGATTTTCGCGGTTAGAGTCGTTAAAACCGGAAGTACAAACGGGTTATCCCCGCAGGTTGCGTCTTACACTAACTAAAAAAGCAAAAAGAAAACAATAATAGTACTCGTGTTTTCGCGTTTTTTTTTTTTAATTTTTATTTTTATTTTTAATATGGGAAAAACAGAAAGCATAAATCAGGGAAAAAATATTTTTTTAAAAACGGCATAAAAAACTTTGTACGATTCCAAGCCGGTGTTTCTTCGTACTGTTATTTGTGAACGCATCCGCTGCGGTGTAAGTGGGAAGTGGGGAAAGGAGAAATCTAATAGAGAGAAAAGATGTACCAACTTTCATTGAATCTAACCGATTTTGGCAGTGGGCTCTCACCGAAAAAATATAGGAATGTACCATTGTCGAGGAACTAGAGGTAATAGGTCTATAGCACACCTCAGATAATGTGCTACAGTTTGTACACATTACATTTGCATGTAATGTCATGATTTTTAATCCTATTAAGGTCAAAGTCGGAGGGGAAAAATCGGTTCATTTTATTTATATAGAAGAAGATAGAAGATAGAGAAGAAGAGAAGAGAAGAAATATATATATATATATGTGTATATATATATATATATATATAGAGAGAGAGAGAGAGAGATAAATCCCCGAAAGAGTGTTTCATCGTAAACAACTGATGATCCCTTAAATTACATTGGTACTAGAGTGAATTACAGAGAGCAAGTTGATGCAGTGCTTGCAGGTTATTAAATGACTTACTGACTAAATAGTTTTCTAACGAATGATAAAAAATATGTTTAGTATAATTTTAAAAGTTAAAAACTACCAAGACTATATATATATATATATATATATATATATATATATATATATAGTCATCCACATACAGTACTGTTTCGCTGTTTCACAGCTCATCAGTGCGGCTAGACAGGCAACTACCTCAAGCCAGGATTGAAACCCGACCGTTTATACGGCAGTCAAGGCTTCTAACCATTACGTTATTGATATATAATATATTACTGTCTACTCTGGACTATACATATTATGTATTATTTATAATTAACATTACCCATATCCTAGTAAGTTCTATACTAGGTCTACCTAGTAATTAATCGTCACCTAACATATGTTCTGCTAATTTGAGCCGTTTTATTCTATGTATTATTTCTACTTCGTCAGATAAGAGTAGATGGTTTCTTTACCGTCCATAATCAGCCATACCCTCTGCGTATTACGGCTTTTCGCTGGTTTTATAATTTTACTTTCAATATACGACATCTTACACCTTTGTATAGTTTTCCATTTACATGGGATTTCATACACACAGTGCTTAGTCATGATGTTTTTCTTAAATCAACTAATCCCGTGCCACTGTCAGCTTGATTCGAATCTCTCCTGAATATTATTCTGATGTCATATGGCTTACATATTCCTGAAAGGTTTTTTTTCGACAAGCTTTTGTGTGTGGTATACAAATTGGGGGGAGTTTTTGAGTGATGTCTTTTCATGTGTAGTCCGGATTTCTTGAAGCTGATGTCATGCTCTCTGGATTAATTTTCAGTGGTCAGTTTCTATATAACTGTGTATTTTTTCTTGGTATGCATTGCTGTTATTACATATGGTTTTTGTGTAACATTGCAGAAAGCCTGCTATTCATTTCTTTACATTATATGGATGGTGGAAGTTGAAATTTAGATACTGTCCTGTTAACGTTGTACTTCGATATAAAAATGACATAAATGTCATACCAGTGCGATTTATCAGCATATCTTGGACCGACAGTTTGTTATTATGTTCTGTTTTCGTCATGAACTGTAAATGGATAGAATTTACATGGTCCAGTAATATTTTAATATTTCTTCGTGTTCCCAGAATATCCATGTGTTATACATGCATCGCATCCACATTGTTGGCTTTAGTGGTTTTCATCCTAACGCAATTTTCATTAGAATAGTCAACATATACCTTGGACAGTAGTAGGGATAATAGTGATTCCGCAAGCAGACCTTCATCCTGCAGATATATCTCGGATTCCATCACGAGTGTGTATTTTCTGTACAGAGAGTCATCATCTCCAATATGTTGTCTAGTGAAATGCAAGTGGGTTTCTTTGGCAAAGTATCTGAAGTCAACTTATCCCGTACAACTGTCAGAATCTTATCAGTGGGTGCTTTCGTGAACAGACTCGCTATATCTAGACTCCTCCATCTGGTTGGAATAAAGAGAAGCATTGCTGATTATTTCCAGAAAGTAGGCTTAATTCTTGACTTACAATGGGCATTTGTCTATGATTGGGATGATTACATCTGCTAGGAATCATCTCAGTAGATGGCATGCTGAACCTCGGACGCTGACAATGGACATTAATGGAATACTGTCTTTATTAGGAAGGCTGCATAGGCATAGCTTATTGCTACGCTGAACTAGCTGAACTAGTTGTCTGTATTTTGCAAATACAGGTTCTTGTTCTTATTGAAGATCTCTGGCAGCTACCTTTCAATTTCAGAAGTTGACTTACAGTAGTTAACAGTTCCTATTAGATCTGCGAATTGCTTGGAATATTCCGATCTAGTGCTTGACAGAGTAGTATTGCCTTTCTCTGCTGGTAGTACTATGATATCATAATCACTGCATAGTGACTTGATAGCAAATACATCTTCTTCTGAAAAATTAGGTTTTAATAGCTTTGAATTCTGGGGTGCTTGTCTCACTTTCCACCTTAGCTCATCTTCATGCATATTGAGGTTATTTATAGGATCTATTTAATGGTAGTGGTGAATTCGAGACATTTATTTAGTACTGATTCCTCAGAGGAAGTTTACTGACGTTTAATTTTGTTAACAATGATCTAATTGATGAATTGATAGAATGGAGCTTTACGTTTATGTATTTGGCAAAACTTATCTTCTTCTTTTTTTTTTGATTTTGTAAACAAACTTAAACGTATGCTGCGATAACATGAAGTCATCTTCTATTGTAAAAGAACGCGTATGAAAATATCAGCAGCAGCCGGAGCGATGAATAGCAAGCGATTGTATTGGCAGCGGGAGCAGCGTTTGAACACGTATGCAAATTGACAGGTGTGTTCGGGGTGTGTGTGGAAAAAAGAAAAAGGGGGCACCACCTGGTCGGGGAGAAACGGAAACGGCGCCGGGGGAGACGGACGTGTAAAGTGAAGATCAGTATAATCCGGCTGTAGCGAGCGTGGAGTCGGAATGAAGAGAAACGCGACCAGGTTAGCTGAACATGTGGCAGTTAAAGATATTTTAAATGGTGTCGAGATGGGAGAATAACGGTGATAAATGTTTTTTTAAAAAATGAAAAAGGCCAGTTTTATTTGTATGAATTACTAAAATAAATTGTAAGGCAACGTAACGTTAAGCTATGACGCTACATATGACGTTTATTGTGAACAAACAAACAAAGGAAAGAACTGATATAGAGAATGGATAATGTATAAGTAAAATACAAAACGCATCCTAAGAGTAAATACCCCTATTTGTATTCCACACAAATTGACTAGACGGGATTGCAACTTGCATCATTATAGTAAATAATCATATGCATTCATGAACTGAACTTTCATCTTTTGGGTGACAATATTGTCGGTGTGAGACTCTAAGAACGTTACTCTTGTCAGAGACGCGTATCAGAAGCAAAGTTGCATAATTGAATTCCTGGCAAATGTGCATTGAGAATAGTCGTGAATATATACAAAAATAAATACTTAAGCAGAAAATGCCGCTCGTTTCATTGCTACTACTCCCATCTTCGCAGTTCTTCAATTTTTTTAATTATTGCAAAAAAAAAAATACGATAAGCAAAGTTACTTTTCTAACGCACCTCATATGAAAAAGCGAGTTCCAGCGGCTCATGCAAAGTCATCGTTGATTAGTGACAAAAAAATTGCATTGAGAATGCTGTTGGTAATGTAAAAAAATTAATTCTATGGCACAAAAGGTACCTTCTTTTAATCGTACCACTTCTGTTTTTGTAGTACTTTAACTTTTACGAGTTAAACAAAATGTGGTCTTCACTTTTGGAACATCTTTCTTAAATATGTCCAGAAAAGGGGGACAAATATAAAATGCTAAAATTACAAAACAAAGCGCCGTAGAGCGGAATCATATAACAAATCTATTGTTAAATCAACAATACAGGGCGACTGAATATAAATGGCAATCAATGAACGCACAATGACATCACTCATTTGTGTTGGCGGAAGCGATAAATGTTTTGTATTGCAAATACCAACGACCGTCTTCATTACGCAAACTCTCAAACGAGTTTCTAAATACTCGATAAATATTCGCGTTTCATTTGAATACAGAAATGTCCTTTCAAAATGGAAGGCGTCTATTGTTCGACGATTCGAATTTATTTATTCGCTAATTCAAGCGTTGTATTCGTATTCGCTTGTTATATCGCACTAAAGGTTGATACTTTGAAAAGAGATTGAAAAGGCCGGGGTTGTTAGGTAAGTCAAATTAGACATTCGTTCTTGTCAAAGGGAAATCAAAGTTTAAGTCAGTGTCATAGCAACGTTATTACATTGGAGAAGATACGTTTAAACTGCCTTAAATAAGTCTCCAGGCTCTTCTCGTATGGGCACTTTATTGATAGTATACACAGGATCTCTAGTCTCCTTCGAAGTAATCTGCCCCGGTTGCAATGCACTTGTTGCACGATTCCAACACCTACTAGGAGGATCTATGGAAGTCCGTTCATCTCCTTAATTGTCTCGTAGCGATAAGCTCTAAAGTTTTCTTTTAATTTTGGGGATAACAAAAAGTTACACGGCGTAAGGTCTGAACTATGGGGAGGGTAAGGAACTGTCCTGGTGCCCATCTTGGTCAAATAATTTGTGACAAGGATGAAGTTGTAGACTGGTGCATTCGAGCAAATTTTACGCATCTTCAGTCCTTCGCAGATAAATTGTGTAAAGTGCCCACATTGACATAAAAGTGTGCACTTATACCCGACCATCTTTATCTATAAAATTCTTTATTTGGCCAATTAACTCTGATGTTTAGACTTCCTTATTCTTACCACACCTCTCATCATTAATCTATAAATATATAACAAATAAATGTTATCAAAGGCAAGAAAAGTAAATGTTCTACCTAACTGGTTAAGATTTTAGTGTTTTTTATGTAATGTATAATCGGTTCAAAAACATTCAATGTTTATCGGTATATCTGAAAAATACAAATGGCGGCAGACTGTATCGAACACGTTAAGTTTGGTAAAATTTTGGGAAAATGTGTTTAAACTAAAAAACTATACAAAATACTGTTAGGAACACACTCAATATATGTTACCATGACGTAGGCTGGTTTGAGGATATTTGTACAACTAAACGACAAATCTGCTCCAAAATATTCGGTATTATTTTACTTTAAGGCCCGTTTCACGTTCATATATAACGTAATATTTTATTGTAGATTTCGGTGTGCTAAAAACGAATCTGCAAACCGTTTCCATAGCAAAAAAAAAGTTTACATGATATTCATGAAATTACTTTTTCGAAAAGTGGGTGATCGCTTTTCAATGTAAATTTAACTTAGAATGAGCACCCACTTTCTGGACACCTGGGAGAGGGGCATTTTTCTGTGTTTCTTGGCTAAAAAGTTTTTTGTTTGATTTCTTTTGCATGGAAATAACCCCTGAACTCTGGGACTATTTTCCATTTCACAGCCGTAGCCTTCGTTTACGCTATGCGTGAGCATAAACGAAAGCTGTTAGCCAATTAACATGGGAAAAAATCCCCCTCTCTCAGGTGGCTAGAAAATGGGTGCTCATTTAAAGTTAAATTTACATGGAAAAGTGATCGCCACTTTTTCAAAAAAGTAATTTCTTCATATCATAAAAACTATTTTTTTGGCGACGGAAACGGTTTGCAGATTCGTTTTTAGCACACCAAAATCTACAAAAAAAAATGTTGGTATTTACGAACGTGAGACGCACGGCCCTTAATGGAAAATTATATCAAAAATCCGGGGGAAAATAGTTTTCAATAAAAACAGCAAATGAATTCGACAGAAAAAAAAATGGATGCTATTTTTTTTCCTATTTGTTTCTTGGCTAAAAAGTTTTGTGTTCGATTTCTTTTGCATGGTATTAACCCCTGAACTCTGGGACTATTTTCCATTTGACGTAGCCTTTGTTTATGCTATGCGTGAGCATAAACGAAAACTATTAAATATGCATTCGCGTACCAAACTGCCTTGTCAAAAAACCTTTAAGCCAACAAACACGAAAATAAATGCCCCTTCATCAGATGGCCAGAAAGTGGGTGCTCATTTTAAGTTAAATTTACATAGAAAAGTTATCACCCACTTTTCGAAAAAAAATTTCTTCAGATCATGAAAACTATTTTGCTACTCCTTGGGCGTTGAGTTCCATGGCAACCCGCAGAATCATTTAAAGGTCGTTCCCTTAGTACCCCCTAGTCAAGGCTAACGCATGCGCACGTAACATTTTTTATTTATTTACTTACGTGGTGGAGTTTCTATACTGATAGGTTTTTTGAAATTTTTTCACTGGATTATTATTGATTGAATACTAACCAGATTATGAAAACAAATTGAAAAAAAAATAATCATTTCAACATTTTAAAGGGGTACTCACTTTTTAGTTACCACGTTCTGGTAAATCGGTCACTCATTTTTTTTTCTAAATACGGAAGTGTCTTCGGGAGATATAAAATGGTCGCATGTTGATGAAGCAACGTATCGGGAGGCGTATGAGATGAAAAATTATTGGTAAATTTTTAGATTAGGTCCACCTCCTCAATTTTCTTTTAAATGACGACTTGAAATGGTTTTCGACTATGTTGAATACGAAAATCGCATTGACATTTTGCAGAAATAAGTAGTTATATAGATATAAAAAGTTGTATTATGCATTGTAATCTTTGGCGGCCATCTTTTTTACGTGCGTGTATTTGTTTATAGCGCGTGTGCACGTAAAAAGATGGCCGCCGAAGAATACAATGCATAATACAACTATTTATTTCCGCAAAATTTCAATGAGATTTGCGTGTTCAGCATACTCGGAAACCTCTAAATGTCGTCATTGAAAGGAAAATTGTGGACCTAATCTAAAAAAATACCAAATTATTAAACATTTCTCCAGCATGTCAGTGGAATTTATAATACTTGAAAAAAAAAATTTTAAGTTTTGAAAAAAAAAAACTCACCTTTCATAAAAATAATTTAATAAAAACACCCACAAACTGACTTTTAACTAAATAATTAAAAAAAAAATTAAAAACTCGAAACTTTATTTTCATAAAAACAATTTTAAAAAGTCATGTTCAATCTATTTTTTTTTCTTTGAGAAACAAATATATTTCTGACTTACAAATGCGGTAAAGGCTCATATTATTTTTACTTTCTATAGTCTTGATATACCGCGTTTTTATTGCTTACAAAATGGGTGACCGATTTATCAGAACGTAACTAAAAAGTGAGCACCACTTTCAAATGTCGAAATAATGATTTCTTTTTAAGTTTTTTTTAATAATCTGTTTAATTAGTGTCCAATCAATAATAATCCAGTGAAAAAAAATTCCAAAAACCTATAAGTATAGAAATTAAGCATGTTAACTCTTTTCATAAATAATTTTTTTAAAAAAGTAACTAAACCATTTATTGATAATTTGTCACGTGTACAACCATTTATTTATTTACGTAGGCTTAACTCTTTTCATGAATAAGAAAAGTTTTACTCTTTAAGAATAATAAAAGGAAAAAGTTACTAAACATTTATAAAAGGAAAAAATAATTTCTCACATACTTACTTCTTTTCATGAAGGCCAGAGGGATAGTTGGCCGAAAAGTCGTGAAACAACAGCTAATAAAGATGAGAATAATAGTCCGCAATAAATAAAAATGGTGATTATGCAGAGAGCGATCCGCGCTATTTTTTAAATCATATTTCCACGTTTAATTTAAGTTTTACGATATTTTTTTATTCAATTGTAAGGTTAAAGTACATAATAGGTACAAAACATCCACCCCTCCCCATGTTAAGAATGACTTTTTAAATAATAACATTATTTCAGCACGGATCACTCTCTGCATGAGTATCATAAAAAATTAATACAAATAATACTTAGCTCAATAAGTGAAAGGCTCATTTCTACCGGAAATGAAATCGGGACAATCTCGCAGTTACGAAAAATGTTTTCATTTATAATTTAATATTTTTATAATTCGCAATGTTAAATCATTTTAATAGCATGCAAACATTCTTTGACTTTTAAAATAGATTTTCTGAAAATTTCAATTAAATTGTTAACGTAGAAATATGGTTTTATTCACTTTTAACAAACAAAAAAATACATTTATATATATATAGATTAACAACAAAAAGAATAAAATTAAATTTATTAATAAAACATACTGAGAATAACATTAAAACCAATACTTACAACAAAATTATAAAATTCTGAGTCATAACGATTCATAGCAGTGTCATCGTTCACTTGCAGGGCGATGGTTAAATTTTAAGGGGAATGACATCACTAATGCTTTTGCTATTTAGATTAGATATATGACTTGATTTTTGTAAGCTGTTTGTTTCTTTATATTTTTTCAAAAGAAATGTCAATATTGTTGGACATTTTGGAAGGAAAATTTACGTTATGTGCAACTCACAATATTCATTTGTCATTATTATTTTACCAATGCAAGTACAATGCCAAAAATCGACTCTAATAAAAGTGGGCACAACAGCTGCTTTTACATTGAAACTTTTGCCAAAAATATTTTGTTTGTTTGTTTGTTTTTTCGTTTGTATTGACATGCCTAATTATGGAATAAATTCGCCGAGGTTTGTATTTTTTTAAATCTATTTATTTGAACACCCAAATAATTTCAGTATATAAAGTTCTAATCACTTTTCCAAATGCTTAATATTTTGTTGACATTCAGTACAATGCTTGAGTAGTTACGAGTCAACTTCGAACAAATTTTTAAATTGTTGGGTACTATCAGCAGAATGGAGTTGAATAACCATTCTCAGTGTAATTTCATCAATCGGCACATTTTGGAATCCACAATCAGCATTAAAGGTGCAACTGAATTCTCTATATTGTAGTCTTTGGCAATGAGTTTCGTGTTTTTTAATACATTCCGTGTTTTACTTTCTTCAAAATTGTATTATTGTTTGGCACTGCCAGGGAAATTGTTAATGAAACATACTCAAAATGCAACGGCATCTTCTTGTTGGCCACTATTAAAAACATCTCCAATTACTTCTCTGAGGTCAGCAAGACTGTGAATGCCAGGGACACGCACTCTCTTTAATTGAACAATAAATCGATGTTTGGGTGTTTTTAATGATGTTATTACAACAATGGAAAGTAGTAAATTATCTAAACACGCATTTCTTTAATTGATCACTGTCATGTCCAAATTATTTTGAGAATTTGAATTGTCAATTTTTTGCCATTTACATTGGACCCAACTAACCACTCTCTCCTTGATTTTCCTTTGCGAACTGACACCACGCTAGATGATCTGACAATGACTCTATCTCAGGTGCATAATATCATAAAAATCTAGACACCTCAAAAGCATATGGACCCGATCTCATCCTAGTTGTACTATTAGAAAATGGTCCGCTTAGGTTACTCCTGTCCTCTCCAAACTTTACAACAAATGTCTTAACGAATCTTGCTTTCCTGAATGTTGGAAATCTGCTTCTGTGGTACCAGTTTACAAGAATTCTGGCGAAAGAACTGACCCAGTAAATCATCGCCCCATTAGACTCCTCCCTTTTTTAACCAAAATATTTAACTCCATAATTAATCAAGCTTTAGTCCATCACCTTACAGTTTCTAAACTTCTGACCGACCACAAATATGGATTTAGGCAAGCGCGTTCAACAGCAGATACCTTAACTGTAATCTCTGAATGTATATACAATACACTAGACAAAGCAGGGGGAGAGTAGGGCAATAGCCCTTGATAAATCTAAGGCTTTTGACAGGAAAAACAGATCATACGGTATATCTGGACGAATGATTAACATAATTAACTCTTTCTTAAATAAGAGCAGAATCCAGGTTGTCCTCGACAGTCGTACATCTAAATAATATATTATAAATGCAGGTGTACCCCAGGGGTTGATCCCTGGGCCTTTCTTATTCATAATATTCATAAATGACCTCCCTGATACAATTATCTCCGAGATGTGTATATTTGCTGATGACATCACGCTCTACAACAGACATGAGAGGAAAAAGAATGAACACACATCTAAGGTGATGGCAGACACACTAGAGTAAGACCAATCTGTAGGACAAAAATGGATGCTCACATTCAATACTACCAAGATTTAGCTTGTTTCCTTCAATAATTACAAGAAATCTCCTTAACTACCAATAGCTGTGACTATAGCAATAGCTATACATTACCTGAAAATTCTTCTTTCAAACTCCTCGGCTTTACATTCACAGGGAACATGAGTTAGAACAGATACATCGTGAGCATTGTAAAAACTGCTGCGAAGAAGGTGGGATCTCTCTCTACCGTGCAATAAAATTACTTACGACTTAAAGTACCTGTACTTCTGTAATGCCACTATTCACCCATGTATGAAGTAGTGTTATTACATTTGAGTTGATGCACCTGTAACTTGTCTCTCACTCCTGAACTAGTTTCAAAAAAGAATCACCAACCTGATAGATACTGAACTGTCATCTAAGCTTCAACCTCTGTTCCATCGACGTAATGTTGCATCCCTCTGTTCTTTTGTCAGTATGTTAATAGTAGGTGCTGCGACGAACTACTAGCCCTTGTGCTCTCTCGTCAAACCTAACACGCATCAAAGTCCCACTGTACACAGTAGATATCCCTTGATGCAAGAAAGCCTTCTATAGTAATATTTTCTTTCCCAGAACTGCTAGACTTTGGAATCTCCTTCCGGTTTCCTGCTTCGCCAACTTTACTGACATGGATAAGTTAAAGTGCAATGTGAACAGACATCTTGCTGCTCAACACCCTATATAGTATCCCTCCAATTCATGTCCCTGATAGTAGCCCCCTACACCAAATATGCACTGTACCTTGTTTAGGGTAAAAATGTAATAAACATGTTTCTATTTGAACTATTATTTTTGCTTCAAATCCTGATTTATGATGATTTTTCGTTTATAAGTCTTTTTGTACAATGACAAACTGGGAGCCTTGATAGAGAACAGAGGAAGTTATGGCAAATCAACTCTGTCTCTTTTGGCCCTTAACCTATTATATTCACACAGTCAATTCATGGGAGTAAAAATCTATCAAATAGATAGTGCATAGCTTTCTAACCCGTGACAAAGCTACATAGGCTATTTCGTGTGAAAATGCATCCGATCTGAAGTCAACCATCGACTGAAATACCTTGGGTGTTGTAGACATTCAAAGCATAGATTAGTGAGAAAAGTATTTAGATCTAGTCACAAAGAATAAACGAGCAAGCTCATAGTCAGCTTTCGCAAACTCAACATTGACTGCATGATCCATATGATCAAATTTTACAGTCACAGCAAGAACTTTGCCATCTTTATTTGTATTTAAATAACTGTACTCATTGTACCAGTGCAAAGTGCTTTTTCAACATTAATATTTCGACGCAACATGCAATCTAGCACTAATGATTGATATTTGCTTTTTGAGAGGATTGATTCGATGCCTATTCAAGATTTCAATGTCCTCTGTAGTCGTGTGTATATATGTATATATGTATGTATACATATATATGTATGTATATATATATATGTGTGTGTGTGTGTGTGTGTGTGTGTGTGTGTGTGTGTGTGTGTGTGTTAAAAGCAATTCATATAAAATGCAATTTCAAAATTTGGCGTGACAGGCTGGCCGGAAGACGGACACCAGTATACGTGGGTGAAACTAAAGAAAAAAAAAAAACGTAAAATTGCAGAGTGAATGACTCTTGGAATACTTTGGCAATAGTAATTTCTTTCATTCCAAATCTAATGTCGTAGCTTTAGGAAATTTCTTTCTTACAAGGCCACGTGAAAATTGGCAACATTCTCACGATGTGTGCGATGCGCATGTGTAAAGAAATGCTAATAATGGCTTCTTGTAGCTCATACAACGAAACCGTTGCGCCTGAGGCGGACTGCACAATCATCCGGGTTGGTGGTAAACTCCGAGCCTGCATGCTGATACCAAATAGACATATAATAGGGTTCGGATAGAAAATGTCCCGGGAGAGAGAGAAGAAAAAAAGGAACAAGAGAAACAAGAAGAAGATAGAGAGGGAGAGAGACGATCAAGTGTGATACAAGGCTACGGGTAATCACGTAGGTCTGCAATGGCCAACGTCGTTTTTATATGTGTCAATCGAGCGGTCGGTGCGGGACGCTTCGGTTTGCAATGATATTTTTATCGCTTCAGAGACAGATTGAATTAGCGCGTCCTATTATGAAGACATGGTAGATCGTCACTCCATTAGTCGGTCTGTCATATTTAAGTTAGAATTAGAATTTTGCTTCGAGTCACTTAGCGCGGCTTATTTTATATGAATCTAAGCGTCTGTATACCAGATCACAGAATTATATTTTTACCAGTTTTTAGGTGTAATTCCGAGCATGTTAATGTACTTTATGCATTGTTATTACGTAAACATATCATCATAGGTGTTAAGTGTTTTTTTTAATTTCATTTTAAACAATGCAGTGCATATTGCAACTGGAAATATGAAGGCTATTATACGGGGTGGTGCACTTAAGAGTAGTCCGATCTCTAATCTTTCTCTGGTTGGTTGTTTGGTTGTTTTTGTTTTACGGCATATCAACCTTTTTCAGGTTATTTAATGCCGAATCTAGTTATTTTGAGGAGCGATTTTTAATGGAGTATATATTTTTTCGTTAGATTCTATCAACCCATAGTGGGGACCCTAACAGGCACTACCACTCCGGGTCAGAGTGGACTTGGGAGCAATGGCAATAAAGGGTGGCTCTACACTCCCCAAAGCCCGCAAGGTGGAGCCTCACCATCGGATATAGTTTTAGGTCATATCCAGGACCCTAATCTTTCTCTAATCATGTTTTCAGATTAAGCGGCTCACTTTAAAGTAATATATAATCTATAATATAAAATGCAAAATGTGAGTGTGTTTGTATGTCTGCCAAAAACTTTCGATACATGCGATGGATCTTAACGAGATCGGTATCGTTTTTTTGTGTTTTTTTTTACATGGGGATCACCACTTATCAAGGCCCGGAGGCCATTCAGGGATAAGGGTTATTGCGTGTACAGTAATCAATGAGATAGTATTGTAGTAATCAATAGTATTGGACATTTGATAGAGTGCCTTACTTAAGGGGCGGGTTGTCAGGAATTTGTTTATTTTGAATTTGAAGACATCCAAGTTGTAGTCAGGTGGGAAGCAGGCGAACGGAAGAGAGTTCTACAATCGTGCACTTCTGAGAAAGAAGCTCTGCTCATGGAATCTACGTTTGGATTTAGTCACAGATAAACAGTGGGGAAATTTATTGACAGTAGTTTCAGCCAGACGGGTGTTTCTCGTGAAAGATTGGCGAGGGGGGACGAGAGTTTGGAGCTCAGACGAGCACTTGCCATGGAAATAACGATAAAACAAAGACAGGCTCGCAACGTATCTTCTGTGGGAGAGAGGCTGCGAGGAAGAGAAAAGGGCATCCTCCACCAAACCACGATGTCTATTTTGTACTCTGTCCACGCAGGATAGGCTATTTTTAGCAGCTCTTCCAACCTTGGACGTACTTTGCTTTTATACAGATATAGAATTGCATCAGTAGTGAGATATCTTCTGGGGCGGTAAAAGGATCCCACCATTTTCCCAGCGACCCTGGCAAAAGATTTGATGTACGTGTTCCATTTCAGATCAGGAGTAAAGGTCAACACCCAAAAGCTTGTCAAAACACTGAGCCTCCCCAAGACGAGAGCCATCTATTTCAATTGATGCCAGATAGAGATCAGAGTGTTGATGATGTTAAGATAGAAGCTTCGTTTTGGAGGAATTAAAAGTACCACGCGCTAAAGATTAGAGGAGAGAATTAGAGAGAACTTTGTCATTTACGGCCTTTGATGTGTTGCCATAGATGGTCGTGTCATCAGCATAGATGGTAACGAATGATTTAAGTATGTGTAAAAGTGAGAAATTACTGTAAGAAAAAAAATGTAGGGAAAAATTCAAGATGGCGCCCGACTCTCTCTTTAACACGGTAAGATATCCTCAACACGGCACAAGAAGCAACAGCCACACGATTCCCCAGCCAACTCAATCGTCACTCCCCACGTCTTTCCCCTCACCCGCTTTTATCGTCGTTCTAGGTCGGCTAAATTTGCATATTCCGAGAATTCGTGTGACTTTGCGAGACATCATACTTTACAAAAGACGGCGGTCGCCATCTTGGTCTCTCTTTTCTATTTTTGGTCGGTAACGCTGAGCTGGTCTCGAGGTAAGTCTTTTTCCCCTCATCCGTCTCTCCCACGTACCCACACAACACGCAAACACGCGGGCGCTTATCTCCTGGATGCACGTTACACTCCCCCCTGATCTGATGATCACATAGAGAGCACTGGGGGGTGGCCTTTTAGTGCGTGTGCTTCTGCGAAGAGGTACATTCACTGTTTCAGATTCGGGCTCTGGATCTGGTTCCGCCTCATCAGATGAAGTATCGCTATCAGTCTCTGGAAGGGGCTCACTGAATCCGTGCATCGGCAGCTCATCGCTAGACGCTTCACTGCTTTCTTCTGTAGTTGTATGACGCACCTCGGTAGCTGGGCGAAGATCTCGCACATGTCGTGGGGTTCCATCGACCAAAACAGACTGCTGGCTAATCACTCCAGATATGTGTCCTCGCTTAAACTTGTCGGTGCACCGATTTCCTGGAGGCCGCACCCACACTGGATCTCCCACTTCATATCTGTTATATGTTCCCTTGTCGGTTGGCTGCGTAGTGTTGATTCCCTTCACTCCGACTTGGTACGTGTGTAAATAGCATTCGCAGGTGCGGTTGAAGGGGACGTCCCGTCCTTTGGCGTAATGTTGTACCAATATGTTGCTTCCGCAATAGTACATCGCTTCCTGGCAGCAATTCTCTTGATGCTGCGATGGCTTCTTTCAGCAATGCCATTTCCTGATGGCACATGCGCACATCGCAACCGTAGACGGACGCCCCACTCATCTAACAACTGCCGGACTTGCTGGCTACAAAACGCTGCATCATTGTCAGTCAGGAGCTCTTCCGGCGCACCTCGCTCAAAAAAAATGGATGATAGGTGGCGAACAACATTTGCTGAATCCTGTCTGATCATCTGCCGCCACACCGCAAATCTCGTAGGCCCGCAATCAATGAGAGTTAGAAAGGGCTTGCCACTGTAATGGGTAATATCCATGGCCAGCCGCTGCCACACACTCTCAACTTCCAAGCGACCCTTCTGCCATCGCTCTGGTGCAGGATCAATAGACTGGCAAGCCTCACAATTTCTGACGATCTGTCTGACATCCATCTTGGTCACTGCTGGGTATGCACGCCTCACAAAATAAAGGGTCCTCTTGATACCCGGATGTCCGCTCTGTGCATGAATTTTTTGTATTTGACATGGGTCGATTGCAACTGCACAAGATCGAGCAGTAATCTCCATTCCCATCTTCGCGGCTTCATACCATTTGTGAGGTACACGGGTCAGTTGGTCAGCACGATTACAATGTGATGGCACCAGAGTGACGCTCAGTGATAGCCCATACTCAGATACCAGGTTTTTTAGCGTGTCTAGCCTTCTCCGTATTAACATTTCGCTTGCTGCCTTGGTACGGATTCGTGTCCGTCCTGAAAGTGTGTCAGACACCCAGTGGTAGACACAGAGAGAATCTGTGTACAAGGTCAACTTCTTAGACTGCCACTGCAGGGCCAGATTTACCCCCTTTACAACAGCGTCCAGCTCTGCCAGGTTGATATGCTGAGAATCTGTTACGGGCCGCAGCCAACATGCATCCTCGAACACGTTTCCTCCTTGCTCCAACGATACTCCCAACGCCAAAGAACTGGCATCAACCCACACACCTACGTTGTCTCCGTTAAGACACCACCGCCCACAGGCAGGGTCCTTCTTGTTCACTCTCTTCAGTGTCTCCTTAATCATCAGAGTTAGTAGGACATCATCGGATATGTCATCCCAACCCGTGGTTGTTAAATTTGCTCTGCGTTTAATCACACCAACAGCTGCGCGGAGCCAGCCACAGACCGGTAAGTGACCAACAAGTTTTCCACACCAAGAAAAAACGGTCCGCCTTGTAACGAGGTTGGGGATGCTTGGAATTTCACTGCCACGCCTCCATTGTAGGGTGCCATCCTCTTCATAAACATCCAATCCCAATACACGTGCTCCTTCCCTTAAACGTTCGGGATTCTTGCATTCCAGACCAAACTGAGCCAACTTTTCTTTGACACACGACGCAGACTGTACATCTTCATTGACGTATACGTCATCAATGTAAGCTGACGTTGAGTCCCTCATGGGCTTTTCTTGGGACAATACTGTGTTGACAATAGTCTTCATGATCTGTGGTGCCACATTTAGGCCGAAGCCAAGGCGTGTAAGGCAGTACCTCTGCCCCTGGAACCAAACTGTCTGGAACGGCCACAACGTCTCATCAACTCGCACCTGTAAATAGGCTTTTCGTAAATCCAATATTGAGACATTAGTGCCTTTCTGACGCCATTCCCTCAACTTACTGGCGCATACGTCAACATCGGCAGTGTAGGCTTCAATATGCTTGTTAAGCTCCCTATAGTCCAGCACGGGCCGTACTTTCGACTTGTTATGCTGGACTACTGCCATCAAGGGTATTAGACCCTTCGGAGGCCCAAGCTTGTCCTCAGGGTAGGGGATTAACCAGCCATCTTGGATCCACGCCTTTAGTTCCCTTTCATATTCTGCTCGGGCCTCACTGGGTATAGGGTACTCTGCAACCCCATTCTTGAGTTTAGTCGGTGCCATTCCCTCGGTCCACTTCCAAGATGCAATCCAGGCCCTCTTGCGCGAGTCGTAGTCCACTGTAAAATCCGGCCGATCGATATGGAGCGCTGCACACACTGGGGCCTCTAAGAATCGCACCTTTCCATCCCTGTGAATTGCGACTCCCCCCAGCGCCTTGATGGCATCGTATCCGAGCAACAGGTCAAACCCCAGGAGATTTCCTTGGGTCACGAGCACATTGATCTTAGTGGCTGCACCGGTGTCCGTGTAGATCTTGACAGTTCCAGCTCCACAGCATGTCTGGGTCTCGCCTCCTATCGTGGTGACTTTGATCTTCCTCTTAGTCCAACTTGGACACAGCCTGGTGCTCACTATAGTATGCGAACAGCCTGAGTCGAGAAGTGCTGAGCAGGGTATCCTGTTTACGTAGACGGTTATTACTGGTTGCGCCTTGTTCAAATTTTGCTCGGGGAGCAGGGCGGCGCTGACGTCCTCTCCCCTGATACGTTTCCCGCACAGTTTTGGGCTAGATGCCCCAAACCGCCACACTTAAAACAGCGCACACGCCCCCTGTTGGTGCAATTCCTTGCAAAATGTCCGCGTCGGCCGCAGCGAAAACATTTCCCATTGCTTGCAGGGTTCTGATTCGGAATCTCCCGAGCGCCAATCTGGCCTGTCTGTGTCGCCATCACAACTGGTTCCCCCAGGTCCTCCTCATCTTTGATGATGGCTCGAGCACGTTCCATCAAGTGTTCCATGGTCGTTGTTGAAACGCTGGTTGAGGCTCTCAGTAGCTGCTTCACCCGAGTGGGAAGGCCCGCCACAAACGCGTACGCAAGCGTCCGCTCCGACACCCCTCCACCGAACAGAACTGCGAGTTTCTTTAACTCAGCGAAGAAAACGTCCACGCTTTCCTCCGGTAGAAGTTTTCGGGAAGCAAATTTTTCATAGGCCGTACAAGGATCCATGGCAAATGCCTTGTACAGCGCAGCTTTAATTGCGGTGACATTTCCCTTTTCGGCAGCACTGAGTTGCTGATATACACTCAAGGCACCCCCAGCCAATCTCAGGGGAATTACAGTGTGTACCCTTTTCACCTCACAAAGGTCGCACGTCAGCTCGACCCTTTCAACCCAGTCGACGATGGACGTGGACCCGTCAAACTCGGGTATGAGCTTTAAGTCAAATTTCGACTCGGTCATAGTCCTAGAGGCCAAATGGCCGGAATAGCTTGTAAAAGTGAGAAATTACTGTAAGAAAAAAAATGTAGGGAAATATTCAAGATGGCGCCCGACTCTCTCTTTAACACGGTAAGATATCCTCAACACGGCACAAGAAGCAACAGCCACACGATTCCCCAGCCAACTCAATCGTCACTCCCCACGTCTTTCCCCTCACCCGCTTTTATCGTCGTTCTAGGTCGGCTAAATTTGCATATTCCGAGAATTCGTGTGACTTTGCGAGACATCATACTTTACAAAAGACGGCGGTCGCCATCTTGGTCTCTCTTTTCTATTTTTGGTCGGTAACGCTGAGCTGGTCTCGAGGTAAGTCTTTTTCCCCTCATCCGTCTCTCCCACGTACCCACACAACACGCAAACACGCGGGCGCTTATCTCCTGGATGCACTTTACAGTATGTGTTTTAGGAGATCATTGATGTAGATCAGGAAGAGAGTTGGGCCCAGGATGGACCCCTGGGGGACTCCAGCATTAATAATGTGGGTCTCTGATTTCCGCCCATTGACCACTACTCTTATGAACCTATCAGATAGAAATGATTTAATGATTGAGAAAACATTTCCAGTAATACCGTAGCTGGAAATCTTGTGAAGTAGGCCCTTATGCCATACGTTATTGAAGGCCTTCGATATGTCAAGAGCAATTGCCCTGGAAAGGAAGCATTTGTCAAGAGATTCACTAATCTTATGTGATATAACCGTTAGCACATCTGCTGTAAATCTTGCAGAGCGGAAATCATATTGCATGTCAATAAGAAGGTTGTTTCTGTTGAGGTGGTTGACTACTTCTTTATTTAATATGAATTCCAACAACTTACTCATGACACACAGGAGACTTATTTGTCTGTACTGAGAGGGAAATGACTTTTCTCCTGAATTCTCAAATACAGGGCATGCTGATGAGGTTTTCCAGGGTGTTGGAAAGCCATTCTCCTTAAGGCAACGCTTACACAGTTTTGTAAGTATGGGGGCAAATTCTGGTTGGAGTTTTCCATCACTATAACTGGAATGCCGTCAGGGCCAGTTGCTTTAATGGAATCAAGGTTCTTGATTAGCTTGGCGACCTCACGCACAGATATTTGTATGTTGCATAGCGTGTTGTCTGTTATAGGGGGGGAAATATAGGGATTTGATGGCCATCGTTGCATTGGGTGGAAGTAGCTGCAAAGTTCTTGGCAAATAGTCTGGCTTTTTCTGATGCTGACGAGATGACCTCAGGTCCATTGATGATAGTTGGGATAGAACGCACGCTTCTGTTCAAAATCCTGTTTGCTATTTGCCAGAACTGGTGGGAACCAAGCCGCTGTTCAGCTACTTTGGATTTAACAGACTGAGCATCAAGCTCTCTTGCATTTTTTATTACTTTTTACAGCGGTTGCTGACAGTCCAGAAAGCAGCTATCGTTTTTACTGTGTTAAATGTATACGAATGATGTAAGGATGTGATTTGGAAGATTATTAATGTAGATCAGGAAAAGAGTTGGGCCCAGGATGGACCCCTGAGGGACTCCATTAATACTGTGAGCTTCTGATTTTTGCCCATCAACTACTACTCTTATGAACCTATCAGAGAGAAATGATTTAATAATTGAGAAGACATTATGAAGTAAACCTTTATGCCATACCCTATCAAAGGCCTTTGATATGTCAAGAGCAATTGCCCTAGAAAGGTTGCCTCTGTCGAGAGATTCACTAATCCTATGTGATATAACTGTAAGCACATCTACTGTAGAGATAGCAGAGCGGAAACCATATTGTGTGTCACTAAGAAGGTTATTTTTGCTGAGATGGTTGATTACTTCTCTATTTAACACAGATTCCAGCAACTTACTTATGACGCACAGGACTCTTATTGGCCTGTACTGATAGCTGGTATCATGATAATACTACTCCTCACAAAGCACTACTGATCAAAGCTCTATTAGGCTATTTTTATTTTTTAAAACACTTTCTCTATTCTCCATTCATGCTAATCTAGCCTCCTCAGATTATCACTTATTTCGTAGATAACATTTAGATGTTTTTAAGTTAAAATCATGAAGAGATTGAATATATTACATATATATACGGATATATATTATATATATATTACATATATAAGCATCATATATTACATATATTAACACCATATATATTACATATATTAATATCATATACATTACATATATTAACATCATATATATTACATATATTAACATATATATTATATATAGAAACATCATATATATTACATATATTAACATCATATATATTACATATATTTACATCATATATATTACATATATTAACATCATATATATTAAATGTATTAACATCATATATATTACATATATTAACATCAGATATATTACATATATTAACATCATATATATTACATATATTAACATCATATATATTACATATATTAACATCATATATATTACATATATTAACATCATATATATTATATATATTAACATCATATATATTACATATATTAACATCATATATATTATATATATATATATATTAACATCATATATATTATATATATTAACATCATATATATTACATATATTAACATCATATATATTACATGTATTAACATCATATATATTACATATATTAACATCATATATATTACATATATTAACATCATATATATTACATATATTAACATCATATATATTACATATATTAACATCATATATATTATATATATTAACATCATATATATTACATATATTAACATCATATATATTATATATATTAACATCATATATATTACATATATTAATATCATATATATTATATATATTAACATCATATATATTACATATATTAACATCATATATATTATATATATATTAATATCATATATATTACATGTATTTACATCATATATATTACATATATTGACATCATATATATTACATATATTGACATCATATATATTACATATATTAATATCATATATATTACATATATAAACATCATATACATTATATATATATTAACATCATATATATTACATATATTAACATCATATATATTATATATATTAACATCATATATATTACATATATTAACATCATATATATTATATATATATTAACATCATATATATTACATATATTAATATCATATATATTACATATATTAACATCATATATATTACATGTATTAATATCATATATATTACATATATTAACATCATATATATTATATATATCAACATTATATATATTACATATATTAACATCATATATATTATATATATTAACATCATATATATTACATATATTAACATCATCAAGAGATTTAATATATTACATCCATGCTTCACATCAAAACCTAAATAATTTAACAAGCGAGGAATTTATAAGCTCGTTGACAGATGAAATCAACCAATGTACATTAAAAGTGGATATATAATAAGGAAATGTATTAGTATTAGGACAATCGGAATTGAAATCGGGAATTGGAAAATCGGAACATTTAGGGTAACAGAATCGAAAAATGCGTGCTTTTTGTTTCTCATGCCAAAACGATTCTTTTAATTGTAATTTTTATTTGATTTTGCGTCAAGTAAAATTTTCCACTGCTAGTAGTAGTGAAAAATAATGAATATTTATTGGTTTTTAACGACCAGTAAAACTAAAATCGATGGATCACTCCCCATAAGTGTATGTTTACGTTTAAGAAGTAATTGCACATAAAACGTGTGGGTTTTACAGTAATCGGGGAAAAATAACACCTCTATAGTAAAATATTTAGAGACTTATAACAAATCGAAATCGGCAATTTTATCGGAATCGGGAATTCAGTACGGCATTGGAAATTGAATCGGAATAGGAGATATTGGAATCGTTCCATAACTAATACAAAAGAAAAAACAGTTTTTCACGTATTGCATTTTGAAATGGCAATTTTATGTCGAAAAGCGCATGTGTTATCGACACATTATTTATTATATCTTATACGGCATAATCACGTTTGATACACTAGTTCCCGTCAGATCACCGAAGTTAAGCAAGGATGAGCTTGGCCAATTCCAGATGGGTGACCATTTATGACTTCCAGGTGCTGTATGTGCTCGCTGCTTATCTCGGCATTAGTTCCAGTCGTCCTGGACCTCTCCTGGACACTAGACACAAGCAGTGCTGATTCAGGGGAGGTATAGTTGAAGATTGCGCAACTATTGCCACACAATTACACACGCAGCTGCCCTTACAAGGGTTACCTTTGCCTTTAGAGACTGAACAGGGGCATCTATTATATCTATATTAGGCATTCTGTCTGTCAACCAAGATGTTGATTAAACATATTTAAATAAGAAACAGCATGTTCTTTTCTTAAATCACCTTATTTTGCATGAAACTACGCAGCTATATCAGAGCCTGCCTGTTGGTTTCGTATTGTTATATATTAGCCTGCCGGAGAACGACAGGGTAGCTTTGCTAATAGTCGATTGTAAGATCGACTATTATTATTATTATTATTATTAAAAGTTAGATGTTTATTTAAAGAAGTACTTATTATGAAAAAAAAACATTATTATGATCACCCGGATGGCAATCAGATGGTGCTACAAGGGCAATGTTTATAAATTTTTGAATTTATTGGAGAACTTAAGAACAATAAACTAAAGAAGAGAAATGTCAAATACATAACCAAATAAGTTTTCAAACGATAAATTTGGTCAGAGAAAACGTGACTGAGAAGTCACCTGTTAGGTATTTATGTAGTCGAATGACGTAAGCACAAAGTATAAGTTTTAATCTATACAGGTAAGTTAGTTAAGAATAAGGTGAGCAGAACGTTGTAATATCTAAATATGTCCGACTGAAACCAAAGAATAAATGTTGTTATATATAAATATAACTATTGTGTCATGTTGTCTTTGAACAACCAGGTATGCTTTTAGTTGTCGTTTAAAATTTACTGTTTTACATAGACTGTCCACAACTGTGAAACATACCATCATCACCTAACATCTTAAATATACAGAGAGACTATTATATAGATCGCTATGATATACACTCTCCTCGTCATACATCAAAGAACTCGTCACCTATCGTCGTCATATACAAACATTTGGTGGTTACAAGTAATTATCTCTCCCACTCTGTAAACATATTGTCAATACGCTCACGTTATGATTTCGGGTCAACACCACAACACAAGTTATACGCCTATAAAATTTAGCCTGGCAGCGACAAGGTAACATCTGCATAATTTGGTACAACTATTATTTATATATATATATATATATATATATATATATATATATATATATACATATGGAAATATACTTTATTTCCTTATAATATATAGCAATCCTTATTTAAGAAGCTCAATGTAATTACAGAGCAATATAATGAATTAATGACAAAAGTGTATATTCCAAAGTTCATGATCTTGCCTATCTTATAAGTTATTCTTTTAATTCAGTTGACGTTTACAATTATTGATAGTATCTGTTTCGTAGCGCAAAATCAATCACTTACTTAGCTAGTTGATATAACAATAAAATGGTTTATTTTGCGCTACAAAACAGATACTGCCAAGAATTGTAAATGTCAACTGAATTAAAGGAATAAATTATAATATGGTCAACATCATGAACTTTGGAATATAGACTTTTGTCATTCATTCAATATATATATACATATATATATATATATATATATATTTATATGTGTATATGTATATATATACATATATATATATATATACAGGATCTATACACGTGTACACAACACACCAATTTCGTACATACGCCCTGCTACGTAAAAGTATATGTAAGTATCGTCATTTTGATGTATCTAAACAGCTATACCAGATACTATGTCTTTTGGTCGATCTTTCAGTGTGTTTGTCACGCTTAAGTTTAAAAAAAATTCGCGCACGGTGGATAGGTGCAAATGACGAATATCCATTGTTATCCCTGTTGATTTGAATAGACGCATAATGATTCTGAAACATTATTTGTTGAGTAGGTCAGTTTAAAAGCAGAATCAGTTTGGTATCCGACCAAAAACGAATTGACATCATACTATTACTGCTAATGACAACTAACAAAGAAATGCTACAATATAGGGTGGAATACGCAGAGTATCTAATACGAATACTAATTTGCTATCAAAATTATGTAGACCCATCCAGCGCTCGATTCGAAACGACTGGGGAAACATGAATCCTGGTGAAGTGTTTATTGTATCCGATATTACAGAAAATCCAAGAAAATCAATTGTAATTTTTCAGCAAGACACCAGTTGCAAACGTCTAGTAGTAAAACCTAGGGCACTTTTGACTCTAAGTAATACGGTGTAAACTGAATTATAGCCAATACGATACGATTTATCAAGCCATTCGATAATATCATGAACGGCTTTCTATGAAACAAGTGTATTCACAGCTAAAATAAAGTGAGAACGGCAGGGAGTAAGTATTTGATATTGATGTTTACGTGATGAGTCAAATCAATCGAACCCAGCAGCCGACGGGATTCAGCAGCAGTATCAACAGTAGTTCAAACAACTAACGACTAACTACAATAAAGTATTATTGTAATTCAAAGGGCCCTTTCTAGGGTTTACATTTAATACACTACCTTAATGCGATACCCACAGCACTCTCTGCTAGTGCCTGACTTCTGAGACTACCTTTCCCCAGCCAGCGACTTCCTCAACACTCCAACGACTTCAGCTTTCACTTGCAGCTTTCTACGAGTCCATCTCCTTCCTGCGTCCTCTAACGCTTCCAACCACTGACTCCTGCGCCCTTTTGACATCCGACTACAAATGTCGGTTCCTGTCGAAGTCTAGCTACCCATAGCAGTATCCAGTTACCTGCACTGGTGCCTAGCTAGCTGTTTACAGTGGTTAATGACGTCTGGATATCAGTTCCAGTGCCTACTGACGCCCATCTACCTGTTCCTGTGTACACTGATGTCCAGCTATTCGTTTTCAGTGCTCATTGACGTATAGCTATCAGTTTCAGTGGCCGATGACGTCTGGTGACCTGTTTCAGTGCTCACTCATATCCAGTTACCTGATCCAGTGCCCGCTAACGCCAAGCTACCAGTTTCCAGCATCAGATCCCGCCCATACAAACACTTTGAGACATAACATCCTTCCTCAGTGACATAAGAATCAAAACCGCGCGAGACGCCCGTTCTCCCTCTGGCTGATCGTGAATGTATTGCCGGACATTTGGGCCTTTTTCTGGATAAAATCAAAATACGATACACATTGTCTTTAATCGATCATCTGTTGGTCATTCTACTGTGCTACTGCCGTTACATATTTGACTTGTGTCTACTTTATTACTTGTACGGTCGATTGACACCTTCACGCCTTTCAGCCCTATGCAACACGTATTGGCTACCGTTACTACTACTACTGCTACTACTACTACTACTAATAATAATAATAATAACACTAATAACCCCCTAACCTCACCTCCATCCTCCCATTACTATATCACTGCCCCCCTAAAAGAATGAAACCAAATAACCAAGTAGAGTCAAGGAGGAAGGGAACACCGAGAAACTGACCAGACCTCTGCCGGATAAGTGCGAAGAGAACTGGAACCTTTGAGGGGGGGGTGTATTGTCACTCAAATTCCAGTGAAGGCCAATAGCCATTGCCAACGAATAATCAATGGCAAGCAGCTGTTGCGAAAATACAAATTTATTTGCAAAAGTTATCGAAAGAGGTGGAGGGTACTGGAAACCTAGGGAGACTTATTATCACGCAGCTTCCAGAGAACACCATAAGCTGTTTTCAAGGAAAGCTCTTTGATGACCTGTTGTAAAGCTATTTGTGAGCCAATAATAATAAATAGAAGTGTAAGCCATTTTGAGTTTCAGAACAGTTTCAGATGGTTCGCTGTTACACACAAGTCCTGGGAGGTGACTTATTTGTAGTAGACAGTTCCACAGAACAAAATATTCTTACCGTGTCGAAACCCGGGAAAGAACATGTGAAATTGCTCCAGAAAAGATTTAATATTTATGAAGCAATTCTGGTTTCTGATTGGTTTGTAGCAGAACGTGAATTAATTTGATTCGTCAGTTCTTAGCAGCATCGTTTATAAATAGAATCGTCCGACTGTGTGGGATCATACCCCATTACACCTCCATTGTGATGGGATGTGTCTCCTTGCGGCTTCGGCTGCAGGGAGACAGGGTAGTACCAGTCAAGGATTCGTCACTTGACACTCAGCCCAACAGGTGAGGGGCCGGGAACTGGCCCAGCACCTGTTGGACTGAGGTACACCGCCTGGGTAATACCTAGGAGGTCCACCCTCCCAGGCCTTGCCACCGGGCTTTCCGGTGGGGCAAGTTTATTGCTTGCTGCCTGAGGCGCCCCGACCGGGGAATGCCGACGGGGTTACTCAGGCAATTTTTAAAATTGCAGGAGTGCCCTTCCTTTAGGGGAGCCTGCGGGGTTCCCACTTTCCGGCCTTGTGCCACATTTTGCTGAGGTGGGCAGCAAATAAATATCTACCCCATTAACCTCTTGGGATGATGGGGTGTGTCTCCTAGCGGCTTCGGCTGCATGGAGACAGGGTAGTACAAGTCAAGGATTCGTCACTTGACACTCAGCCCAACAGGTGAGGGGCCGGGAACAGGCCCAGCACCTGTTGGACTGAGGTACACCGCCTGGGTAATACCTAGGAGGTCCATCCTCCCAGGCCTTGCCACCGGGCTTTCCAGTGGGGCAAGTTTATGCTTGCTGCCTGAGGCGCCCGACCGGGGAATGCCGACGGGGTTACTCAGGCAATTTTTAAAATTGCAGGAGTGCCCCTCCTTTAGGGGAGCCTGCGGGGTTCCCACTTTCCGGCCTTGTGCCACATAATGCTGAGGTGGCCAGCATTTAAATAACTACCCCATTACTACTCCAAAATATTGCAACATCCTCCCTATTTTTTTATAATGGGGAAGTCCCTTGTGTTTGTTCTGCTAAAAGATAAATATATATTTTTATATTCACTTAGACATAACAAAAATGAGAAATCATTTGGATCTTAGAATTTTAGCATTTAAAAAGACGCGTTTTTAATTGTGTTCAAATGTCCAAAAAGAAAATTACAAAGATTTTTTTTCTAAGCAAAAGTATTAGTAGGTTAAAGTGTTAATACAAATAAAAATGGATACAGTTTAACGTCGTGTCCAGGACTATTTTTTATATATATATAGAAATCTAGATACTCTGAGCATTACCCCTAGGGTTTTCCGCTGATATTCATGAAAAAAAAAAGTAAGAGCCTTCTCATAAGTGGAACCTCTGCTGTTTAGTTCCTTTTAAATAACGTAGGACTTGTTTAGCTCTGTTTAAATCCTTCATTGTCGGTCGTGATAATTTTTGTGACAGTTTTGTTACTGTATAGCATTTGACGGGCCTGGTTGCAGTCATCAAATATATAAGACTACCTATAATTTCGCGATATTGTGTGTCATTTATTATTTCAGATTCTGTGTGTATATTTTTATTAATATCATTTTCGACCGGTGTAGAGCGTTTCTTGAACTCTCCCATTCCAAATTTTTTAAAGTATTTTGTCGATGTATCTCGATTGAGTAATCGTAACAAGTCCTTTGCTTTGAGTAAATTCTATCCTCAGAAACCAGCATATATTGCCAAGATCGGTCATTTTGAATCTTTTACTTATTTTGTTCTTAACATCAGTTAAGATTATGTCACAATTTGATGCGATTAAAATATCATCGACCCACAAAACCAAAATCAGTAGTTTATCGCCTTTGTGTTGGATATATAAACAGAGGTCTACAGCGCATTGTCTAAATTGTTGTTTAATAATATAATCATGGAATACTGTGTTCCAACACTGAGCACTCTGCTTTAGACCATATAATGACTTGTTAAGTCGCCACACGCTATTTTTATTTTTCATTATAAATCCCTCTGGGGGGGTAATATAAATTTAACAGTCTATTGGGGCATTCAAATAAGCATTTTTTACGTCCATTTGATGGATGTTTAGGTCACATTGTGATGCGACTTGCAGTAAAATCCTGACTGCCGTTAGGCCTGTGATCGGTGAAAACGTAGAAAAGTATTCTTTACTGTAAATCCGAGAGCACCCCTTAGCAACAAATCTTGCTTTGCACTGTTCTACGCCCGATGCTGTACTCTTTTTTGTAAAAACCCATCTGGTGGAAATAACATGTTTATCTCTTGGGAGAGGCACTACCGTATAGGTATCATTTTGGGTTAAGGCGTCTATTTCTTTTTTCATGGCAATTTTCCATTCATCACAATGTTCTGAATTAATTGCTTCGTTGAAGCTTTTTGGCGCATTTACCATGTACAGTACAATTTATTGTTAATATTCACATAGACAGTAAAACTTATTGCTAATATTCAAATGCTGAGTACAATTTATTATAGATATTCACCTGAACACTACAATTTATTGTTATTATTCACATGTACAGAATGATTTATTAGTAGTATTCATATGTACAGTAAAATTTACTGTTGATATTCAAAAGTTCAATACAATTCACTGTTAATATTCACGTGTACAGTAAAATTTATTAATGATCACATGTACAGTACAATGTATTATTGATATTCAGATGTACAGTACAATTTATTGTTAATATTCACATTTACAGTAAAATCTATTGCTAATATTCAAATGTACAGTACAATTAATTATAGATATTCAAATGTACAGTAAAATTTATTATTGATATTCAAAAGTACTGTAACATTTATTGTTAATATTAACATGTACGCTAAAATTTATTGTTTATATTACCATGTACAGTAAAATGTATTAATAGTCACACGTAGCATATATTTTTTTTAATATTCCCATGCACAGTACAATTTATTGTTAATATTCACCTTTACAGTAAAATGTATTGCTAACATTCAAATGTACAGTACAATTTATTATAGATATTCACATGTACAGTACGATTTAGTGTTAATATTCACATGTACAGTAACATTTATTGTTGATATTCATATGTACAGCAGAATTTATTGGTAATATTCATATGCACAGTTAAATTTATTGGTAATATTCACATTTACAGTATAATTAATATTCTAATGTACAGTACAATTTATTATAGATATTGACATGTACTGTAAAATTTTGTGTTAATATTCACATGTACAGTAAAATTTATTGTTGATATTCA
>NC_136508.1:48710249-48862749 GCF_053919585.1 Euprymna scolopes
GTGTCATTTTTTTAATATAATTTTTTCGTGGAAATTACAAGTAAAATGTCATAAATGGATTCAAGAAAATGGCTGGTCTACAAAAAACGACCAATGTATATTCTGTCACTCACCTGTTGAAAGACCAAGCCACCTAATGTCTGGATGCAAGATCCTTCTAGCCGATGGTCATTACACTGCTCGCCACAACAAAGTATGCAGATACTTACATTGGAAGATCTGTGGTGCGATACAACTAGATAGGCCATGGAACATCTGGGAACATGAACCACCACCGATACCATCAAATGGAAAAGTGACAGTGTTCTAGGACAAAGACACACAGGCAGGCAGATACATAAAAGACAAGGTCATCAAGCCAGGTATAGTAATATGGAACAAGCACGAAAGGACTGCACTCATTATCGACGTGGCAGTTCCAAACAACTTTGGCCTTAATAGAGAAGAACGGAAAAAGATAACAAAATATCAGGACCTAAAAAATGATCTAAAAACAACATGGTCTCTGAAAGAAATAAACATTATACCAGTTGTGACAGGAGCAACTGGCCTAATAAAAAAGAACCTTAAAAAATACTTAGAAGCAATCCCTGAAAAAACAAGCTGTAATGAAATACAGATTGCAGCCATAAAGGAAACAGTGTCTATTCTTAAAAGAGCCCTCGGATATAAATTTAAACTATAATAGAATCAAGTGTTAGCCCCAGGAAGGAGCCCCTTGATCTCTCCAAACTAACAAAGTAAAATAAAAAAGTAAACAATTTTATGCATCTCAAATGTGTGACACATTATTTTAAAGAAAATGCGGTTTAAAAGGGCATATGGTAACATATGGTACCAAACCGTCCCAAATGACTATTCCTTAATACAGCTAAATATGAAAAAATTAATTATCAGCACCTTAAAATGCTTTTAAAACAACTTGCTCTCTGAAAGAAAGACATATTATACTGGTTGTGATAGAAGCAAGTTTCTAAATAAAATCAAAACTTCATCAGTACTTGGAAACAATTCTGGAAGAGCAAGTTGTGAAGAAATGCATATAGGGAACTACGTCAATTTACTTGTCTCCCCTGGAGAGAAGAGAATACTCTGGATTGGGACAATGATTTAAAGTGTCCCAGTCTAGAAGGATTTATAATTTAGTATTCGGGAATAAAAAAGCAGAAGTGTTGTATAAGAACAGACACTGAACTTTTTAGGATATGGTTGTTTACAATGACATTTTTTGTGTTTATAACCGGGGTTAATTTTTTTTTAATTAGTTTCAATTATTTTAATTTTCAAGAGAAGTTTTTTTTATGTGGTAATCTGTTTCTTTCTGTTTTAAAACGATTTATTGAGTAATTGTTTTTATTAAAGAAATTTAAGGTTTTCTTTCAATTGTATTTTATATGGTTATCAAAAAAAACAGGCATTATCTTCTCCGATTTTGTTTCTAATAATTATAATATAGTGCTGATGATAGCATACTTTCAGTGATTATGAAAGAAAAATTTGCTGTGGGAGAAATGTTTACGTTTTGTTGTCACAAGACAATCCTCCCATACATTATCTCCTCCTTTTTTTCATTAGAGATAGCTATCCACATAGATAAATTTGTTTTATATTTGCTTTATTTTTCAATTATTAATATCTTTCCACTGTTGCATTTAAAACCGGAATGATGCCACCCAAAAGAAGTAGAACTGAAACTGAGGAAGAAAGAGTGGAACGATTAGAAACTAATAGATAAGGAGTTGCTGTAACTCGCTTCAATGAAAACACTTCACATAGAGTAAGACGTCTGGAGCACAACAGAATACGTCAAAGAGAAAGGAGAGAGAGATTAACAGATTTGGAAAGGGCGACCCAACGTGAAGCTGACAGAATTAGACATTCTGCAAGGCGGTTAAATTAATTATTAGAAGAGATTTTTTTTACATGGGGGTCACCATTTATCAAGGCCCGAAGGCCACTCAGGGATGAGGGTTATTGCGTGTACAGTAATCAATGAGATAGTATTGTAGTAATCATTAGTATTGGGGGTTTTGATAGAGTGTCTTACTTAAGGGGGCGGTTTGTCAGGAATTTGTTTATGGTGGACTTGAAGACGTCCAAGTTGTAGTCACCTGGGAAACAGGAAAGCGGCAGAGAGTTCCACTGGCGTGCAGTTCTGAGAAAGAAGCTTTGCTCATGGAATCTACGTTTGGATTTAGGCACAGATAAAGAGTGGGGGAAATTATTGACAGTAGTTTCAGCCAGACGGTTGTTTCTCGTGAAAGATTGGCGGGGAGGGACGAGGGATTGGAGCTCAGACGAGCACCTGCCATGGAAATAGCGATAAAACAAAGACAGGCTTACAGCGTCTCTTCTGTGGGAAAGAGGTTGCAAGGAAAAGAAAAGGGCATCCCCCACAAAACCACGAAGTCTTTGTACTTAGGCTGTTTTTAGCAACTCCTGCCCAGATGTAGCAGCAGTACTCCATCCTTGGACATACTTGGCTTTTATAAAGATAGAGAATTGCATCAGTAGTGAGATATCTTCTGGACCGGTAGAAGGATCCCACCATTTTCCCAGCGTCCCTGGCAACAGATTTGATGTACGTGTTCCATTTTAGATCAGGAGTAAAGGTCAAACCAAGAAGCTTGTCAAAACATGGAGCCTCTCCAAGACGAGACCCACCCATTTCAATTGATGCCAGATGGGGATCAGTGCATTGATGATGTAAAGATAGAAGCTTGGTTTTGGATGCATTAAAAGTGACCAGCCACCTCTTTCCCCATTGTACCACGTGCTCAAGATTAGAGGAGAGAGAATTAGAACTTTGTCATTTACGGCCTTTGATGTGTTGCCATAGATGGCCGTGTCATCAGCATAGATGTCAACGAATGATTTAAGTATGTGTTTTGGGAGATCGTTGATGTAGATCAGGAAGAGAGTTGGACCCAGGATGGACATCTGGGGGACTCCAGCATTAATACTGAGGGCCTCTTATTTCTGCCCATCAACCACTACTCTTATGAACCTATCGGAGAGAAATGATTTAATGATTGAGAAAACATTTCCAATAATACCGTAGCTGGAAATATTGTGAAGTTAGCCCGTATGCCATACGTTATCGAAGGCCTTCGATATGTCAAGAGCAATTGCCCTGGAAAGGAAACCTTTGTCAAAAGATTCACTAATCCTGTGTGATATAACCGTTAGCACATCTGCTGTAGATCTTGCAGAGCGGAAACCATATTTCGTATCACTAAGAAAGATCCAAGAAAGGCAAAGACATGGTTAGAAAAGAGAAGTAATACGACAATCAAATGAATCACACGCAAAAACAAGTAGTCATACGGAAGGTCTGTTGAGATGATGATAAAATGCATCAGAAACCCAACGAATCCTTCGCCTCTTCCAAGGACAGGATTGAGAGGCTGCCAGGAGAGAGAGTATGACTTTGCCCCACCAAATGACAAAAAAAGAAGCAGCTAGATTACGAATGAGTGCTTTGAGACAACAAGAAATAGAAAATTGCAATAGAAAAGGATTGCTCTACATCAAAAATGACTCTTTCACTACACCGGACATAGAAAAAAATGGACAAAGTATATCAGCACTGATCAGCTGTGAAATTTAAAAGAGAACCCCTGGTTGTGGTTGTTCTTCTGGCAAGATTGTGTTTGATAGCTTTACATGACTGCCTCAGTTGCTGTACGATTTGCTCTCCGGCAACGGTCCTATCCTTAAAGATAAATCTTCGCAGTTATAACAATTGTTATGCAATGACATCATTTAGTCACGAAATTGCGGAGGTACATGGGGGGAATCATCTTTTAGAATTTGAGGCCAGGTTTGCCACGAAATTGGGAGTCTTTTCCTACGTGAAGATGTGGCGGAAAAGTAGATTCCAATCTCTTTCTTGGAATGTATGGAAGAGGAACTACATAGACGGGGACACAACAGTAGACTCAATCAAAACATTCTCCGAAAGCTAACGTAATTTTGAAATGAAAACAATAGTTTAATTTGTCAACTGTAAACGACAAAGGATAAAATTGAATAAGAAAACTTGGAAGAACAGAAAGTTGTCATAAACAAAAATTTAATGCGGCAAGAAGAACACCCACGATGCTTCACTCCTCTAACAACAACATATGAGATTGGAGCATTAATGGAAAACGAACCGACAGAAATAATACATTGAAAATGATCTGCGAACTTCATCCTCTCTACGATATTTTAATGTACCCGTTAATGTACTACTCTGGTTCACCATCTTATGACATCTACCTGAAGACATTCAATAGGCGAAAAGTTTCCCAATAGCAGTTTTATTCCATTTTGTTTTTCCTGTACCGAAGGCTGTTTCAACAACGGTTTACAGTTCCTGGGGCGGAAACACCAGACATTGGAAGCTGACAATTGACAATTATGGCAACTTGAGGGATTCAATTCTTAGGGAGGATGGGAATCCAGAACAGATTGGGAAACGAGTATTACTTCTAGCAACTTACACAGGAGTCCCTCGATACATGTTCGAGCGCCAAAGTGATGTCATAGCTTATGTTCGAGAAAGGGGCGAGCCGCCCTCTTCATCCATTTCACGACAAATCAACAGTGGATGGAAATTACAGAAAATTGTCTTCCAGGAGAAGAATTTCAGAATAGTCCAGATATTATTGCCAGGGTCGTTAGACAAAAGCTAATGGAATTCATTAAAAAAGAAGGAGGGGGATTGGATAGTTGAGGGTTTTCCTGTACAGCATTGAATAACAAAAGAGAGAACTACCGCATGCACACATCATCACCTGACAGGTCCCAGATGACAAAGTTCTACCAGAACAAATGTATCTCTACAGATCTGCAGAGGTCTCTGCCAAAGACGAAGACCCTAACCTTCACGCAAAAATGAGGACACATATGGTGCAGTGATTTTGTGGACGATTTAATCCAAATTGCCATGTATGATCGACAATAAATGCTCCACACAATACCCTAAAGAATTTCTACATTGTAGCAAGCAAGGCCAAGACTCTTATCCGATGTACAGACAAATGAAAGCAGATCAGATCAGACTGGTACAATAAGGATGATGAGAAATGGTATGTTCATCAAGAAATCACAAACCAGTGGAGTTTTCCCTACAAATAGGTCCTCCCTCGGCAGTTTAACGGCCACATTAATATAGAAATATGCAGCTCGATTCAAAGCATCAAATACGTCCTTAAATCCGTGAAAAAGGATGTGGCCAAACAGTGTTTGAGCTACAAAGAACTTCTAAAGCAGCTAACCAACAAGGCAAAGTACAAAGACAAATTGTTGGTGAGATCAAACAGTTCCAGAATGTAGGATATGTTGGCAGTTCTGAGTAGGGCTAGGACAACAGCATATTCTTTTCATTGTTTTTGCTCTGGAGTATATATGCGACACATTTAGACACAATTAATCAACCGGGAACCACATCACTCAACATAAAAACATATAAGATATCAATGGATATATACTTGAGAATCAAAACAAGGAAAAGACCATCACTTGCACTAAGCAATGGGAGAGGCCAGTGCCACTTAATCGCCTTCGAATTTGCGAAGACTCTTCGCGATAATTTTAACGGCCTGCGAGCCAAGCAATCCTCTTGAAATTTGGACGAGTTTTCGTGATGTAATTTTCGAAGACACTCTTCCCAGGTACAGGCGGCAAGAAGTTAACAACCCAGAAGCAGATTTTAATGATGACATCTACTATAAAACTCTTTGTCTAATTGAAGAAAAAAGTTCTTCTTATGTGTGGTCAACCATTGGCAAGTTATGCATTTCCTGCACGAAAGGAAGGTGGAGGTGAAAGACTTGCAAGAGAGTATCAATGTGAAGTAAATTACAATATTTAAGAACTTTTCCTACATGCAGAAAATATATAAGAAAAACTAACAGAAGATCAAAGAGAAGTTTACAATTCATTTATGGCAATGTTGAAAACACAAGGTGAGATGAAGAAAAACATGTTTCTTGATGTTCCAGGTGGTATGAGTAAGACCATCGTAATCAATTAAAATCCTTGCAAAGATTAGATCCATGGGCAAGATCGTGCTTGCAACAGCATCTAGTGGCATTGCTGCCACTCTACTTCAAGGTGGTCACATTCTTCACATCACTTTTAAAGTACCTGAGTACTCATCGAATGGATCACCCAGTTTGTAAAATTACTGGTATCTCAGCCGTTGCCAATAGCATTCGAGAGACCTCAGCAATCATTGTATACGAAGCAGCCATGACATGAAATATTGCTTATGAAGCGATTGCCTTAACACTGCAAGACATCACAGGAAACAAGAATCCTATGGGTGGCATTCCGACCTTATTTTGCGTTGATTTCCGTCAAATCCTCTCAATTGTTAAAAATGGCACAAGGGCAAATATTGTCAATGCCAGTTTGAACCAGTCCTATCTCTGGAGACACGTTATAGTGACGGTACTGGCTACTAATATGAGAGCCCGACTCTTTCGAAACACGGCAGCAGCTGACTTCTAAAAATTGCTTCTCCAAATTGGTAATTGTCAGTTTCTAATCACTTTTTCACCTGACACAATTAAGATTTTGATCGAGTTTGGTAAATGTCTCGGTAATCAGAAGCAACTGAAAGACAAAGTTTACTCATACCTGCAAAACAACGGAAACGTCATTAAACAGCAATGTGAATCACATGAACAATTAGATAATGGCTGAATTTCCAGTTTCCTTCAATCGTCGTTCGCAGTTTTCCGTGTTTCACTCGCCTTGCTGTTTTTATTTCTCTTTATTTCTTTTTATTCAATGGTTTTTCTTTGTTTCCTAACCGATTATTTCAACAACTTTTTTTTTTTTTTTCGCACAATTAATTACTGTCGTCCCGACATATGCCCGCTCCGTTCATCTTATTGAAGTCTACTGAACTTTCTTCTTTTTTTTTTTTTACTTTTTGGACACCTAAATGGCCTTTGCCGTCCCACGCAAAAAAAGGTCGAATAATCGAATTGCGCGGTTTTGATGCCACGACGATGTGCTAAAAATAACTAGACTGTTGGAGGGGTCGCGATGACGCTGTTCTAAATATAACTCTTGTCGCAAAGTTCAGACTCGCATGGCGATGTCGTCAGAGGCGGCGTGGGGAGTTACACTACGCTTCAAAAGTATCAGGACCAGTATGAAATACAAAGTTATATTTGGGTACACCGCTGCTTGTTTACATTCGAAACTAAGCCGGCGGTTAGAACTCTGAAATTTCGTTCTCCTATCGAGGCAAGAAAATCTCCAACTTTTGGTTCGAACACCGATTTGTTCGACCAGCGAAACATTTCACAACCGAGGTATCACTGTACAGATGAATGTATACAATTATTACTATAACACAGTGTATGTTATAGCTAACTATGGAAGAGTGAGTATTCTGGGTTAATGTATAAAAGTGCAAATACGTATACAGTATTTATGTATAAACGTGCAAATATTGAATGTACGCGCGCGAAAACAAACGTGGTTACCAGTGGAAACAATACACGGTTTTGGGCGCGCTAAAAATTGAATGCACACATGCACGAAAACAAACATGGCGACCAGTGAAAACAATACGAAATACATTGAAAAAAAACGAAAAGAAAGAAACATAAACGGAGGGAGCGCGCAGTGGACAGGCTTACTTTAGTTTCTTTGTGTATATATAAATATATATGTGTGTGTGTGTGTGTGTTTACAACTTTAAAAATATTAGGAAATAATAATTTGCTGATTAAGTAATATTAAACCCTGAGACATTTTCAAAGCAAATATTTAAAAAAAAAAAAATGAAAGTCCCAACACACACATGTTTTGAAGTATTTCTACGTATTTTTAAAATGTTTAGAATTTATGACACAATCCCCACCCTGTTTCATCTTTCTGCCCTCCTCACCAAATTAGAAACATGCGATTACATGCTTTGCTACATAGCCAAGAATGGGGTCTTATTTAACATTAGTTTTATATAGGAAAGTGATCCCCCAATTTAAAATGCTAAATTGTTATTATTTAAGAAGTATATTCCTTCTTTTGTTTTCCTTATAGGTCGTTGAAACGTATTAGCCAAAAAAAAGCAGATTTTGATTTATTTTTAGGAGGTAAACTTACGCTGGGTTTGATCGTAAAACTACACATATTTCACAAATTTTTAAATTGATCATGTAGTTTTTTGGGGGGTTTTTTACAATAGAAAATTTGCTTTTTTGTTTGTTTGTTCGAACACAATTTCAACTCGGAATGAAAAATACAAATAAAATAATCGTAACTTAATTATTTTGGGCACTAAAAACGTAGTTGTTTTTTTTTTTCAATCAATTGTCGTATATTACTGCTCATAGTGAATGTACATCATTGTTGAAGATAACATTGCGTATGAAACAATGTACGAACATTTATCTGCAGAGATATTTCAATAATAATTCATTCACTATCGATAAAATACATCAATCGATATATGTTTTCAAGCAAACATCTTTAATGAAAGCGCCATTTTCTTAAGTTTTAATGTTTTGCTTAATTCGCCATTGAATAACAAAAGACAACGATTCAATATGTTTTAATTGAATGTTTTGTTAAAAGGGGTTTTTTTTATCTTTCGATTAGAATGAATCAAATTCAGTTTGAATCATTTATTAATCGCCGTGATTGCAAGTGCTTTTATTTCTCGTTTGAGTAATTATTGTAATTATCGACCTTTACAAATATTAAAAGGATTGGTTAGATTGAACTGGCTATACTTACGATGCAATCCTTTTGGATCTATCATGCGTACAACAGTTTCATAAAGATATGGATTAGAAAATCTCTACCCATGTAAAAAGAACATACCAGCTCATATGTAATTAACCGTTTATAATTTTGAAAAGGCCATTGTATTTTTACATTAATTAAAAGTAAAAGAGTCATTCGCCTCAAAGCAAAGATATGATTAAAACAGCAAAACATTCGGATTGGAAAATACAAGAAGTATTTATTAATCAGTTAGTATATGTAAAATAAAAACAAATATTAAATATATAAAATCCGATGCTAGATTAAAAATAATATAAAATACTGTTAAATATGTTAGCTTATAGCACTACCTTTTATGCAGTGTGGTGAAATATGAAACTCTGTACGCACTCTAAAATATTCGATATTATTAAAAGCCATATTGCATGCACACACACGCACACACACACACATATATATATTCATACATACGTACATATTTACATATATACATATACATATATATATACATATATATATGTATATATATATATATAATAACAGGTAGCTAATAAGACATGTTTAAACCCCTTTGTAAAAGAGTTAAAAACATATTTAATTTTAAAAAAGGAAGCACGAAATAAGTGGATAGTCCTTAATCCGCGGAGTTTCGAAGAAATACTTTCCTTCTCATCAGAGGGTAGGATTTAGCAAAATGCTGGATCGGATTTTGCTTGCAAAAGTGTTTAATGAAACTACAAGTAAGTCATAGATCTTGCTTGGTAACAAATAGTGAAGCAGATGGAATATGGTGAGGAAAAGGGTGATTTCAAGTGATTGGATAGTTTTGTGAAGGATAAAATATCCAATAACGGTAAAATCCAAAAAGGTTGATTAAATTTCAATTTTCATAAGCAAAATCCAAGGGTATAGCGTAATTGGAAGATTGTACAAAGTAATCCAAAAAGAAGAAATCCGTGGAATGATTCACAAATTCACAAGGAGAAAAGGGGGTGAGTTCAAATAATATTATTAAAAAAAAAGACATGTACGTAGAAAAAAGAACTGGAAGAATTAAAACACGACTGTCAAGGCTGGGCTGATTTAAGAAAAATGAGTGAAGAATATATATATATATATATATATATATATATATATATATATATATATATATACTTGCAAAGATACCCGCGCATAGCACGGGACTTTTCTGCACACTTAGGTACGCGAATTGTGTGCACCTTTCCAGTAAGGGGATGTTGTAAGAGGGAAGTAAATTTCAACTGGATGCTTAAATCTTATCTAACACATTGAATACTGAAAACATACCACAATCAGATCATGTCAGTTTTTCATCATATCCTTTTGTAGAACTTTTCATTGAAGAGCCTCGTGGTAAACTACATTACTGCGTCTTTGATTTGGAGCCAGAATATAGAGTTTTCTGAACTTCCTGTCCGGCTGATGGAGACGTAGAACATACCATGACTGAAGTAGTCTAATGTCAGGTCTACGTCAATAATGTTAAACGTCTGATTTTGTCTTTTATTTATGCTCATTGCAAAATACACCTTCATAGGAAACATTTCTAGATAGTACAATTACAACAACGCCCAAACATCCCCCCGGCCGCCGCCGACACCCCCCCCCCCCGCCCCAATATAAACAAAAAAAATTGGGGGGGGGGGTCAACGTGTGGGTGATTATGTTAGGTTAAATTTTCATAGAATTGTGATCCCCCACTTTATTGAAACTAACATTTCTTCAAAAAGTCCGTAAATTTGCGACGGGTTTGATTATCAGATTTTGTGTCAGAAGAAAAAAATCGGTTTGTGTCAAAAAACGAAACTAAATGTCTTTTTTTATCATAAAAATAATTATTTGTCCAATCATGAGAAAGTAAAAGGAGGCCTGGGGGCATTGGGGGGGTCGTTTGGCTCTCTTTGGTGTTTTTTAGTAAATGTACGGGCGGCCATCTTGCTTGCCAAACAGTAGTGATTACGTCGGATACTAAATGTCTTCAGATATGAATAACTACTCGTTTGCGCAAGAAATAAATGCAATATTCGTTCTCAGCGTCCCCCAAAACTTAGACAAGTCGACAATTCAAAGGTGAATACCGAAGGGTCTGTAAACTAAAAAATAATGATTTATGGTAATAATTATACAATAGCGATATATGTGATATCATATATGGTAAAAAATTATATTTTATATTAAATCTATATAATTATAAAACTCAAACGACTTTCGGTTGCGTATGCGTACATAAACATAACCCGATAACAGCGTAACAAATAAACATAAATCGATTCTTTTGCAGAATTTGACCTGCGCACTAAAATATTAACGCTATTATTTAGAAATTATTATTTAACATGGGAAGGGTTGAGATATTTGGCAACTATTCTGTATTACAACTATACTGTCACAATTTTCTTACAAATAAATCAACTTTAACCCGTTGACAACGTATTGTTTTACTGTGTACGTTTTCAGCATCCTAATTGTTCTTTTTTCGCGTTTTAATTATCCAAATTAAATTTTAACGCAATTTTCTTACAAATAAATCTACATTAACCCGTTGACAGCTATAAGAGCCCGTTAATGTAAACAGAATTTATGTGAAATATTAAACAATTCTGCTTTAATGGTTTAATGGTTAATGTCGGCATGTTACTTACGGAAAAACGGTTAATTCGGCTACAGAAATCCGTGTTAAAAACTATACAAGTTCTATAATTTAATACCCACCTAAAAAAGATCCGCTCATATAAGCTTACTGACGGCATTATTAGCGTCCTAACTCATAAAAAAATGAACGAATCTCGTAGTTAAAAAACAAACAAACAAAAAACTGCGCCGGTTTTCGGGGGTGCTTAAATTTGTTTTATGATATGAAGAAATTATTAGATGGCCAGAAAGTGGGTGCTCATTTTACGTCAAATTTATATAGGGCAGTAATCCTCCACTTTTGGAAAAAGTAATTTAATCATATCATGCCCCAAATGTAAATGTGATATTCGTTTTCCGAACCACAGGAGAGACGTTGCGAGCCTTGGTTTAATCGTTACTTCCATGGCAGGTGCTTGTCTGATCTCCAATCCCTCGTCTCCCCTCGCCAATCTTTCACGAAAAACACCTGTCTAGCTGAAACCGCTGTCAAAAATTTTCCCCACTCTTTATCTGTGCCAGAACCAAAACGTAGATTCCATGAACAAAGCTTCTTTCTTAGAACTGCACACCCGTGGAACTCTGTTCCGTTTGCCTGTTTCCCACCTGACTACAACCTGGATGTCTTCAAGTCTAATATAAACAAATTCTTGATGAACCGTCCCTTAAAAAGACACTTTATTAAATCTGAACATTAACGTACTGTACACGCAATAACCTTTATCCCCAAGTGAATTCCGGGCCTTGATAAGTGGTGACCACCTTGTAAAAAAAACACCGAAAACCTATAAAAGTCGTCATTTTAACGTTTTTGGAGGAGTTGGAAAGAAACTTGGCATGGACCGCAAAATCTTTAACATTGTTCATCTAAAAATATATGGTGCTAATGCAAAGAGTGATCCGCGTTATTTTTTTAAATCGTATGTCCACGTTTAATTAAAGTTTTATGATATGTTTTTTTTTAATTCAATTGTAAGGTTAAAGTACAGAATAGATACAACAACCTTCCCATCCCCATGTTAAGAATGGCTTTTTAAATAATAACTTCATTATTTCAGCACGGATCACTCTCCGCATGAGTACCAAATATATATATAGCAAAAACAAAATAAGCAAAAAAATGTATTATAAAATTTTTCTTTACAGTGTGCCAGTTGACACGGTTAAGATTCGGATTAAAAATTGTTATAAAAATAAATACAATTTAGGCGCGCAGTATGATTATGATTATGTTGGCGCGTGAAAAATAAAAAAATAACTCCCACGCAAATTCCGGCGTGGCCTTATATATTAAATCGACTCAAAACGAGCGGACGTAGTACAGAGCACCCCACGTGATGTTTCCGTCCAATGGGATTTCTCCAAGGACATTTTTCTAAACTTTTCTTCTTAAGCTCGCTGGGAGCCGGTCTAAATAGTATTTAAGCATACACAAACATCAAATCTCTCTCTCAACTGCATTCTAATTCGGACGTTTCCACGCGTGTTACTATCACTCTTCCATTTTCACCGTTCCGGGCACTTCATACAATTTTACAGGCGAACATTACCTATTGCCTCTCTTACTATGTTTTAACATATGAACAGTTCAACAAAAAAAAGACATTCTCCTTTTTTTTATACGAACACTTAAAAAGGACTTCTGAACTCATTATAAAGAGAATCATATTTTATTTGTTAATGGTTGGTTTCTGTGAATAAACCTCCGTTTGTTTTGCATATAAGTCTTCTTCTTTTTAATTTTTATTTATTTGTGGAGGATGTTAGTTCCTAAAAAGGCCTGACGACCCCCACAACAGTTAATAAAATTTAAAATTTAAGGTAGGCTTTCTTTTCTTGTTATGATTTCATCGGCGACGCTCGGCTTAATTTCCTCAGCGACGCTCAGTTTACTCCGGCTGTTGTCGTCATGTTCCGGAGAAAATCGGGTGGACTCTGAGTTCCTTCTCTGCATGAGTACCAAAAGGTTACTTAAAAACTAAGAATAAGCGAAAAAAAATACCTCCGAATTAAAAATAAAAATAATAATTCAATTAGAACAATATTTCGAAATGAAAACAAATCTATTATAGAAAATATTTAATAACGTGCTCAAGGAATTAAACTAGCACAGTTATTCCCCCTTGGTTTTCTGGTTGAAAATTAAGAGGTTTCGTATTTACGATAATAATAAGTAAATTTAAGTTAAATAAAATATAAATTGAAATGAAAATAAACTAAATAATTTTATTTAAAATTATAATTTTAATAGTACAGTATTAACAAGGCTATTATGTCAAATAAGTAATATAATCGAGCTAATTATTTAAAATGATTTAATTTAATGTGATATGCTAATAAGCATAACTCAGTCAATGTATATGCGATCTGAAGAATGCTATATCAAGAAGTTTCACATAAAAATAAAAGTCTCCTTTGACAGAAGTATCCTACAATGGCCATTAATATTTCTTGACCAGGAGAGGTGTACACAGACTATACCCACTTTATATTTCTTTGATCATAGGGAGTTGTACACACAGACAAACACACACACGAACGCTATTACTTTATAGATATAGCGTAAATATTATAAAACTCTCCCGATTACTTCGGATGAATGTAAATGTGCCCATATTAATTTAATTATCTTTGGAAAAGATTTTAAAAATGTGCATAATAATTACTAGCGGGACCTGTGGAAATTCCGCCGGGGACTCAATCATAGGTAAGTGTTTGTTATTAGTATTCTGTAGATGCTCACTGTAAATGGAGACGCTCTAATATTATTAAAGCTTTTTTGTTAAAACTGCAAAAGCAGGTATCTAAGCTAGCACAAACGCTCCGTAAAGCTCGGTCGTAAAGTACGCTTAAATATGATATTTTAATTCTTGTACATATGTAAAAGTAATACTCATAAGATTCCAGAATTCTAGATGAAACTAGTTGTTATTTCTCATGAATTCAGCATGACAGTTACGAACCTACGAATATATCCTCACTAAATTAAGGCAAATTTGGGCATATTTTATTGGTTTTAAAATATAGGTTCTTTTTTAGCATTTGTCATGAAATTTTAACCATAGAATAGTATTATAATCTTCAAAAAGCCTGCAAATTCGCATGTAGTTTAGTCCCATGGAACCAAAGATATGAGCATTTTAATATTTAGAATGGCTTCTTGTATAGATGTATCCATATATAAATATACCACCTTTTTTGACAATTTTATAAGTTCAAATGAAAGCTCGTTGGAAAGGTAATGACCTGAATTGTGTAGAGAACTATGTAACATTTTCCCTTTTGATTACACATTTAAAAAAATCATCCATCGTTCAGAGCCTATTGTTGACACTTTTTACAGCCATAGAATGTTTTCATCATAGTCATTTGTTTTCCTAGTGTTGCATATAAATTACAAAATATCTTATATTTCCCTAAAACCGCTGGTCTTGATAGAGAAGAGACTAAATCTTTATTCCAAATATTTCTCATATGCTATATCTCCCCTTTTGGTTTTCATACATAAAGTAAATTTCACAGTGTATAAGGCTTATTTATTCATAATCGTGCAGTATTTCCAAAATAGGGGGGATATAACATATGAGAACTATTTGGAATCAAGTTTCCCCTTATTGCATTTTAGATTATTTGAATCCATAGCAGCAAGTTTTAGTCTTTCCTCAATCAAGTCCAGAGTTTCGGGGGATATATATATATATATATATATATATATATATATATATATATATATATATATATATATATATATGCGCGTGTGTATACATATGTACCACACACACATACACACACACACACACACACACATATATATATATATATATATATATATATATATATAGTTTTCATTCCATATTCTGAATTATATAAAGTCTGTTTCTATTTGGTTACTCTTTTTTTATTGATATTCTAAAATCAAGGAGAAAGCTTAATTATCATTACTATACATCTTACACGTGTTTCGCTTAATAGCGGGAAATGTTTCTTCTTAGTACAAAATCACTCATCAGAGATGAATAGATATTTCTCAAGAAACGCTACAAATTTCTTTTTAAAAAAATAAAGATGTGGTATTATGTAATCATCTGTTTTAGTGTTGTAAAATAGTTTAATTTTATGTAATATAAAATACAAATACAGTTATTCAAAAATGTTCAGAAATAATAAATAATTGAATCATAACAACAACAAAGGCATAAATACAAAAAGTTCTAGCGGATGATCTACTGACTTAGTGAGCCAAGAGCAGGCGTTTCTATTAAAAGTGGCCATAAAGAAACGTTACTAAATCTAATTAAATTCATGATAGTATCTGGTTTAGCGCGCCATTAGTAGACCAAAACTGTTGAGGAAAGCGGGCGTAGAGGGGGCTTCTTGTTGCAGCCGATTGCTCAAATTTTTCAGGAGGAACGACATGTTTTTTTATTTCTTGTGATGTTCTCTTTCTTTAAACAGTTTGAATACTACCATTAAAAAAATAGCTGATAAATATTGGCCGGCAGCAAGTGTCAGCCAATATGCAATATCGGAGAGAAGTTGTCGTCATACTATGCAGCTGTAAACTTAATCTGAAAATAAAATTATCACACAGGATCATGCTTGTCCGTATGTCCCTCGCCTATACGTAATTTTGCTGAATAACTATTGATTATTTATTATTAATAATATATTTATGTAACCCTAAACTTAATAAGGGGAACGTTAATAGGATAATAAAATTCTTATTTTTAAACATGAACGTATTACTGTTTTTTTTTTCGTTTTTTAAATTATTTTACGCCATGTTGCGTTATGGAATCTACACATAATTTTCTAGTTTGCACTTTTCAAACGCTTGCGAAATTATATACATCTGACAATTCTGTTGTCATTGTTGTCAAAAGCAACACAGACGAATTTTCACAACATGCACGTTAGTTTACAGTTCACTATTCGTTATTGACAAGAAAGAGAGAGAGGGGGGAGAGACGCAACCAGACCAACTGTGGTTAGTGGTAAAGGGGTATATCTGTGTTAGGCGATGGCGGAATGTGTCACTCGCACTGGACGACTGTCGGTTCTCCTTTGTTTACCTCTCTTTTTATTTTTGTTATCTGTGTCTTTTAAAAACATCAGCCAACATTCCTGAAATGTAAATACTTAAAATATTTAATTATGCTTTATTTTGCGTTACACAATTATAACTCCCCCGATTTGGAATATAAGCCTTTCTTGTTTTTCGGAGATAATTACAATTCCGGACATTTTTATGGGACACAAGAATGTAGACTAAAATCCATCTGGAATGTGTTAAAAAGCTAGAGTCTTACTTTAACGAAAGAAAAATGCATCTAGTATAATAAAAGTGATATGACCGAACATAGTCAACGGCGACTCGAAGGCTCCCTTATTATTATTTACTAATACTCTAATAATGTTTAGATATCGAGTCTGGAAACTAAACTATAAAACTTACCCCTAACCGGAACTACACCCGGTTGTAAAGTAGAGCGTTACACCTTTCACAGGATTATTCGACTTAACCTTATAGCACTTCGACCCAGTATTAGCACTTTGACTCAGGATTGAACCCTGTTATCCGGAACACTACGAACATTATGTCAAATGAATTGGCTTACCCCCGTGTGGTAGCAGATACTTTTTATTTAAAAATAAGAATAAAAACAATAAAACCATTCGTCAGCCATGATGAGAAAAGAATCGAAAGCAAAAAAAATAAATTAAACTTACTATTGAGGAAATATTTGCATTTCTTTTTATACTCACTGTCGAAATGTTAGTTCCGCTTTGGCTGGCTATCGTAGATCTAGTTCGGTATGCAATCTGCATTTTGATATTCGATGTAAAACTATTATTGATATTAACATGGAATAAACTTGTTTTCCAATTGGGTTCGAAATAATGTTTGAATACCGAGCCTGAAAACTTAACCATCACACTAACTTCTAACCTTAAACTTAGCCCTAATGTTCAAAAAAGAGGTCGTGCGACATTTCACATATTTATTCGACAAGCAATCGTCGGAGACTCAGTAATTTATTCGGATTAATTATAAGCTTACACTAATTTAAACTAATTTAACGTTCGTAACAAGTAAAACTCACTCTGTCTCTCTCTCTTTGTTTCTGCCTGTGCTTCTCCATTTTTTAAAGTGCATCTTCTTCGAAACACAAGGTCGCAGCGTAAAGAGAGTTGAATGCAATTTTTGTGGGCCATTCTTTTATAGGCTTTTAGCTGTTAAAATAGCTGCTAAAGAGTCCGAATCAAAAAAAAAAACTTGGCAGGCGTCAGTCGAATTAAAGTGCTCTTCTACGCATGCGCAAATATACATATACGTTAAAGTCAGTTCATTTTAAACTATTTCTTATATAACTGGCGATAGCTTAAACGATAAGAATGGAGCGCTGAATATGTTGGTTTCGATTCTAGCTATATTTTTACATACCTCTGAAATCACTTTTATATATTAAGTACAATATATTAATCAATAGCGAACTGGCGCCATAAAATAAATATGAAATGTGCATTAATTAATTATCATATATAAGCGTATGTTACGACTAGGCAACACCGGGCGCTCTGCGACTTCTTTTATAAACTATCAGAAAAATTCCGTCGCTGTAAACACCGGAGCAGAGACTCATAGAACTTAAAGATTAGTTTTTGACTCCAAGATTCGTAAATCGAAAACTAATAAGATAACCAGGAATATTCACTGACCACCATCATATCGTATGAATCCGAGGATTATATTGTTGGCATTTGTTTCCTCGATATTTTTCTTGTCAGAATTTTTTTTTCTAGCAAGACATCTGGTACTTAAAAGAGGAATCAGGTAGATGTTGTCTACATTGAAAGTGATAAGGATTTTATGGAACGAACTGGATTCGAACTGGGAACACATAAGTCGTCAGCCTGTGTCATTAACCACTTAATCACCGTCACTTCTCATAATACACTGCTGATCAAAAATTTTAGCCCACGTAAAAATCTTTTTTAAAAAAAAACTTTTTTAAAAGATAGATTTTAAACTCTTCCGACTTAAGGTTAACAATACTACAATCTGAAAGGTTATGGAAACAAAAATCTACATTCCAAAGATTCATTTTTAAAATTTACCTTTTTATAAAATTAGGCTTTTTACACATGATCAAAATTATAAAACCAGAGACAAAAATTCTATTAAATTGTACAAAAAGTGTTTGAAACGTGTATGAAAACATTCAACAATTAAACTTAATAATGAGTTCTACCTCCACTGCTTTTGATGACTTCAAACATTCTTTGGGGCATGCTAGAAATAAGGGTTTCCATTAAGAAACGGGGGACCCTGCTCCAGTTTCTGAAGATGGTTTCACAAAGTTCATATTTTGTTGAATATTTTTTGCCATTTCGATATAACCTCCTCAAACATTTGCAATTGGGTTCAAGTCCAGTAAGCAAGAGACGGACTCTGTTTTCTTGTGGAAAGCTCAAGGTATGTTTTTCCGTGTGGATTGCAGCATTATCCCGTTGGAATAACAATCCATTCCCACACAATCGATGACCCTCCATCATCAAAGATGCTTTTTATAGGATGCTAACATAACCAGCTGCTGTCTGACGACCCTGTAACACCTGGAGCTCCATCGTCCCTCTGTAAGAAAAGGCATCCCATACCATTACGGACTCTCCACCACTATGACGTGCGGGAACATTTTCAAGGGGCATGTTTTGTCATGTCAATATCGCTGGAAGCCATCGGGACCATCTAAATTGAATTTTTTCTCATCAGAAAACAGGACTTTCTTCCACTTCTCAACGTCTCAGATTTGGTATTCACGACCATATCTTTGTAACGTGAAGCAATCGAGGAATTTGTTCGCGCTTTTTATTTACCATGCTTTTTTGTTATAAGTATCGTCTGATGGTTATTGGACTACAATCAGCATCTGAAACCGCCTTAATTTGACTAGAAGAAAGTCCTCTGTCATTCATTCCAAGCCGTCTCATTCTCCGTGTGGGAGGTGGGAGGTGGGGGTCTATCAAAGGATTTTGTTTTTCCATAATTCTCAGTGTTCTTTAGAATGTTGCAAATAACAGCTTAACTGCGATTTACCTTAGCTGCTATCGCTCGCTTATGGAATCCTAGAATTCGATAGCGTTCAAATTAGGTTAGTTGTCTTGCTTTAGGCATGGTAACACCTTTACAGTGATTGCTAATCTCTAACTGAACTAAAAACATTAGAATTACAATTAATCTAACAATTTGTACTCTTCGTCTTATAATTTTGATTATGTGTAAGGCGCCTAATATAATAAAATGCAAATTCTTAAATGGAATTTTTGGAATGTACCTTTTTGTTGTGTTATTAGTAACCTTAAGTCGGAAGACTATAAAATTTATCCTTAAAAAAAGGTTTCTTTGTAAAGATTTTTAAGTGGTCTTAAATTTTTGATCAGCAGTATATTTGTAAATAAACAACTTTCTCGATAGATATTTGTCATGTTCAAGTTAAAGTAAATATCGATCTTTTATATTCTGGAAGCTTTCGAATTAATCACACTGATATCTAAGCACAATCTAATTATATTTAAGAAATACAGGGCTTGGCTGACTAGATTCTTAGATGTAGGCCTCACGAGATTCTCTAGAGGATTTGCAAAAACTAGATGCAGAATGTATAATGGTTTTGCTCCGGATTAAGCGTGTTTAATTATTACATGTTTTGGAGGAAATAAAAGCATTGGTATCTGCGTGTTGAAAACATACCGTTTTTATCAGAATAGAAAGATATTAGAAAAGAACGTTCCAGACTGAATAAGGCGTGGGTATTTCTTGCTGATGAAATAGGAACCAAAACATAAAATGAAAACAGAACGCAGATGTAAGAGCATATATTTACTGGCTTTCTTTTATTCTTTTCAAAGAAAATATACCAAATTGCCTCCGTGATACCTCAATCTAAGAATCCAAGAACGGTTTCCTATGCTTTCATATGAGACAAAGATGAGTTCAATCATCCAACATTGCTGGCCAAATCAAGTATAGTTGTAGCAAAATTAAACGCCGACGTACATATCCCGATAAACCCGCTTAGCAACAAAATCTCTCCCCTTCACTGTTGAGGTTCCTCAATACCAGAGAGCGTTATACTCTAATAGTTTCTTTACAAAGTTTAAAGAGAAGCCCCTACGCTCAAGTGGCGATATTCCTTGTTAGGGGTGAATATGAATAATTTTTAAAAAGCGCGTTGGAATCTATATAATTTACCAATTTCTTAATATCGATCTATTACCAATACTTTATTATCGATAATGAAATAGAAAACGACACCGAACCAATTAATGAACACATGAAAACACTATCTGTCCAGCCTCGTTACCACAATCACAGGCGCACAGTGACACTTTTAAAGGCGGTCGACTATAATGCTCTGTACTCTATATTAACAACCAGTGGTTATCCACTGACTTCCTCGTTGTATCACAAATATTCAGTGTAGGTAGCAAACGGCTGCTTTAAGCTAATATTTTGTTAAAAATCCTAAACTTTAGTTCATCCATAAATAAAACAAGAAGCGAAATTTAAATGTTCATATAAATGATATCATCCATCGCATAAAATCGCATCTCTTCACGAGAAGCGTTGCATTGTGGTTAATGCTAGCTGACGATTTCTTCGGTTAGAATTCTTAACCCACGAATAGCTGTGTGGAATAAGTCAATTGTTTTCCTATATCAAAGCCGTTTTCTCTGACAAGCTATGTGAGCATTTCAATCAAGGACTGAAACTTTTACTCTAACTTGATATAACACTGTCATTAACGCATACATTAACTCTTACTGAATAGCCCAACAATAATAAAACCGAGTATATATGGGGCATTAAAGATCCTTCTTTATATTATCAGAAAATGTTGAACTTCAGACGGTTCACAGTTTATCAAGTCACCTCATTTCTTACTTTTTATGTATCTTTACGAATATTGGTTACTAATAAAACACAATTTTATAAATTACTGAACACGCAATAACCCTTATCCCCGAGTGGCCTCTGGGCCTTGATAAGTGGTGACTTCCTTGTATAAACATCCAATGAATGATTTTTCTGACAAAGGGCGATGAAAAGCTGCTTTACAAGTCGGTAGTACTTCGTGAACAGTGGCCTAAGATGTCTGAAATTTTCTGTTTCTATATCTATCCATGTGGCCATTTCAATAGTAAGGGTGCTGGAGGTAAACGTTCATCTGAGCTGACGTTACCCGCCTTATAGTCAGGGACCCGAACCTTGGATTAACCACTAAGGGGGCTGTCCTATCAGCAGGTGCAAAGTACTGGGGCTGCTGGATTGCCATTTGGTGAATGGATTCTGGACCATGCAGTAGTTTCTGGTGAGGCCTCTCGATACCATACTAGTGAGTAATTGTTATGGATTTACATTATCATGTGCTACAAAAAATTCTAGTTATTTTCTCTCTTACTTTCCCTCTCTGTCCTGCTCTAACCAAGTCTGTCGACCTTTTCCACAAATCTCAAAACCTCAACATGAAACATTTTAAAAAAACACGAATAAACCTAGAACCCCATTCTCTAACGTAAACCCTTACTACCATGTCTCCTTCTCCAACATCAGGGGTCTACGTTCCAACTTTCCAGAGGTTGAAATCCAATTACAAGAGACAAAACCAGACAAATCATTCCTAAGCGAAACTGGCATAGGACCGACTACTTCTCTAGATGAGTTCATAATTAAAGGATACTCTAACTTAACAATCTTAAATCTGACCCCTAAGATCGCCATGGGCATGGAATATGTGCCAACATTTAAGATGGCTTTCCGTGTGGTAGAGATATCTCCAGAGAAGACCTTAATTTACATTATATGTGCTTCCGGGTTGCACTTGCTTACACCACCGCATTTATATTTGCCCTCTATCGTCCCCACAACAGCGGAGTTACTATCTTTAAGAGTATATCTGAGAAAATTGACCACATATATATATATATATGTGTGTGTGTGTGTGTGTGTGTGTGTTTGATTTTACTTCAGTCAAAGCTCTCAGAAATTAAGGGGCCCACTACATGGGGCAAACACTTGAACTCTATATGAGATACCTAGTTATTCTAATGCTCCATTAAAGTTTTTTTTTATCTCCAAAAATCTCAAATTCAGGACATAATATTCCTCTCCCCAATTAATCATTTTCATATGTTGTAGCATATATTTAATTTTGCTTTCTTGGTCTTACTGGATTTCAGGGCAAGAATTTATCTAGTCTGGTGAAGTATCCAGCTTCGTGCTATTACTTGAGGTGACATTACTTGGTGAAGGTGCACCATTCCTCGTAAAAGTAAATGTGAGTAAGCCATAGTAAGGATATCTTATTTGGGCAGCGAATACCATGTGATTTTTAATATTTGGTCAGGGTTTAATTCTAGAGAAAAGTATCCTAATGCTATGTTGTTCTGGCAAACCCGTGTAGTGAGAGGCCTTAGACACTCGAGGATAATGTCTAGTAGGCATTCAAGTTGTGTGTGTTCATGTGTGTGTGTGTTAATAAATCATGGAAAGTTCCCACGAAGATTGGAAGAATTCGGTATTCACGTACTTTAAATAAAACCGTTTTTGCTTCTTCGACTTTGTCAAATCATGTCCATTCTTCTTTTTGGAAGCGATATTTTCTTCAGTCAAACCTTTAACAATTCCGCTGAACAACGCCGCCATCTAACATAACGCAAGCTAATCACCAGAATATATCGATTATCTCCCTTTTCACACAGCGTCAATCTCGACTTCGTGAAATCACATTCGCATGACACATCGAACAAATTGATCAAAAAATCGATGCGACGTGCCACGTGAAATCGACAATATCAAACGATATCTTATGCAAAGTAACCTTTTGAACTGCGCAATCGATATATCGATACTTTGATTTTTTAATTATTGATGTATCGATGAGTTCGTTTATTTTGTTTTTGTTTACTCTTACGAGATAGCATCTTTTGATATAGGCGCTATGAACTTATTATTCTTGTCATATTTCTGATATTATCGAAGCGTATCGATGATTACTTTTTATTGTTTTATCGATTGATAAATGTATGTGTGTGTGTCCCTTTACTTTATATTATGTTACTTTTTTTCTTGTTTTTTTATGCCTTATTTTTAATAGGTCCCTCTCCGCCATGTTTTTTTTCCTTTATAGCTATACTATTACTTTTAATCTTATTATTTCTTTCGTTCCCTATATTTTCCAATACCGCATTTTAATATATTTACCTTTCGTTTATTCATGTATGCTGTGCTTTTTAATTTTTGTATTTTCTGATTAAGCATTAGCATGTGTTTCGTTTTCTTTTCGTTTATATTCTATTCCTACTTTTATAGAGATCTTTATGCGCCATCTTTGTTTGTTAATTTATTTTACATTTGCCTAATATTTACGTTTTTATTATTATTTATCTGTATTTTCTTTGTTTTATTTCCTTTATTATTTATATTCATATTATATTACCCATTCCTTTATTCTACTGCTTTGGAAGGTTTTCATAGTTGGAATTAATTATTTTGTTATTTTCGTTTTAGTTTCAATACCTTTTTGATTCGTGCTTTGTCTAAATCCTTACCAATCCGCTTTCTTTGTTATTCGATATTAGTTTTAGTTTGTGTTTATTTCATTACTTATTCATATTACGCTTTCCGTTCTTTTTATGCTATTCTTAATGTTATAACTGTACTTAATGTTATATACAAGGCGGAGGAGAAAGTTCTTTATATAAAATTTTAAAGATCGGTTTTCGCTATATCTAATCGCTTATATTATAATCATTTTACAGCAATTAAGACTTCTTTTCAGAACGTTCATAGGATACTTAAGTGCAATGAGGAACTCAACTTTATATAGATGTAGCTGCGTTTCTTGGAATTCAAAAAAATATCGTTCAATAGCCTAATAGTGTATACATTACTGAAGGTCAGATATATATATAATAATTTTGTTAATTTTCTGCATTTGTTTACATGCACTCCTTCATTATATATATATATATATATATATATATATATATATATATATATATATATATATATATATATATATATATATAGTTAGGAGCCTTGACTGCCGTACAAACGGTCGGGTTTCAATCCTGGCTTGAGGTAGTTGCCTGTCTAGCCGCACTGATGAGCTGTGAAACAGCGAAACAGTACTGTATGTGGATGACTATATATATATATATATATATATATATATATATATATATATATATATATATATATAGTCATCCACATACAGTACTCCTATTTCTCAACTCATTAGTGCCGCTAGAAAAGCAACTACATCAAGCCACGATTTGAAACTAGTGTTTCATCGTTTAGGGAATCATCAACGATGAAACACTAGTACTGGTATATATATATATATATATATATATATATATATATATATATATATATACATATATATACAAGCTGTACCCGTCCACGCGTTGCAGTGGCTCAATTTGGTGTAATGGAAAAATTTAATAAAAAGAGAAAATGCATGTTTCTTATATTAGTACAGCAATCCACTGCAAAAAGTGAAAAAGTAGGCGAAAATGAAAAAAAAAATGGTACTCTTGCAGAATTTGATCTGGATCCTCGGGAGTTTCTGTCAATCATTCATGGTTTTGACTCGACCAACAATCAGTGGATGAAGCCAAACATAGCAAAAATGTTGAAACGCTAAATGTTTTATTTTTGTTGTTGTTGTTTTACAAAAATGTGAGTTAGTAATTTATATTTGGTTAATGGGGGGGGGGTTACTATACACAGATTCAAAAAAGTTGCCCAAAAACAAATAAATGAAAGCAAAGGTGAGGTAAGTTACGTTTCTACCTAATTGGATAATTGTTTAGTGTTTTTATGTAATGTAAAATGTTTAATCGGCTCGAAAAACAGAAATGGCCGCGGACTCTGTTGAATACGGTAAGCTTGGGAAAGTAAGTTGAAAACTAAAAACTATACAAAACAGTGTTTGAAACCCCACAAATATATGTTACCATGACATAGGTTGGCATAATCGGTGGGCTTCTGACAGTATTTTGTATAGTTTTTAGTTTTAACTCACTTTCTCTAACTTAACGTAATCAACAGTGTCCGCCACCATTTGTAGCTTTCAAGTACCCCGATAAACACTGTTTTTCGAGCCGACTAAACGTTACATTAAATGAAAAGGGTTTGTATTACTAAACACAGATACAAAGAAGTTGTCAAAATATAAATATATAACAAATAAATATCAAAGGCAAGAAAAGTAAATGTTCTACCTAACTGGATAAGATTTTAGTGTTTTTATGTAATGTATAATCGGTTCAAAAACATTCAATGTTTATCGGTATATCTGAAAAATACAAATGGCGACAGACTGTATCGAACACGTTAAGTTTGGTGAAATTTTGGGAAAATGAGTTTAAACTAAAAAAACTATACAAAATACGGTTAGGAACTCACTCAATATATGTTACCATGACGTAGGCTGACATATAATCGGTGGTTTTAAACTTTTGCTCGATACAGGTGACGATTTTTAAAAGTCCCTTTTAGTGATTACCTGGTTTGAGGATATTTGTACAACTAAACGGCAAATCTGCTCCAAAAAATCCGGTATTATTTTACTTTAAGGCCCGTTTCACGTTCATATATAACGTTATATTTTATTGTAGATTTCGGTGTGCTAAAAACGAATCTGCAAACCGTTTCCGTAGCAAAAAGAAAATTTTCATGATATTCATGAAATTACCTTTTCGAAAAGTGGGTGATCACTTTTCAATGTAAATTTAACTTAGAATGAGTACCTATTTTCTGGACACCTGAGAGGGGCATTTTTCTGTGTGTTTCTTGGCTAAAAAGTGTTTTGTTTGATTTCTTTTGCATGGTAATAACCCCTGACCTCTGGGACTATTTTCCATTTCACAGCCGTAGCCTTCGTGAGCATAAACGAAAGCTGTTTAGCCAATAAACATGGGAAAAAATCCCCCCTCTTTCAGGTGGCTAGAAAGTGGGTGCTCATTTTAAATTAAATTTACATGGAAAAGTGATCGCCACTTGTCGAAAAGTAATTTCTTCATATCATAAAAACTATTTTTTTTTTTTGCGACGGAAACGGTTTGCAAAAAAATGTTGTTATTTACGAACGTGAAACCACGGCTCTTAATGGAAAATTATATAAAAAATCCGGGGGAAAATAGTTTTCAATAAAAACAGCAAATGAATTCGATAGAAAAAAATGGATGCTATTTTTTTTTCTTTTTTCTGTGTGTTCTTGGCTAAAATTTTTTTGTTTGATTTCTTTTGCATGGTATTAACCCCTGAACTCTGGGACTATTTTCCATTTCACAGACGTAGCCTTTGTTTATGCTACGCATTAGCATAAACGAAAACTGTTAAATATGCATTCGCGTACCAAACTGCCTTGTCAAAAAACCTTTAAGCCAATAAACACGAAAATAAATGCCCCTTCCTCGGGTGGCCAGAAAGTAGGTGCTCATTTTAAGTTAAATTTACATAGAAAAGTGATCACTCACTTTTCGAAAAAAAATTTCAGATCATGAAAACTATTTTGGTACTCCTTGGGCGTTGAGTTCCATGGCGACCCGCAGAATTATTTAATCGTCGTTCCCTTAGTACCCCCCTAGTCAAGGCTAACGCATGCGCACGTAACATTTTTTATTTATTTACTTACGTGGCGGAGTTTTTATACTGATAGGTTTTTTGAAATTTTTTTCACTGGATTATTATTGATTGAACACTAACCAGATTATAAAAAAAAATTGAAAAAAAAAATCATTTTAACATTTGAAAGGGGTACTCACTTTTTAGTTACCACGTTCTAGTAAATCGGTCACTCATTTTTTTTTTCTAAATACGGAAGTTTCTTCGGGAGATATAAAATGGTCGCATGTTGACGAAGCAATGTATTGGGAGGCGTACGGGATGGAAAATTATTGGTAAATTTTTAGATTAGGTCCACCTCCTCAATTTTCTTTTAAATGACGGCTTGAAATGGTGTTTAACTATCCTGAATACGAAAATCGCATTGAAATTTTGCAGAGATAAGTAGTTATCAAGATATAAAAAGTTGTATTATGCATTGTAATCTTTGGCGGCCATATTTTTTACGCGCGTGTATTTGTTTATGGCGCGTGTGCGCGTAAAAAGATGGTCGCCAAAGAATACAATGCATAATACAACTTTTTATATCTTGATAACTATTAATTTCCGCAAAATTTCAATGCGATTTGCGTATTCAGCATACTCGAAAACCTATTCATGTCGTCATTTAAAGGAAAATTGTGAAGGTGGACCTAATCTAAAAAAATATCAAATTATTAAACATTTCTCCAGCATGTTAGTGAAATTTATAATACGTTGAAAAAAAATTAAAAAAAAAAAAACAAGTTTTGAAAAAAAAAAAAAAATTACCTTTCATAAAAACAATTTAAAAAACAAAAAAAAACACCCACAAACTGACTTTTAACTAAATAAGTAAAAAAAAAAATTTTTTTAAACTCGAAACTTTATTTTCATAAAAACAATAAAAAAAGTCATGTTCAATCTATTTTTTTCTTTGAGAAACGAATATATTTCTGACTTACAAATGCGGTAGAGGCTCATATTATTTTTACTTTCTATGGTTTTGATATACCGCGTTTTTATTGCTTACAAAATGGGTGACTGATTTATCAGAACGTTGTAACTAAAAAGTGAGCACCACTTCCAAATGTCGAAATAATGATTTCTTTTTTTTATTTTTTTTTTAATAATCTGTTTAATTAGTGTCCAATCAATAATAATCCAGTGAAAAAAATTCCAAAAACCTATAAGTATAGAAATTAAGCATGGGAATGATGGTTGTACAACTACGCCACTTACGTCGCCTTTCGCACTTTTACAAACATTATTTACGTTAACTCTTTTCATATATAATTTTTTAAAAAGTAACTAAACCATTTATTGATAATTTGTCACGTGTACAAACATTTATTTATTTACGTAGGCTTAACTCTTTTCATGAATAAGAAAAGTTTTACTCTTTAAGAATAATAAAAGGAAAAAAGTTACTAAAAATTTATAAAAGGAAAAAATAATTTCCCACGTACTTACTTTTTTTCATGAAGGCCAGAGGAATAGTTCGTCGAAAAGTCGTGAAACAATAAATAAAGATGAGAATAATAGTCCGCAATAAATAAAAATGGTGCTAATGCAGAGAGCGATCCGCTCTATTTTTTAAATCGTATTTCCACGTTTAATTAAAGTTTTACGATATGTTTTTTTTTTATTTAATTGTAAGGTTAAAGTACAGAATAGGTACAAAACATCCCCCCTCCCCATGTTAAGAATGACTTTTTAAATAATAACATTATTTCAGCACGGATCACTCTCTGCATGAGTATCATAAAAATTAATACATATGATACTTACCTCAATAAGTGAAAGGCTAATTTCTACCAGAAATAAAATGGCGATAATTTCGCAGTTAAGAAAAATATTTTTATTTAACTTAATATTTTTATAATTCGCAATGTTAAATTATTTTAATAACATGCAAATATTCCTTGACTTTAAAAATAGAATTTCTGAAAATTTCAATTAAATTGGTAATGTAAAAATATGGTTCTATAGACTTTAAACGAACCAAGAATTACATATATATATATATATATATATATATATATATATATATATATATATATATATATATATATATATATATATACATGCTGGACACCTTTTGCCCTACAAACCAAAAATACAATTTAATTAAGACTTTAGTACACAGGGCCTTGTTGATTTGTTCTAAAGTTAATCTGGATGACGAGTTTAAATTTATTACTAAGGCCGTTTTTAATAATGGTTACCCTTAGATATTGTTGAAACTACTATTAATAAAAAAGTTTCTAATTTTTATAAACGTAAAGAAATCATAGTTAATAGATGACCTGCTTACCTACGTCTACTTTGGCTAGGTAACATCAGTGACCGATTTGCTAAGCAAATTTCTTTGTCTGTGCAACGGTGTTATTTTGCATCGAATCCGCCTGTTGTTTATTCAACCAGATCTATGTTGCCGTCCATTTGCAAAGATGTTTTCCCCATCACCATAATAATTCTATTATTTATTCATTTAAATGTAGTTGCAGTGCGCACTATGTTGGGCGAACATCGCAAAGATTGGATTTTCGTTTGAAACAACATGTACCATCAAAGATCCGTTATGCAAATTGTTCACCATCGGATGTTCTGAATAATACGTATGGTTCTGCGATTTGCGACCACCTTAAAAATAACCATGTGTGTACCACGAATTTTAGTGCTGACATGTTTACGAAGTTGAGAAGGTCGTACTCTCCTTTCCATTTTAAAATTCTAGAGACGATATTTTTAAAGTCTTTGAGACCTTCTCTTTGCAAGAAAATCTTTTAGGACTTAGGTCTCTATGTAATTTTCCCCCCGTTTATTGGTCGTTTTTTTTCTTCCCCCGCCATATTCATGACTTTTTTTTAATCATATTTCCCTCGATTTAGTTCTGTTGAGCGAGGAACAAAACCTGGTTAGCTAACCTTTATTTTCATTTTTTATTTTGTAAATCATTATGTTGATTGGTCTGTATTTAGCTATTATTAAATTCTGTACCCCAAAAATTTTTTCATATATATATATATATGTATATATATATATATATATATATATATATATAGAGAGAGAGAGAGAGAGAGAGAGGGAAAGAGAGAGAGATAGAGTCATCCACATACAGTACTGTTTCGCTGATTCACAGCTCATCAGTGCGGTTAAATAAGCAACTACATCAAGCCAGGATTTAAGCTAGTGTTTCATCGTTTCGGGAATCACCAACGATGAAACACTAGTACCGGTATATATATATATATATATATATATATATATATATATATATATATATATATATATATATATATATATAAAATTTATTTATACAAACATTAATGGCTACATATGTGCATACACGTTTCTGTAATCACCCGCGTTGGGGAATTACGTCTTCAGGCCAAGAATTACCGTCGAAACTGATATTTCAACCAAATACATTTTCCTATTTCGTTTGTCAAGTTAGAATGTAACCTGGGTGGGAGTCATTAAACGGCGAAAGGACAAATGAGGTCTTTGAAGATAATAAACATCTTTTTCATTTCCCTTTCCCCTTATCCAACCTATCTTTTAGTTTTTATGGCATAAGGTACTTGAGAATTTAGGTTTTTTGTCTTGGAGTCTGTAAATTAAGAACATTTGCTATGGTCACTAAGTACTGACTGGTGCCTTTCAATCTACATCCATCCACACACATACATGCAACACACACAACACACACATACACAGACACAGCCACACACACACTCACGTTAACACATATATTCAAAAGCGAATCTATGCTGTTCGCTTTTATTTTACTCACAACACACGTACTGAAACTAGGCAATAACTCTAAACTACGCAGGAATAAAGTTAAATTAAAATAAGGTAAATAAAACAAAACAAAAAATAAATAAAAATAAAAATAAAAACAAATGAACAAACAAAATATGAATAAACATAAAACACAAAAGTTATCTAAACCCCACATGTACATATATATATATATATTAATATATCAATATACATATAAACGCCTACACTTTGCTACACCCGCGCATATATACACACACACATACAGACATACATAGACATATAATGGCATTTTTCTTACTTCAGTAGCGTGGTAACCCCTTCATATATGAAATAGCATGCTACTACACTCCAGATGGGTGTATATATATATATACACACACACACACACATATATATATATATATATATATATATATATATATATATAACATACATACAAACAACATTCGGACATCCATACATTCTTGTAATCTACATTGCTACAACAATCATATACGAGACAGCCTATTTTAATAGTTCAGAAATATATATGCATATACATACATATACATACATACACATATACAAATACATCCATATACAAACATACACACAGATATATAGATACACACATATATATACAAACATACATGCATACATAAATACACTTATACATACATACTCACACAAAATACAGACGTATATATATATATGTACACTGCCACCAAATGATACATCTAAAGTAGAAACAGACATGAATTCATTTACTACATAAATTCCCTTTTTCTATCAAACTCCACACGCGTAGTTATATTTCATGGCCCCACCCGCTTGTTACATTTTCCATATTTGTAGGGTTTTTTGCTACGTAAAAATTTATACTACGTAAAAATTTATAGTGAATTCAGCATGAAGTTTATAGGCCTATCTTCATATTATGCAAGCACTCGTTCGATGGTTAGGCAGATATACATAAGATGTATAACGATACAATAATAATATATAATAACATATGACAGAAATCAGAGTATTTAGGTTATACAAACTGAGTATACAAGCTTATATATTGTAGTACTTACCTTCATCTTTATTTATTCACCCTAATTTATTTATTCACTTTCTTTCATTCACCTTCATTCCTTACTTTCTTTCATCTATTTATTCATTTATCCTTTTTTTTTATTTATTTTTTTAAATTAATTTTCCTACCCAGGTATATAAAGATCATATATCCATACATGCATACACCAAAAATTACCCATATGCATACATTATTACGAGGTTCACCCAAAACAATCTATTACTCGTTTGGTTCAAATATACCTTCATACAGATATTTATTTAGGTTAGTAATATTATAACTGCTTGATGAAGTAGAATATTAAGCGACTTACGTAATCCATACGGGTAGGATCATAGTTGCGACCTCACTTATCCTATTTGGGGGGTATTTGATGGGGGTTAGTTGTACTCATAGTTGTTCTGGTCTACTAATTTAGAGTTCTTTAAGTGCGTGTATTCTGAAATGTTTGCAGGATATAGCAGTTTCTTGTTTAATATTTAATAATTTATCCCTGTCTTCAAACCTAGTTATCTCAAGTTTTTCTGATAAGCATAATGGACATGGTGAGATCAATGAGTGGCAAGTATTGGCCCTCCTAATAATCTTCCATTCTATACTAGGTGTTTTATTTTCTCTAACCAATTTCCAGTAATATAACGATAAGGAAGTGTCCTTTTCATATGTTTGATTACTCATCGAGCGTGTATGTCCATAGAATATATTTTTGAAAGTCATTTGGGTACTCCCTATGTAGAATATTTCGTCTCTTGGGTTCTCTACCGGGAATATCCTAGCTTGGTATACCACTGATGAGGTTAGACATTCATTTTTAATTGGGCATTCCTCAGGCTTTTTACAGTTATACCGCCGTGTTTGCATTAGTCATCCTTAAAATTCTTCCATTATGCACCATATTTCATTCAATATGGTGTAATGGAAAAATGATTAGGTACTTGCAGCTTATCTTCCAATTTTCTGATTTTAATCATGTCGAATTATTTATATATATATATATATATATATATATATATATATATATATATATATCGCTTGAAAAAAAACAACAATAACAAAATCTAAATTTATAAGCGATAAAAATGAACAGTATAATTAATCTAGGGATTATGGCCTAACGGTTAAGGCACCGGACTGTGGTAAACATGGTCTGAGGTTCGATCCCTAGAAACAGTTGAACTACGCTGACGAGAGGTAACGACTTTGAAACATGCGTGTACATAGATTACTCTTTTTAAAAATAATAAATAAATAAAAATGTTATATACGTCCAAATTAAAAAGGGCGACTTTCTAAGTAAATAAAAAAATGAGCTCCGAGGCGGAGCCAATATTAACCGTATGTATCGCTTGAAAAAAAAACAACAATAACAATATATATATATATATATATATATATATATATATATATGTGTGTGTGTGTGCGTACCGGTAGGAATCGTGTCACCCTGCACTGATCATTCCTGAAATTATGACACACTAGTGTCTGTAGGTATTAAAAAAATTATTATTGTAATAATTATTTCAACCCCTTTAAGAAACCTGGTTCTTATTGTTTAGCACTTTAAAATTGAAATAGAAAATCGGTCACCTAAGCTCGCATGCATAGCTCATTATATTATATTATATTATATTATAATCATTAGATCACGATGGCCGTATGTTACGACATTTAAAAAAATAAATGTTAAAATTTCAACGATATTACTCGCGGTTGAGGTTGGCCGTGAGGTTTGTTCCTTGTTAATGGAGTCTGAGATAGCTTCCTGTCCGGTTTCGAATCTATCGAATATCGGTACTAATCGCGTCACACTGTATTGGATTGCTGAAAGGATGAAACACTAGTGTCTGTAGGTATTAAAAAATTATCATTGTAATAAGTATATATATATATATATATATATATATATATATATATATATATTAGCAATACGATAATACAATAACCATAAGGTCAGCTTGACACGGTTTACAAAGTTTTTTTCTAAACCTACTTATTCTTAACATAAAAGATCTGTCATGTGAACGATTGACGCATGCGTCTTCGAGAAACAGTTAGCAAAAAAATAAAAACTTTATGATCCCCACGTACCAGTTTTTTAATCATGATCACTTAGAAGCCGTTTGCTCCGGTAAAAACCGGCTACAAAGTATTCCACGTGTCTGAACACCCTATACACCAAATTCCAAGTCTGTATATCAAAAAATTCGTTGATTATGTAGGTTGAGAAGTGTCCTCACACACATTGTCACTTTTATAGATATGCTAGAAGGTGTGTCCAGCGTTGCCCGGTAGTTAACGTAAGGTTAAATTATTTTAAAATATGACCTATAAACAAACGGAAAGGATCTGATATATGTTCATGCGAGTATTGTAAATAATCAATTTTACCCAATTTACATCACAGGTAACGATTACTACACTATCATCTTAAATTCGTTAACTCTTATCCTCGAATGACTTTCAGGCCTTGACAATTAGTGCCTCAGAAGTAAAAAAAAAAAAAAGTAAAAAGTAAAAAAGAAATAGTCGAACTGAGATCAAAACTAAAATCTGAAGACAGTGAGTTAAGTACGATAACCATTAGACTAGCTTGCCACGAACTTTAAGAAGTTTTTTCAAACGTTGAGCAACAGTGGACAAACAGGTAAACCTCCGATGACACAACAATTTTTAATTTTGACCTCTTGGCAGCTCTTTTTTTTTTCGGATAAAAACCGATTAAAAATTTTTCCAAATGTCTGACGGCCCTGTCGGTGGGGCATTAGAATACGCCAACTGCCCCCCCCTGCAGAGAGTAAAAGGCTCTCAATGGGGGTCCTGGATATGACCTTAAACTATATCCAGTGCTTAGGTCCCAGCTTGTGGACTTTGGGAGGGGGAGCAACCCTTTAATTACCATTGCTCCCAGGTCCACTCTGACCCGGAGTGGTAGTACCTGTTAGGGTTCCAACTATGGGTTAAATACAAACCGACGTGAAAACAACAAATATATTCTATTAAAAATATTTTTCTTCAAAATCTTTGGATTCAGCATTAAATAACCCGAAAAGCGTTGATATGCCGTAAAACAAAAACAACCAACCAACTAAATGTCTGAATATCCTAAACACCAAATTTAAAGTCTGTAGATAAGAAAGTTGAGCATCTATGTTTAGAACTGCCCTTACACACGCGCACGCATTCTCACTTAAGCCTGACGAATCCTATAGTGGATGAAACGCAGAATATTCAGTGTAGCTTAATCGCCATATATATTTTATAAAATACTATATATATATATATATATATATATATATATATATATATATATATATATATATATATATATATATATATGCAGGGTGTAACGATAAAATTGTCGCCATACAGAAGACGAGGTGATTCTATTTACATTTGATGAAAACCTGATTGTTTTTTTTTTGTTTTTTTGTTTTTTTTTTTGTTGCAGATCATCTACAAGTTGGCCAGTCAGTGCAAATCCCAAGAGCGATACGGGCATTCTATCATGTCTGAAAGTGACACAACGTGCAGCGAGCGAGATCGCCGCTGTACAACTCATGCTCTCCATCGATCTAAATTATAACAGGACTATTGCCAGCACCCTCAAAATGCATCGCTTCATTGCCACGAATAACACCGACGTAATCAGGGTGATAAAAACAAAGTGTCTGGTCACGATTATGGTCTTTGGAGTGGTTTCAAGTGAGGGCCACATCATGCCACCTCACATCTTCATAGTCGGTTTGAAAGTCAACACCAAAGTGTACCTAGATGTACTGAAATGTGTGATGATCTTCTGGTGCAATCAGGTGGCCAGTGGCAGAGCCTGGCCCTGGTGGCGGGACTCGGCGCCGGCCCACAAGTTCAAAGAGACCTAGGTTTGGCTTCAGAAGGAGTGCTATAACTTTGTACCGTTCTCGTACTGGTTCCCCTCCCCCTCCAATCTGAAGCCGCTAGAATCTTTCGTTTGGTTATACGTCGAGAACATCACCAACATGACCGAACCCCCGACTGCGCTTGTGGAAAACGCATACTTCCAGTTTCGGACCCGTATCGAGGCTGTGATTGAGACTGAATGCGGTTACATTGATTAGATGTCAGTTCTACTAAGAATGGAGTTACCTGACTTGATTTTGTCAATAAAAGATTTAAAATAAAGATGTAGTGTTGTTTTCTTTAGGGCGACAATTTCATCGCTCCACCCTGTAATGAGTTCAACTGAAATAGGTATTAAATAGAAAAAGTAGACTTTTAATATAAATGTCAGTGCGAGGAAAACTCGACTCTATATAGATATAGATACATTTACTGAAACTAACAAAAATATCGTGTAATACTCTTATCTAACATATAAACGGCTATATGTGTCTGTTTGTATGTCTATCTGTCTGCCGATCTGTCTGTCGGTCTCGACATTTTAAAACTCAATCTCTTCCAAAACTAAAAGTCGTAGAGCAGCATTAGGATCCTCAAATGATTGGATTTTTTACAGGCCGTTCTTTTATGGGTCTTTAGGCGGCTAAAATTGATTTTAAAAGGTCAAAAATGTGTCAAAATTTTTTTAAAAATCGTTAAACATCTAAGTTTATTTTGAATTTTTTAACGGTTTATGTGCGTACCACGTTGGTACAGTAGGGCAGGTCGATTTACAACTTTTTTCAGAAAATCAACATGGCACTGGTGATGATAGTTGGGATTTGATGTAATAAAAACATATACCAAAAATTAGATTCTTATCTTGAACAGAAAATTGAGCATTTAATTTTAAAAATCGTGTAGAAAAATGCTGAAAACTCCTTCATTTTCATAGCAGTTTTCACAACACTGACTTTGAAATTTCACTATTTTTTATAAAATATTCAATTAAAATTGATATATTTATATGAAATACATTGACAGAAAAGTATATACATGAATTATAATTTTAATTATGAATCACAACTAGCAAAATATCTCAACTTTTACTGCATTGATTAAACAAAAATTGTAAAAAAGCTAATTAGCAACAAAGTCTTTTAAATTTCACAATTACAAAAAGATATGTGGAGATGTATTAAACAATATAACAATTTGATACAAGTTACAGAACCATGTATTTTAATTTTTTTTATTAGAGGCAATAATATAAACTTATAATAGAACTAAATTGTTCTGTATAATTTCCTTTTGAGGAAAATGAAGGTCTAATTTGCTGGCATGATGACTTTGTAGTAATGTGTCTATGTCTTGCTTCCTGCCCATATACAAATTTTTGAGAAAAATCAGTCAAATTTGACCAGTGTGTGGCTGCAAAATTGATAGCAGTAATCTTTTTCATTTTCTTTTTTTTTTTAGTTGTTCACTATCTGTGGAAAAAACGACACAAAAAAAAACAAACTAACAATTATTTGAAAACACTTATTTTTATATTTTTGTGATGTAATATGAATAAAACTAACTATTGTTTGGGTAAATTACACAATATAACAACTTGATATAAATTGTTATAATAGAACTAAATTATTCTGTATAATTTCCTTTCGAGGAAAATGAAGGTCTAATTTGCTGGCATGATAACTTTGTAATAATGCGTCTATGTCTTGCTTCCTGCCCATATAAAACTTTTGGAGAGAAATCGATCAAATTTGATCAGTGTGTGGCTGCAAAATTGATATCAGTAACCTTTTCATTTTATGTTTGTTTTTTTTTTAGTTGTTCACTATTTCTGGAAAAAACAACACAAAAAAAATTATTTGAAAACACTTTTTTTTCATATTTTTGCGATGTAATAGAAATAAAACTAACTATTGTTTGGGTTAATTAAGAAAACTAATAAAATTTAATGGATAAATATTTATTTACCTAATGGAGAAAATCGTTTGAATGCCCTCTTCTCTCACATCCAATTCATCTGAGTTTATCATCAATATTATATTTTCTGGAAGTACTGCAAAAGCACTATATTTTGAACTGTTTAAAACATTAATTTGGATTTCAGTTAACTGTTTTTTTTTCTCTGAATCCTATTAAAATATACTGTTGTTGGTTAAAAAAATATTGTTGGTTTGGATCTCAAACCAACTAACTGCATACACTTGGATGATAAAGTTGATCAAAATATTTAATTTATCATAGTGTTTGAGAATAGACAACTCTAGTCCATAAACACATTAATCTTGTGGCTTATGTTAACCATCTACTCGATTCAAGGGCCCAATTCTCTAAGTTAACTTCTCCACAAGAAATGCCAACAGCATACTCAAAAAGTAGCCTCTGGTCTTCACACTTAAAGTATCTGTTTCTTCTGCTATCAGATAATGATGATCGGGAGGGACACTAATTTTTCTTTTTTACTTGAGGCAAATCTTGATAATTATTGATACAAAGTTTCCCCAAACAACCAGTAAATGTTGTTAGGCTTTTTGTTGTTCCATCAATTAATTTAAAAATTTCTGTAAATGGCAGTTCTTCTAGTGGAACCTGAAAATTGGAAAATTTGCATGTTTAATAAGAGAGCCATAGCAGATTACATAATAAGTACCAATATATTATTTTATTTTCCACAAAAAGAGGAACATAATTGCAGGTGAATATATAGAATTAATTTTACCTCCTTGTTAGGACAAGTGCAGATTATGTGCCTTGTTTGACAATTTTCTGTCTTGCATTTTACTGCAAAGTCATCATATCTCAAGACAGAAAGTTTACATCTACAAGAAAATATATCAAACAATCTGTCTAGCTCTTCCTTCATTCTTTACACTTTGATTGCTGCAAGAGATTTCCTGTCAATTTGTTTGGCCTTCTTATAGCAAAATATATTGACCTTCTGACCTATGTAACGTTCCCTTTACAAGAGCACTTGTGGATTGACTGCTTGCCGAATACTAATTATTTCCTTGCCAATTAACTTAGAAATCTCACTATTTTTTTTTAAGTGGGGATAACTGTTTTCGAGGAAATAACTAAACTGGATGACTTGTCGTGAAGTTGGGGTGCTGTTTCATCCAAATGACAAGGTGGACCAGCAAATTTTGTGAACCACCAGTTAAAAATTAACGTCGTGCTTTTACTGACATTCTAATCTGAAAAGTAAAATAAATAAATGGATTATAACTGAGCTCAGTATTTTTCCATTTTTAAACTTTAAAAATCTATCAAAATTTTTCTATTGATTCAATTTTTACGATATATTTCGCTGATGTCCGAATCGTACATCAGCGAATATATAAATTATAGTTAATGCTTTAATTAAGTAATGCTTTCAGCAAGGATCGAATCCGTACCTTTTTGTAGATTGTCGGCAATTTTACCCTGTTTGTCGTCAATTTAATAATTTTGTGTAAGTTTGATTTTATTTGCTTTATTTACAAAAAGAAAGTAAAGTCGTCATAATTTATTTTGTTGTATATATTTTAATGTTTGTAAACGCACTGATGAAAAGTGGATATGACCATATCTCACGCATAAATATTCCTGTGGTGAAACCGCCGAAAACAATTTATATTTTCTGAACATGTGCTTTTGTTAAATTCCAGCATGTAATCTCTGCATTAGTCAGCGGAAACCCAGAAAATAAAAGAATAACCAATGCTGTAGAATAGAAGAAAACAAAGCCACTGTTATGAATTATTCGGACAATCCACCTTTTAAGTCGCAGACATTTTGGCACCAAGCAACATCTATGTCTTTATCTCTGTATTAATTTTCCACACAACACCACGCCATTCTTGCGGCGTAGGTGATGGCTTCATTGTTGTAAGGCATCTTGAAACTCGTCAGTGGGAAACAAACGGCGAAATTTGTTATTCTCAGAATGCGATCGGCATAGTTTAACGATACTTGGCATTACAGCCGTTTTTTAATATCATGGCCGCCCCTGCGCCGCAAGAGCTCGCCTGCCAGTTATGATTTATGTTCGAAAAGAAATATTCCAGGAACGAACATGTGCAAAAATCAGTGAGGCGCCTAGTTCCCTTTGGAATTATGTGAAGTGACTGGAACATGTTTGCGGTTTTTGTGTTCGACTTTTGCGATAGAACGTATAGGTGTCGAATATTACACTCGGCGGAAGTGACTTTAAAAAAAAAAGCACGAGCTTACACGTCTCTACTACAGTATGACGCGCATTAATTTTCAACCTTTCTTATACTCATGGTTAAACACTAACCAAGGCCAAATGCCATTCGAGGATTAAAAGTAGTGATATTTCAAATTTGATCATGGAGTAATACAATGAAAAGATTAAGACCTACGAATGATTAATATTACGCTATTGCAAATATTGTTGACCTTGAGCTTGGATAAGATTGTTCGCAGACTGCCAAACAGCCAGCATGCCCTTCTTTTCTTGCAGCTGTGGCTTCGGGGAATTATCGTGGAGCACTAAGAATTGATTATATAATGTTAAATTGAATTTTAAAGAAATTCTTACTGCTGCAATATTTTAAATAATAAATTTATTATATTTTTACTAGAATATCTTGTCCGTTTCTTTTCCATGTTTAAGCTTAACCATATTACTTTTCATGCTCGCATCTTTCTATTGTAATATATATATATATATATATATATATATATATATATATATATATGCATACACACACATATATTATTATTATTATTATTATTATTATTATTATTATTATTATTATTATTATTAATGGGAATATTCTAATATTTTTCAGGATTCCGATACCATTACTCACTTATATTTCGCGTTTATATGTTTTTAATGTTTTACTATGAAAATATTATTTTTCCCGATTATCGTTAAAATAGAGGTTAAATTAGCATACATTTTCTCAAACGTTCAAAACAAACTTGAGGGGGTGAGTTACTTATAGATTTTAGTTTTACTGGTAATTTAAAATCAAAAAATATTTATTATTTATTTATTACTATCACACAGTAGAATTTTTTGTTTAAAACAAAATCAAATAAACTGACAATTAAAGTTATCATTTTGGGCATCGGCAAAGAGACACATTTTTTCTGATTCCGATACACTACAAAGTTCCAATTTTTTTACGTTTCCGAATCCGATTTTTAATGATCGTTCCAGCACTAATCTATACTCATATAAAATTATATTTGTTGGGTAGGGTGTATTGATATTCATATTTAAAAAAAACTATTTTCTATTTATTTAAAAGGAAAATATAATTTTTTATATATGGTTCGTTGAATTGCATTCATCTGCAAAAGATCTAGTTAATTTATATATTTTTTTATAAATTCATTTTAATTATTTGTCTATTAGTTTGTTTTTATTTTGTTTTCTTATGGGATGATCATTGTTAGTTAATTATTAAGTGTAATTATATTCATATATTCTACATGATTTATACTTGCGTAATATTTGCGTAAAAAGGTTATATTAAGCACATACCTCTTTCTATATATATTTATGTATGCGTGGATATATTTGTTTACATAATTGCCTCCCAAACTCGTCTGTCCTTTATCTATAGAACTGAAACTTATTATATAGGGTATTGGAACCCATGCGAAACTTGTCATTCTGTTTTAGCCGAGGAAAATCGGTACAAAACTGTGAAAATTAAACAAATGGAATTTGCCAGGTAAAGGTCGAACGCCCGCATTACGAATATGCATGTGTAACGTAATAGCTATTAGAAAAAGTAAATCGTATGTGTGTTTGTTTGTATATATGCACATATGTACATATCTTCATATATGAAGGTCTTAAAAACACACACACATACATGTCTGTATATATGTCAACTTATCTTTATATCTAAAGGTCTTTAAACACACACACACACACACATATATATATATATATATATATATATATATATATATATATAATATTAAGCTGAACGTCTGTGTGTGTGCCTAGTCACGAATAGGCTCCTATATGATTGACTATTTTAAAAAAAACTGATTACATATAATGATAGAAGATGTACCAAGGATCAGGAATGGGTAGTTTGATCTGGCAGGACGGTGGTTCATAAAAATTGTGGGGTTTGCGTTCGCGCCTGGCCCCCAAGGTATGGAAATAAAAAATGAAAAAAAAAAACGTTTACAAGGATTTTTGATATCGATGTACATAAGAATACTTTGATACGTATGTTGCAACTTAAATAGGGATGGTATAATAAAATTGTGGGGTCTGCGTTCGCGTCTGTACTCCATGGAAATATGTCACAAACTTTAATAAAGATTTTTCGTATCTATTTGCGGAAGTATACTTTGATAATTATGTTTCAGTTTGAAGAAATATGGTAAAATAAAATTATTGGGGGTTCGTTCGCGCCTGACCTCCATAGAATGTAATATGTCACAAAGTTTAACAAGGTTTTTTAAAAAGGGTGAGGGTCCACAATAACACCTTTACTTTAATCTTAATTCACATTAGCTTTTATTTATTTTTTGTAGTTGAATCATATTGTATCGAATAAATTCACCTCATAAATCCACTTTCTTATTAAAGTGAAAGCCAAAAAAAAGTCGACGCAAATTTTGCATAAGTCTGTTTTTTCCTTCTCCACTTGCACGTGGCACTCTTTCGAAAATAGATAAATAGATAATAATAAAAAATAATAACGTTACTTGTTATCGTGTCAAAAGAAGGAAAAATCCTGCTCGTGTGACTACGTGTCTTTATAAAAACATTTACATAACCTTTTTATTTTTATTTATATATGTGTTTAAGCTTTTTTGTCAGTGTACTAGAAGGAATTCAGTTGATTACAACCCTTTCTTCTGAGTGTTCTTTAGATTACAATAGTACAACCCTGAATTCGACGGCGCAATACTACACCGTTCAATACTATAAAACTGAAACGAAGCTGTTCTGCTTGAAAAGGGCGCCATTTTCTTCTTATTCATATTTTTATCGATTCTTTGCTTTAAAATAACTAAAGCAATTACGTGTTTCCTTTTTTAATATTCCATTTTGCTCTTTCGGATTATTTTACTAAAGTAAGTAAAGCTTCATTATTTTTCAAAACTGTTTTTGTTTCTTTGTTTTTCGACATTTCGGCGATATTATTTAGTAAGAGTGTTTGGCAGAAAAGCCAACAAACGACTACCCGAAAAAATAAATATACAAGAAATAAATGTTACCATAGTTAATAAAAGTTCAGTTCATGTTTTTTTTGTTTTGAAATAGTTTTTAATACTCTTTACTTGAAATAATTTCAGCGAACCGAAATTAAAACGAAATTTGAGGCGATAACTACTTAAATGAATTTTTATATAAACTACACATGCCATAATCGGATATTCTTCAAGCACAAAATAACGGAAAACATTAAAAAAAATACGTTGACGGAACTCTCTTTAATTGTCAACACAGAATGCTCAGGTACCCCTCCTTCAAATTGAAAACAAGGCTCTCCATTTCAAAGTCGCTGCCATTTTGATTTTTTTAAACCGGTTCGTGAATTAAAAAAAAAATTACAAACTACTTAAAAATACAAACCAATGAACTTTTCTACCATAAAAGTAACTTTTATTGACTATTGTAATATTTATTTCTTGTATATTTATATTATATATATATATATATAACATTTTCTCTTTGTAAGGAAACATCATTTTGTTGGTCAGTCTTGGCTACGAATGGAAACAAAGTTGATATAAAAAAAAAAATTTTTTTAATATTTTATTAACTTCTCAATCACCGAATAATTAATTTCTTGCATTTTTCTCCAAATTGTTTAGGTTGGATTTATAAGTGTCTTTAACGAGCGCTTTCGATGGGAATCTTCCATTATACTCAAGCATATTACGTTGTAAAAAATTGTGTTTTTAATTATATATATATATATATATATATATATATATATATTTCACGGTCACGTGGTGGTTTATTACGAGTTAGGTGGGCGGACAATATTTTCTTATTTTTTATTTATATACATATATACATATTTAAAATTTTAAATTTACTACCCTAGAAATTTCAAAATATTTCGACTGTATTCCTAATTAACACTATTTATCTGAGGCTTTTTGTCTTAATATATAATTCTTCAAGTATTTTCTAATCTTATAGTTTTATTTTTGCTTTGTAAACCTTAGTATTTTCTACCATAATTCTTCGGAATTCAAAATTATGACAACCATGATTTCCTAATTGCTGCGATAGGGTAGAAAATTTTTAATTTTTACTTTGTATATATGTACATAAATAAAAAAAAATAAAAATAAAAAAATTGTCCGTTCACTTAACTCGTAATAAGCCACTACGTGAGTTTGACAAGAAATATGTATCTTAATATATGAAGGCCTTAAATTTGCCAGGTTATGGTCGAACGACTGCATAACGAATATGTATGTGTAACGTAATAACTATTGGTTAATGTTTTAATTTTTAGCCTTGCGGCAAACATGGTTCAGGCATTAACGTCGTAGGAAAAAGTAAATTGCATGTGTGTGCGTTTGTATATATGAAGGATATATGAATATATATGTATATATATATATATATATATATATAAATCTTTTTAAAAACATCAAATGCATGTGTAGTATTTAACTTTTATTTGTATTAAGATCGCAATTTAATTAATATTTGAAAAATCCGTTTTAATGATTCGTTTTATTTTTAATTTTCCTCATACATGAGTGTTTATAAACACAGTATCGGGGGACTGCGCTTTTGCTGATTATAACTCAATTTTTCACATTTATATTATTTTTATGACTTATTGACATTTCATATAGACAGTAACACAGCGTTTTCTTTAAATACGATATGAAACACCATGGAGACGTTTACCTACCTCCCTGACCAAGACTACACGTGCAACGTACTCTTTAGAAGGTATAAGGTTGATTGCGAAGATTGACTGGGTGCAAAATTAGTTGCTCTGCTTTTACAGAGGCTAAGAACTGCTGGGCACAGGGGTTCGTATACTATAGTCTACCTAAAACACTACTGATCTAAAGTTCACTAAGACTGTTCTAATTTTCAAAACTGTTTAGTTCAAATACATCTTTGTTTCATAAAAGCTAGAGATGTTTTAATTTGGCTATTGAGGACGACGAAGATTATTTAACGTTCGCGTCGGTCGTACAAACGAGCAACGTAACTATATAAGACAAGTAGAATTATCGTTAAACCATTTTAAATATCTTATTTTTACTTAATATCGAAAATTTTCGGAGATGTGACATAGTATTATAAAAACGTGAAATTGAACCAAATCCCGCTTTACAGAACTTGCAGAGGATTGTCCAAAGTTTATAAGCATGAGAACTTATTCCAAAGTATAGAAGAATATGACGTAGAATATGTTAGGAAAGCTAAGTGCCCATCTAAAAATGACCCCTTCAAAACAGAGAAATACGAATATGTCCAGCCACAGTCTCAGTATACACCAAAAATTACTTCCCTAAAATGAAAAACTATTTTAAAAACAAGAAAGATTATCCCAAGATCATGTAATTTGTGCACTGGGAAAAGAATGCCCGTTTCGTAATAAGAATTGTCAAAATTATGGCAAGCTTTAGCAGAAAATGTAGCATTGTAGAATTAAACACAAACAAAAAAATAGGGTTAGACAAACACAATCCAGTGAAACGTCTGACGAAAATGTACATAAATACGTAATTGTCAAGATATTTAAAAAAAATCTGTCAAATTAACGTTGAACATTGAACCGGATCTTTCATTTATAAATTTGCAGACATGGAAGAAACTTTAAAAAAACGATTTTGCAGAAAACATTAAAGGCAGCTCTGTGATTGCCTGGCAATAAGATTAATTCTATTGGAGAATCATATGTACCACTATATTTGAATTGTACTATTAAAACATGAAGACTTTAAAGTATACCATACGGAATCCCTACAAATTGAAGCTATTTATGAAAGAAACAACCAAACTCTTTTCAAATGAATTGCATGCAGCAAAACAAGGAAGACACTAAAAAGAATATAATTTTCGAATATGTCGAAAAATAACAATTACAAAGTTAAGCAAAAAATAAAAGCGGCACAAATAGAATGCACAAAAAATTGTTTAAACGCAAACGAATATTGGTTGGAATGTTGATGGAAAAGCATGTAGGATTGAAAAATACGAAGATGGTTCGACAATACCAACTTAATTTCTTTTGGTTACTTTGTATAAACGTAAAAATAACAAATGAAGGTAACTTGCGAAATCGAAATGGAATACCCTTCAGAAATAAATAATATTACTATAGAAAACTAATTCTACCCTATGCGACGAAGGCCATCAACTCCCCATATTTCCTCCTATAACACAGAACAAGCTAGGTAACATACAAATATCCGTGCATGAGGTCGCCAAGCTAATCAAGAACCTAGATTCCAGTAAAGCAACTGGCCCTGATGACATCCCAATTATAGTGTTAAAAAAGCTTCAACCAGAACTTGCTCCCGTATTACGAAACTGTTTAAGCGCTGCCTTAAGGAGAAGTGCTTTCCGACTCCCTGGAAGACCTCATCAGTTTGCCCTGTATTTAAGAATTCAGGTGATAAGTCATCTCCCTCTCAGTACAGACCAATAAGTCTCCTGTGTGTTATGAGTAAATTGCTGGAATCCATATTAAATAGAGAAATAGTCAACCATCTCAGCAGGAATAACCTTCTTAGTGACACACAATATGGTTTCCGCTCTGCAAGATCTACCGCAGATGTGCTGACGGTTATATCCCACAGGATTAGTGAATCTCTTGACAAAGGCTTCCTTTCTAGGGCAATTGCTGTTGACATATCAAAGGCCTTCGACAAGGTATGGCATAAGGGTCTACTTCACAAGATTTCCAGCTACGGTATAACTGGAAATGTTTTCTCAATCATTAAATCATTTCTTTCCGATAGACTCATAAGAGTAGTGGTAGATGGACAAACATCGGAGGCCTGCAATATAAACGCTGGAGTCCCTCAGGAGTCAATCCTGGGCTCAACTCTCTTCCTGATCTACATCAATGACCTACCTAAACACATACTTAAATCATTCGTTGACATCTATGCTGATGACACGACCATCTACGGCAACACATCAAAGGCTGTAAATGACAAAGTTCTCTCTGATTCTCTCTCCTCTGATCTCGAGCGCGTGGTTCAGTGGGGGAAGATGTGGCTGGTTACCTTTAATGCATCCAAAACCAAACTCCTATCCTTACATCATCAACGCTCTGATCCCCATCTGGCATCAATTGTGATGGATGGCTCTCGTCTGGGTGAGGCCCCGTGTTTTGACAAGCTTCTGGGTTTGACTTTTACTCCTGATCTGAAATGGAACACGTGCATCAAGTCTGTTGCCAAGGTCGCTCTGCTCATGGAATCTACGTTTGGATTTAGGCACAGATAAAGAGTGGGGGAAATTTTTTACTGTAGTTTCAGCCAGACGGGTGTTTCTCGTGAAAGATTGGCGAGGGGGGACCAGAGATTGGAGCTCAGAGAGAGAGAGAGAGAGCACTTGCCATGGAAATAACTCTAAAATAAAGACAGGCTCGCAACGTCTCTTCTGTGGGAGAGAGGCTGCAGGGAAAAGAAAATGACATCCCCCACTAAGCCACGAATCTATTTTGTACTCTTTCAAGGCAGGATAGGTTGTTTTCAGCAGCTTCTGCCCAGATGTGGCAGCAGTACTCCATCCTTGGACGTACTTGGCTTTTATACAGATAGAGAATCACATCAGTAGTGAGATATCTTCTGGAGGGGTAGAAGGATCCCACCATTTTCCCAGCGTCCTTGGCAACAAGCCTGATGTACGTGTTCCATTAGTTTCCTTTTTCTTTTTACGCCAGCTCACACAATTTATTAAGTGGCATATGTGCTTCTTTTTCGGCAAGCCAGCTATATTACTACTGCTGCTGATATTTTCGCACGCGCTCATACGCGCTCTGTTACAAATAGATTGAGACGTACGACTGTCTGGGATGTCTGTATACTTTGATCTACGCCATTTTGGCGGTATGTGCTACGATTGTTGCTTTTTTACTATTCTCTTTTGTTTCAATACAATTTACCTTTTCTAACCCATATCGATTTGTGTGTTTTCTCCCAAGCCACGGAAAAAAACTTTTTAAAGTTGAAGATGCAAACTTTTAGACTATTTTCTTCGTCTTTTTACGCATCATTGTATACCTATAACTTTCTCGCCCCATTCTTGTTCATATACTTCAACTCGTTTTTTTTCTGTATTACATAACACCTATCCCATACAGAAATTTAGCACCTGTCTATGTGTTTACTGCGGACATTGTTTTTACAGTTAATCTTTACTTGACAAACAACTCAAGTTTTCTACTATATTCTTTTTTCATTTCTGTTTCTTCATTGTTTTTTTCATTTCTGTTTCTTTTCTTTTGCCTAATTCCACACTTTCTATATAGGTGTATCCTTCTTTTGACATCTTTTTGTCATAGCCTATTCAACACTTTTATTTCTTTACTTTCAACAATTTTCCCCTTTTCAATTTCGGCACAACACCTTTTTATTTTGCTAAATTCCATACCAACAGCATTACTAAACATGTAAACAGTCCTCGCAAATATACTGTCTATAAATAAACTAGCAGTTTAGCCCGGCTCTGCTCCGGGCCCTATCTACTGATCATAACTTAATATATATATATATATATATATATATATATATATATATATATATATATATATACATTAAAAGTTTGACTCATGTCCAGGTAACCTACATGTAAGATTTAAAGTGTTTAGACACAAAATTGTTTGGTAGAGTCTACAAAGCTCATCTCTTTCAACTTTGACTTCTTGGCAGCAAAATTTTCGCTTAAAAAATTATTAAAAAGCTTGCTGCATGTCTAAATATCCTTCTGTAAAATTTCAGATGTTAAATCTTTAGACCCAAAATTGGCTGAATAGTTTGCTAGAGATCGCAAATGCCAAATCTTTTGAACTTTGGCAGTCAAATTTTCGGCTATAAACTTATACTTCATGTAAAATTTCAAAAATTGGCTAAGAGGTATTTTTTTAATTTGACCTCAATTTAGACACCTTAACATTCATTGTTTTGGTCTCGAATCAAATTAAAACGTGTGATCTATGCCCAAGTAACCTACATCTAAAATCTCAAGTGTTTAGAGCCAAAATTGGTAGGGAAGTTTGGTAGAGCTTTCAAAGGTCAAAGCGTTATACTTTGAACCTTTGACAGCCAAAATTCTTGCCGAAAACCGATTAAAAAGATTTTCCCAGATTCCAATACCCCTTATATCAAATCTTGACTCTGTAGATTGAAAATTGACAGAGTAGTTTGGTAGAGAAATGTACACACAGACACAAGAAGCTCCATTATTTTTACATTGTTTGACTTGTCTTTCTTTTTATATCTTTCAGATCGTTTTCTTCCAATTGAATGATACATGCCCCATACCGTGTGTTTATTTCGGATATTTTCTTTTACACATTCAGTCTTAATCGTACCATTCACTTTTATCATTTTCCTATTATTTTTTTTTTTCATTTCAGCGTCTTTTATTTTATCTGATTCTACAATCCCTTAATAGGTCTTAATGTTCTAACCCCTTCTGTTGCAATATTTTTGACGAATAAATGGCGGGTATGATTCCTCAGAGTTTGGGGATTCTATTTATAAATGCTGCTTCTAAGAACGGACGAATCAAAGTAATTCACGTTCTGTTATCAACCAATAGAAATCCAGAATTGTTCCATAAAAGTTTTTAAAAATTTTAGCAACCTTGCACGTATTTTTTTCCAGTGTGAACATGAGAAGGATCTTTTGCTCTTTGGTTGCAAAATCATAAAGTCCAGGACCTGTACAGAACAGCTACCCACTGAGGATTCGTCATCTCCAGGACTTGTATAGAATAACTACTCATCGGACACTCTTCAGAAACTAAACATGGCTTACAACTCAAGACCTTTCATTGTTTATCCATCTAAAAGTTTTATTTCCCTACTCACAAATCCTTTTCACTTTCATAGCACCACACGTCTTCATGCCAAATTCCATACCTATGCCGTTACTGAATATGTGAATAGTGAACGCATTTTAAGCTGACCTTCGTTCTTTGCATTCAACTTTAAGTTGTCTACAAATATTAAATTGGTTACCCGGTACTCCATCTTTCCTCACTCACAACATGCACTTACCTTTAGTAATATGAACGACAATGGTACCATATTCAACACAAATAGCACTGGTGACAGGCTGATCCATTAAAAAATCCCCCATCGTTCCACATAACTGGAGTAAGAAATATTTAGAAATGTTGTGAAGAGCGGTGAATGTGAGAGATTACGTAGAAAAAATATATGAAACAATAGAAAGTGTTATTGACATCAAACGGAGAATATCTTGGGGACGTTCATGTGAAGAAATGATATTGAATTTCGAGGGAAAAGTTGGAAATAAGGTTGGACAGTTATTGACAAAGTATTATATGACCCCCTGGCCCCTTCACACTTGTACTTTTTAATACTAGTTGGGCTGATAATATCAAACTTTTAGGCATAAGTTTAACCTATTTTATCATTCTTTAATGCAATAAACATCCTAGAGTTCATGCGTATAGAATAGTCTAAGGAAATTTATTGATAGAGGTATGGTTGTTCTTGTCTTATATTACCGATAAAATTGTTGTGAAGAGCTAATAATGCTTTTTCGGTTCGATTGTCATTTGTTTTGCTTGAGTTGAGCCAGCACATGTTATTATCGAACCAAACTAAATTGATTTTATAGCAAAAGTAATTACGCTCCATTTTCTGTACATTTATGTTAATAGACTAACGCAAACAGAATAAAATAGTTAAGGGAGAGAGACATGAAATTTCAATGAAGCTAATAACTATGCGTAAAAAACTTTTAGAAACCAATCAATCGATCTCTAATTTATATGCATAGATATACACACACGCACACACATGCACATGTACATATATATATACATATATGTGTGTGTGTTTGTTCGTTTTCCTTAAAACAAATACACGTTTATAATGTATATATTCAATAAGACTATCTTAAAATTGCAACTGGTTATTAAGCTCAATGAAAATGGATTTACACTTTAAGAGCATATGTTACTTTATTAAATTTTCAAAGTCACAGATATATGCACTTAATTAACGTTCATATTGTTTAAATTACTTCGTCTTACACGTGTTTCTTTGAATAGCATAAACCAAACGAATCATCAGAGAGATTTTCATTAGTTCGCCAAGGAAGAAAATGTACAGTATTTTGTTTTAATACATTACCAACCACAAGTTTTGGATCACTTGGATTTATTCTTTAAGGGAAATAATAACGCATTTTAGTTTCTTTAAAGAGCAAATATAGTGATCTTTCATTGTTACTCAGAATTTTACAACAATTTAAATCCATATTAATAGTCATTATTCAAAATTCTAAATTTAATTAAAATTAATTAATATTTTCATTTCATCAAAGTAACCACCACAAGCCTTTATTACTGCAGAGTTAATTCTTGACATTATTTCTAAAATAAGTTGGTGAAAGTGATTTCCAGGCATCCTGCATGCATTTAAACAGATTTGTTTATTTTGGGGAAGTTTATTTAAATCTGTACGATCAATTTCTTTAAAGGCTAGTTCCATTGAAGAAAGATCCGATTACTGAGGGGATGGAGGTCAAGTAATAATTTTCAAAATCCGTAGTTTTCCTTTGATTCCAGATGATTTGGATATAATTCTGAGCTATGCTGTGGACCGTTGTTTTTTTTTGGAAAATAAAAGTCTGTCAATAATGCGGCGACTAGAAGAGATAACATTATTGAATGATATCGTACCTTCCGCATTATGCCTTTGATTTGTATAATGTATCCAGCTATCTCTCCTTCAATTAATCCCAAACTATTACAGATCCATCTTCATGCTTTACAGTTGGAACAACGCAATTTTCACCCCTTCTTTCAGAAGGATTCCGTCTGACAAACATTCTGCTGTTTGCTTCAAAACAGTTCAAATTTGGGTTCGTCTGTCCATAATACTTTTTATAATCATCTAAAGTTCATTCTTATTCGTATTAATTTATTCTCTTTCTTTTAACAGGTGTTTCTTAACTGCCACACCACCTTTAAGTACAGCAGAATAAGGTCGTCTCCAAACAGTATGTGGGGTATATGCGAAAGAGGAAAAAAAAAGAAAAGTGTCATGAACATCTTCTCTAGAAAAGTATTTCGTGTTGCTGACGTTCAGATTGTGCGGTGTGACATTAGTGGCGAGAGGTCAGGTGTGGTCGATTGGAAAAGAAGAGGGCAGAAACGCGCTGTTGTCGAGCGAGAGTCTCACTCCTTCCCGAACCCCAGAACCGAATCCTGATTGTAACCTTAGACAGCAGTAATAAATACTGAATAGTTCCGAGTAGAATTCATTTCCATTGTTAATTTCAGAGCGTTTGTTTGTATTTGTTTTTGTTTTTTTTGGGGGGGTAGAGGAGGAGGGGGGTTCTTGCTATTTCTTTTGCTAGATATAAGCAAGTGTTTTTATTCTCTACAGTCGATGTTACATTTTTTTGTCAATATTTAACTGAGTTTCACGAAGTCGTTGAAAGCAAAAATGCACGCCATATTAAAATAGTTTATTTTATTATTTTTATTTTTATTTTTTTATTATTTTTTATAACATGTTCGAACGAATTTAAACCTAGACTCTTTTTTTTCAATGCTAATCTATTTCTCTCCCTTTTAATTACATTTTCACGCTAAACAAGGCAAAGTGCCACTTTGATGTAGGGGGCTACTATCAGGGACATAAGTTTTAGGGATATTATGAGGGTAGTTTGGCAGAAAGATGTCTGTTAATATTACACTTGAACGTACAGTTGAGGAAGCAGGAACGCGGAAAGGAATTCCAAATAAGCAGTTCTGGGGAAGGAACAATTAGAGTACAGGACTTTCTTTCATCTAGGGATCTCTACAGTGTAGAGGTGAGACTTGTTGCTTGTATAGTTTTTCGAGGGTATTTACATCGAGGAGGTACAAGGGCTTGTACTTCGTCGGAACGTCCACCATTAAAATACTTGTAAAACGGCAGAGGAATGCAACATTACGTCAATATATTGTTAGATGGTTTCCATGAATTTTATTTACAAAAGCTTTAAAGAAAAACGAAGGTAAGATTGTCAGTTACTAATTGGAAGTGGAAGCTAGTAGTGTAAAAACATTAGAGTTCCATTCTATGAGACAAGGTTTCGTTTAAGAAAAGCTACCATCTCGAACATATCAAATGAATCTGAGAATTGGAAACTTGGAGGAACTCTTGTACAAAACCAAAATAAAATCAAAGACAGGAACCCATGATTCTACTAGCTAAGATACTTGTGTGTAAATAAAATGGATTTAATTAGTCAGAACCAAGGTCTGTACGAACAGAGCACTCGCCGGAGAACACGGACTTGTTTCCCATCGATACGCAAAAAAGTAAGAAATAAAAAAAAATACACTCGACAATTTCTAAGCATGGCATCCACACTACTTATCTAGCTATGCCTAGGATCGTCAGAAATACAAGTCGTATTTGCCTGTGCCACAAAAGGCCTCATTGTAGTTAACAAATGCTACAATTGCCAAATACTCAGGTGCAATTTGACCCATAATCTCGTTAACATGTCCCCAAAACTCACAATACGTGCTGGTCTTAAATAAGGCGTGCTCAACCATTTCATTATTTATCTCGTGCAGCTCAAATAAATAGTTTGTCTAACACTTTGGGTTTGTAGAAATTCCCATTCAGAAAGCGCACCGCGAACGAACCAACCCCCTGGTAAGAGATAACTTTACATTATCTAGCTTACTGTTTCTGTTGTTCTGTCTTTGTTTTGGCTGAAGCTATGAAGAAGCATCGTCCTTCCTTATTTAGCGACCGTTTCATAGACCTTCCTTGTTGTCGGTCCCACCAATTCTGCTGTATAAAAATCCGCTGAATCCCAGCCTGGCTTTTCCTTCGATATTAGTTGTCGACAGAGATGTAATACGTCTTTAAGGATCTTCCACCAATCCTGGTGCGGTTTTTATTATTTTACCATCCTTAAGGTCAACATGTAAAGAAGAAAATCCTCTGTATATTGATGGCTTGGACTAAGACCTACATGGTGTTTTCATTCATAGGATTTGGTATTGGTCCGGGATATGTGTCCCTGATACTGCTTGATGAGATTGTTGCCCGGCCGGTATTGTTTCATCTATGTAACTTTGTCACATATTCTGTGTAAAAGTGAGACGCGGGGAATAAATCTAAAAAAAAAAACCTTAATGTTGCTCATATTTTTACTTCACTTCAATAAATGAATGTGTAGGTGTCGTTTTTTTTTTTGCGACTACCTTCGTTATAGCTCTTGAAAATCTTGCTTATGCCGGCTTTTTATTTTTATTACTCCAGGGTTTGGGGATTGGACTATAGAACAAGTATTGGAACCGATTCAGTGATTACACGTGTTGATATAATTTTCAGCAAGTTTCAAAAGATTCAGGAGATATTTCCATCCGGACTCAAGTTTATTGCCCGGTAGGACTCTTTTCTTGGAGACATTGTCCTGCCGTCCTGGGATATCTCTCCGTCCTGGGCTACTTAGGGCACAGCCATAAGAAGTAGTACTCAAAGTATTGCGACACATCCGTTCTTAATATTAAAATATTTTTCTTTTCAGTGAGCTCTCCTTTAGCCTCAGATTAACAGGAAGATCTGTCCTATTCTATAAATATGTTTGATAGTGGTACATAAGGACATGTGATACTGACCCGGCAGACTAGGAATTCATGTCTGAAAATCGAACCCGTTGAAAAGGTGCAGTTGAAACGAGCAAAACAGAGGACTGCAGTTGAGAAAGAAGAGAGAGCACATACAACAGAGGGCTGAAACAGAGAACTCAAAGCCAAACGCTGCATATATATGCGGCATCTGCAACAGACACTCTCGATGCAGGATAGACTTGCACAGTCACAACAACGGACTAATCTGTTCAGCATAATTCTATTGTCTTCTGAAATCGGGTACCAACAAATATTTTGGAGTCAGATCGCACTGAGGATAAAACCTTCCTCCTTCAGAATGGTGTAACTTTACAACTAAATTTTATAATATATACACTACGCCACAGGTCCATACCTAGTACATTTAGTACTTAGTAAAATCCAGTTGTAAAGTTACACCTTTTTGAAGGTTGAAGGTTCGATCTTTAGTGTAGGCGACATTAAAAAATTCAACATATCCGCAGTAGTAGTTGACGGAACAAGCGCATGCTACTCCTGCGGATTAAAGAAAGGGTTCGGTTCGGAATTCCGCACAGATTGCCGAACTCCACAGAAATACACTTGAATCCGACAAAAGAGACCGGAAGAAGTTCAGAGATTACATCGGTCGAAATATTGCAAAAATAACATTCAAGATAGGAACGGTAGTCCGTAGAATTCAAATAATACTATTATATAACTGTATGTGGGCAATGTAATGTTGGATTAGTGTCGATCAATACGCTGATAATTTACTGTTTCTATTTATTTTCAGGTTCAATATGAATGCGTTGATAATTAAATATAACAGTCAATTGAATATAACAATGGCTGGCATTCGAGAAATAATAAACCTTTTCAAATATTAATTTATGCTAGGCTATAATTCAATTCAGCCGTCAAAAAGATGAGGACAGCATTCGCTGAAAGGGCTATAATTGTATAACGTGTTCAGAATTGGTTCGATAAGTTCAAATCTGTCTATATGGATATCGATAATGAACCCCCAAGCGAATCTAAAACCCAGTCTTGAGGATGATAAATTATAAGAAGTACTGATAAACTACCAACTACGCTTCGATAACTAGCTAAATGTTTTGTCTTCTTCAAGCGGCAATCATATACTGTTATTTCAAATGAAAAGACGGAACGAGCAATAGTAACAATAATAATGGAAATGCAATGTGCATATTTTATCTTTTGTCTGATTTTAGTTTTCAACTCTTTTTTAAAAGCTACTTTGTTTTTATTTTAGATGTCAGTGACGTCTCAATAGCATTGACCATAATAGAGATTAATAAAGATAACTTCCAATCATTTAGTGTTTTACGATTTGGGAGAAATAGGGGAGTACAGCAAAACACCCGGATACGGTGGCCTTATGATACGTTTTTTTTGTTCAGGTTACGATGTGGAAGACAATGTTTTTCCCGCCTCTGGCTGCGATGTTTTCCACGCCTTGCGGTGTTATTTCGAATGTTATTTGATTATATACATGTATCTTATATACTGTACTATATTTTTATACTAATTTTTAATGCAGTATCCGGGGTTCTGCTGTTTTGGGAGAGGTGGTATACAGTATGCATAATATTTAGGTGGGTCTTTTTTAATGAGGACAATTTATCTCAAACATGTTCCTAATTATTAACTACTGCTAAATTAGGGAAGGATTTTACGAGCTAATCCGTTACTGATTCTTTTTTGAGCGCTTTTATTCTCATCTTCATAGTTGTGCTTGTTCACCAAGTTTCGGCTAACTCATCCTCTAGCCTTCTTCAGGTGATTAACCGTTACAGGATAATAATATTGCGTTTGGTAATTGTACCCCAGTAAATCTATGAAGATGAGGATAACAGTCCGCAAAATTGAATGAATACACAAATGAATCTTCTCAAAGGATTCAAATGAAAATAATATACAATACTTTTCGGTACGGATCTGAAAATGGAAAGTCAGATTAAAGCGAAACTTTGATTCATAATAGCAAAAACTTCAACCTTGATCGCCTTTCGGGGCCCTTGGTGCAGTGGATATAAGCGTTCAGTCTCTACGGTAACGAAGATGAGGAAAACAGTCTGCAAAAAATATCAATACACAAATTACTTATCTCAAACGATCCCAATAAAAATAATATACAACACTAACCGATTACATATCATTTTTCCTGAAAACGTCAGTTTAAACTTGTACTATTTAATCTCGAGTGCAATGTTTTTGGTTTAACTGCTTCAAGTATAGAATTCTATTTCAAAAATACCCTCAAGCAAATATTGCTACACTTTAAAGTAATCCTTTAAATTAGCACCTAATTATAAAAAAAATAATAATAAATAATTGCAATAGCTGAATAAGGAATGTATGGAATTTTAACTTGTTCATTTATGAGAAAAAAAAAATTGACTGACGCATGAGAAATTAGCATAAATGGGAAGAACAGATGTACATAAATCAATGGTAGAATTCTAAGAAAATGACCTCCAGACTATAGTGGAATCGGGCCGCAAATGGATAACATTTTATGTAGTAAAACTACGTTGCTCTCCTTTCAAAATTACAAGACGCCTCTCCAATCCCCTATATCCATGACAAATAGCACCCTACCTGAGAATTCTACACTCAAACCCATCGGCTTAACATTTGTGAGCAATATGACCTCGAACAAATACATAGAGGACATTGCAAAGGCTACTGCAAAGAAGGTGGGATCCCTCTATCGAGCTAGAAGTCTACTCACACCTGAGAGTATTCTGTACCTTTACAAGGCCATCATTCCCCCATGCATGGAGTATTGTTGCCACATCTGGGCTGGTGCATCTACCACTAGTCTCTTAGATAAAGTCCAAAAGTGAGTTGTCAATCGGTTTACTTTATCAACTAAGCTCCAGACCCTGTTGTTTCACTTATACCCCGTCGAAGTACATATTCCCGACAAACCCGATTAGCAATAAGATCTCACCCTTTCACTGTTGTTGTCCCTAAATGACAGAAGGCTTTTTATTCTAACAGTTTCTTCCCTCGAACAGCTAGACTTTCCCTTCTACTTCCCTGGCTGTACTGATATGCAGAAGTATAAATGTAATATAAACAAATATCTTGTTAATCTTTCCTAGACATGGCACCAAATAGTAGCACTTTACGTCCAAGTGGCGATGTGCTTTATAAGGAGTGAACATGAAAAAAAGAACAGGTTCAAGAAAAATTGGGGCAGTGGAAGTAGGACTTTTATTGTGCACGTGGGTGGGATTATTCTCATACATAATAGGACATAAGTCAGCTAATAAACGGAATTCTGACTTTTTTAGATGAGGTATGAATGTTTGTATTGTTTAGATTAATCAGAATATTGTTCTTATCTTGGGTGACATTGGCACGACGTTTCGGTCGTTGAAACCTACAGTCTTGCTTCCATGTTTTTCGGGTCCATGTTTTGAAGGATCAGGCTGTTACTTGAGATCACATCACTTGGGGAAGGTAAACAATTCCTCATAAAAGCCAGTGTACGTTGGCCATAGCGAGGAGATCTTATTTGTACTGTGAATATTATGTGATTTGGATTATTTTGTCAAGGTTTACTTGTAGCAAAAAGCATCCTCCTGCATAGTTGTCCTGACAAACCTCTGGGCAGAGAAACTTTAGACACTTGAACGTCCAGTAGGCATTCAAGTTCTGCCCGTAGACATTCAAATTTTATAGAATGCATGGTATAATGAATGTCAACAATCGATATCATATTTTTTCATGATTTATATTACTCGTAAAATATCGGTGGTAAGAAAGGTGTACAGACAAAACTGTTAAACTCGTTCGCTTAGTTTTGTAAACTTTTCAAGAGATGAAAAATGGCCAAGCTATTCCATGACGAGATGATCCGTTATTTCGAGAGGACATACGCAATGAGGATGTAACATAATCAAATTTATATAAATTTGTAAACAATGAATGAGTGCGCGCATATATATGTGCGTGCGTGTGTGTGAGTGTGTTATTTTTATATTTGTTTATGTGTTAGTTTTTATTTTATATTTTTATTTATATTAAAATTATATAAGGATATATAGAATCGCTATCCAAGATCCAAATTCATATTTTATTCTTTGATTGTTATATTTCCTATAATGAGGGCTAAACTGTAGAATCCTTTTCTCTGCTTGATGGTGTTGATATTTAAAATGAGTGTAGATTCTGAACGCCATCGTTCAGCTATACCCGGAATATCTATATCTTAGACGTTTGGCGAGATAATTTACAGGCGCTGCTCCCGTGGGTCGATCGGTAGAACTGCTGACTGTCAACGCGATGGTTCTGGGGTCAATCCTCGGCTTGGGAGAGATGCTAGTTTAGCAGCACTGATGAGTGGTTATACAACGAAACAGGAGTGTATGTCGATGATTACAAATATATATATATGCATTACAATAGGAAAATGCGAACAGGAAAAGTAATATGGTTAAGCTTAAACATGGAAAAGTAAGGGACTAGTTATTAAAGTTGGAAAAGAAAAGGACACGATATTCTAGTAAAAGATATAATAAATTTATAACTTTAATATTGCAGCATTAAGAATTGATTATATAATGTAATAAATGGAATTTAAAATATTCTTTATGCTGCAATATTTTAAGTTATAAATTTATTATATTTTTTAAAAGAGTATCTTGTACTTTTCTTTTTCAGTTTTAACAACTAGTCCTTTACTTTTCCATGTTTAAGCTTAGCCATATTACATTTTAATGCTCGCAGTTTTCTATTGTAATCTATGATTTTTCAAGGCTTCTAGTAAATTCATTTGATCTTTGTTTAATTTCAGTCTTATTTGCTTTGCCTCCAAAAACATAAAATACACGTATGTATCAACAATGTACGGCACTCGTCTGCTTTCAATAAAATCACCCAATTATCTCCATTTCGTTCTTTCATTCTCTCTGTTTCACTTGTTAATTCTCTTTTCGCGAGAGCGGTGAATTATTAGCCAAATTATGAGCTTACGACAAGTGGTTGCTATGGAAACCAGTCATAGAAAGCGTTGCTCACCTCCTTACGTTTTTTTTACGATTTTGAACACCACTAAATTCACGATCACTTTCGTTTTACTGAACGAAAATTTTTTTTTTTTCAAAATATAGCTGAGAATGGTGATCTATAAACTGTAATAATTATTTGAAATTTCGTCGAAAATGAGTGAGCGGTGAAACTTTAAAGCAATTCTAAATGACTAAAACTGCCACTTCACAATATATTCAAACACTGCCGTGTTTGAACGATATATGTTTTTATTACACAGTGATCACCACTTGTCAAGGCCCGGAAGACACTCAGGGATAAGGGTTATTGCAAGTACTTTACGTTAGTGTGGAGATTTGATGAAGTGTTTTCTTAAGGGGGCGGTTAATTAGGAATTTGTTAACGTTGGACTTGAAGACATCCAAGTTGTAGTCCGGTGGGAAGCAGGCAGACGGAACAGAGTTCCACAGGCGTGCAGTTCTAAGAAAGAAGCTTTGTTCATGGAATCCGCGTTTTGATTTAGACACAGATATAGAGTGGGGGAAATTTTTCACAGTGGATTCAGCTAGACGGGTGTTTTTCGTGAAAGATTGGCGAGGGGGGAACCAGAGATTGGAGTTCAGACGAGCACCTGCCATGGAAATAACGATAAAACAAGAATAGGCTCGCAACGTCTCTTCTGTGGGAGAGAGGTTGCAGGGTAGAGAAAGGGGCATCCCCCACTAAGCCACGAAGTCTATTTTGTACTCTGTCAAGGCAGGATAGGCTGTTTTTAGCAGCTCCTGCCCAGATATGGCAACAGTATTCCGTCCTTGGACGTACTTGGCTTTTATATAGATAGAGAATTGTATCAGTAGTGAGATATCTTCTGGAGCGGTAGAAGGATCCCACCATCTTTCCAGCGACCTTGGCAACAGACTTGATGTACGTGTTCCATTTCAGATCAGGAGTAAAGGTCAAACCCAGAAGCTTTTCAAAACACAGAGCCTCACCCAGACGAGAGCCATCAATCACAATTGATGCCAGATGGGGATCAGAGCGTTGATGATGTAAGGATAGGAGTTTGGTTTTGGATGCATTAAAGGTAACCAGCCACATCTTCCCCCACTGAACCACGCGCTCAAGATCAGAGGAGAGAGAATCAGAGAGAACTTTGTCATTTACAGCCTTTGGTGTGTTGCCGTAGATGGTCGTGTCATCAGCATAGATGTCAACGAATGATTTAAGTATGTGTTTAGGGAGGTAATTGATGTAGATCAGGAAGAGAGTTGGGTCCAGGATTGACCCCTGAGGGACTCCAGCGTTTATATTGCAGGCCTCCGATGTTTGTCCATCTACCACTACCCTTATGAGCCTATCGGAGAGAAATGATTTAATGATTGAGAAAACATTTCCAGTTATACCGTAGCTGGAAATCTTGTGAAGTAGACCCTTATGCCATACCTTGTCGAAGGCCTTTGATATGTCAACAGCAATTGCCCTAGAAAGGAAGCCTTTGTCAAGAGATTCACTAATCCTGTGAGATATAACCGTCAGCACATCTGCGGTAGATCTTGCAGAGCGGAAACCATATTGTGTGTCACTAAGAAGGTTATTCCTGCTGAGATGGTTGACTATTTCTCTATTTAATATGGATTCCAGCAACTTACTCATAACACACAGGAGACTTATTGGTCTGTACTGAGAGGGAGATGACTTATCACCTGAATTCTTAAATACAGGGCAAACTGATGAGGTCTTCCAGGGAGTCGGAAAGCACTTCTCCTTAAGGCAGCGCTTAAACAGTTTCGTAATACGGGAGCAAGTTCTAGTTGAAGCTTTTTTAACACTATAATTGGGATACCGTCAGGGCCAGTTGCTTTACTGGAATCTAGGTTCTTGATTAGCTTGGCAACCTCATGCACGGATATTTGTATGTTACCTAGCTTGTTCTGTGTTATAGGAGGAAATATGGGGAGTTGATGGCCTTCGTCGCATAGGGTTGAATTAGCTGCAAAGTTCTTTGCAGATAGTTTGGCCTTGTCTGACGCTGACGAGATGACCTCTGGTCCATTGATAATGGTTGGGATAGAATGCACACTTCTGTTCAGGATCCTATTTGTTATTTGCCAAAACTGGTGGGAACCAAGCCGCTGATCAGCTACCTTGGATTTAACAGACTGGGCATATTGCTCTCTTGCATTTTTTATTACTCTTTTATAGTGGTTGCTGGCAGTCCTGAAAGCAGCTTTATTCTCAGTGCATCTATTACGTTGGTAGCTATGGAAAAAGTGATTTCTGTGCGCGATAGCAGCAGCACATTCTGGTGAGAACCATGGCTGGCTGTTAGGTTTTTGTTGGAATTTTTTAGATGGTATGAATTGGTCTATACCTACAATTAATCATTCGGTCAGATCTGATACTATAGAAGACACTTTCTTTTTAAACATGGAGTACAGAGGTAAATCAGATATGAATGTACGGAAGCTATCCCAGTCAGCCATAGAGTATCGGTATACAGTACGGTGGAGGGGTACGTCTGGGGGCTTCTTACATTTCGTTTTTATCTTAACTGATACGACGGAGTGGTCGGAGGAGAATGAACGGAACATGAACATAGCTCAGGGGAAGTTGAGAGAAAAAGGTCTAGGAGGCTTGCATATTGACCGGGTGTATGGGGCACACGGGTGGGTTCGCGAACAATCTGAGTGAGGTCATAAGCAATGGCAAAATCATAACAAAACCTCCCCTCATCGTCTGTCTTATTTGAATGGGTCAGCCATTCCACGTTATGGACGTTAAAGTCACCACAGATGTGGATGATAGCCGAGGGATGTGCAGACAGTATGTGATCTATTTTCTCAGATATACTCTTAAAGATAGTAACTCTGCTGTTGGGCCGACAGAGGGCAAATATAAATGCAGTGGTGTTAGCAAGTGCAACCCTGAAGCACATATAGGGTAAATTAGGATTTTTCTAGAGATATCCCTGCCACACGGGAAGCCATCCTGTATGTAGGCACATATTCCATGCCCATGGCGATCTTGGGGGTCAGATTTAGCTGTTAAATTAGAGTATCCGTTAATTATGAACTCATCTAGGGAAGTGGTCGGCCCTATTCCAGTTTTACTTAGAAATAATAAGTTCGGTTTCGTCTCCTGTAATTGGGTTTCAACCTCTGGAAGGTTTGAACGTAGATCCCTGATGTTGGAGAAGGAGACCTGGTAGTAGGGTCTACGTTGGAAGATGGGGGTCTAGGTTTAATCGAGTTTTTATTCTGGAGATATTTCATGTTGAGGTTTTGGGATTTAGGGAATAGGTAGGCATACTTGGTTACAGAGTACATAACAGAGAGGGAAAGTAAGAGAGAAAAAGACAGGAATTTTTTTTGTAGCACACGAAAAGGTAAAGCCGTAACAATTACCCACTAGTATGGCATCGAGAGGCCCCACCAGAGACTACTGCATGGTCCAGATCCACTCACCAAATGGCAATACAGCAGTCGCAGTACTTTGCGCCTTCTGATAAGACAGACTCCTTAGTGGTTAATCCAAGGTTCGGGTCCCTGATTATCAGGTGGATAACGGATATATATATATATATATATATATATATATATATATATATATATATATATATATATAATTACAACAGTAATGTTTAAATACATACAGAGACTACCATTTCATCCTTTCGGGAATTATCAGTAAAGGGTGACACGATTACTACCGGTCGGAAGATTCGAACCTGGCCATGAAACCACCTCAGACTCCATTAGCAAGGAATAAACTTCACGGCCAATCTCAGCCGCGAGAAATACCGTTAAAATTAGTACATTTATATTTTTAAATGTTGTAACATCCGGCCATAGTGACCTAATTATTATGATATCATGATCTATGCATGCGGGCTTAGGTGAGCGACATTTTATTTCAACTTTAAAGTGCAATATATATATATATATATATATATATATATATATATATATATATATATATATATTATTCAGTATACAATTTGCTTATATATACGAAATATATACATTTTGAAAATATATTTAGGATTTACCAGTTACATGCTATTTTCATTAACAATGCTTTTCTATTCTTTTGTTTTATAGTATTAGTGGAGCGTGCTATTAGAGCGAATACAATTAAACGGCGTGTAGATATATTTTTTTTTTTTTTTACTCAAGTGGTCAGTGCTTGTCAGGGCCTGGATCCAACTTTAGAATAATGTTTAAGTATTATGTAATGTTGAGACAACATGATCAGTAATCGTGGAACTTAGCGACGGCTACATTATTTAAGAGGGCAGATCAGCAGGAATCATATTAGTATTTAAAATGACCAGACTAATGTCTATAGGAGAAGCAAAAATCTTTTAGAGGCTGTTTTTGTCTTCTAAAATAAAACACAAAACTCATATGTAAAACCTTTGATTGATTTCTTAATAAAGAAGAAACAATATTTGCTTTTGACATTTCTGAATCATTGTATCTGCTAAAGTACTGCCAGTAATAATATGTAACATTAACAATCATGAGTTAGGTCCTGGATATGACCTTAAACAACATCCGATGGGGAGGCCCCAACTTGCGGGCTTTGGGAAGTGTGGAGCCACCCCTTAATTACCATTGCTCCCAGGTCCACTCTGACTTGGAGTGGTAGTACCTGTTAGAGTCCCAACTATGGGTTAAATAAAAAATGACTTGAAAAAAAACAAATATATCATAATTAAATAATATTTTTCTTCAAACTCACTGGATTTTGCATTAAATAACCTAAAAAAAAAGGTTGATATGCCGTAAAACAAAAATCTAGTATATGCATACATATATATATATATATATATATATATAATCTCTATAGCTCAGTTGTAATATATATATATATATATATATATATATATATATATATATATATATATATATATATGAATAAGAAATGTAAAAATACCAGCGGTGGTTGACGTTATGTTTTGAGAATAATAGAAAAACCGAATGAAATTATTAAAATAATCAACGTTTCGTCCTTATTTCATAGGACATCTTCAGGATATTGAAGTAAAAATGCAAAGAAAAGAAAAAGTCATAGATCGTACGAAAAAGAGAACAGTTTTTGAATCCTACCCATGTCGGGAAGGACAAACATATGTGTGCGTATGGGAAGGTTGGGTTGTTCGATGTCTATATATACACTTTTAAAAATGCGTTAAAATAAATATGTACATTTTTTTCTCCTGTAAACTTATTCATTTTGTTGAAATATTTAAGGAAAAACGGTTAGCCAGGATCTGTTTTGATATTTTGTTCTTTGATTATTATTTTCCCTATGCTAGGGGTTAAATGGTAGAAGCCTTTTCTTTGCATAATAGTATTAGTATTCAATATTAGTGCTGATTCTAAAAGTCTTCTTTTAGCTCTATCTATCACGTATTTAATAATTTTCGCTTGATCTAAATTAAATGAGTGATCGTGTTCTGCACAATGGCAAAAGAGTGCATTTAGGGCTCCACATATTTTAGATATATAGATGACATTCTTATTTTTCGATATATAGATGACATTCTTATTTTTCTCCCTAAAAACACACAAATAGAACAAATTAGAAATAAATTAAATTCAGTGGAACCATCTATAAAATTTACGCATGAATCCGAACAAGACCACTCCCTAGCTTGTCTAGACATACTCCTCATCAGATCAGAAACCGATCCGAGTTTCAAAGTACATAGAAAGACCACACACAAAAACGATTATATTCATTACTACTCGCACCACAATGATCAAATAAAGACTGGCATGATTATTGGTTTTTTCTTGCGTGCCTTTAGAATATGCAGTCCCCAATATCTTAATGATGAATTTCAATATATTACGAATGTTTTAAGAAAACTACAGTATCCATCATATTTCATTTCTTACGCAAAGAAAAAAGCTACGAAAATACACTATAACATAAACAGACAGAAAAATAAAACAAATACCTCACTATTAAACAGACATCTTTTCATTCCCACCCATACCAAAAATACAAAAATCTACGACACTCTTAATAAACTTGGTTTTCACTTGATACAAACAACTTCCTCAACAATAAAACAGACATTAAAAACTACGAAGCACTCTCCCAAAACCTTCACATCCGATGCCGGTATATATTCCATCCAATGTAACAACTGTCAACAAGCGTACATAGGTGAAACACAGCGAAAATTGAAATTAAGACTTAACGAACACAGAAGAGATATAAGGAATGGTAACGCCCTAAATGCACTCTTTTGCCATTGTGCAGAACACGATCACTCATTCAATTTAGATCAAGCGAAAATTATTAAATACGTGATAGATAGAGCTAAAAGAAGACTTTTAGAATCAGCACTAATATTAAATACTAATACTATTACGCAAAGAAATGGCTTCTACAACCATTTAACCCCTAGCATAGGGAAAATAATAATTAAAGAACAAAATATCAAAACAGATTCTGGCTAACCATTTTTCCTTAAATATTTCAACAAAATGAATAAGTTTACAGGAGAAAAAAATGTACATATTTATTTTAACGCATTTTTAAAAGTGTATATATAGACATTGAACAACCTAACCTTCCCATACGCACACATATGTTTGTCCTTCCCGACATGGGTAGGATTCAAAAACTGTTCTCTTTTTCGTACGATCTATGACTTTTTCTTTTCTTTGCATTTTTACTTCAATATCCTGAAGATGTCCTATGAAATAAGGACGCAACGTTGATTATTTTAATAATTTCATTCGGTTTTTCTATTGTTCCTAAAACATATATATATATATATATATATATATATATATATATATATATTGTTCTAACAAAAAACCAAGACCTCAAAGAATGGGTTGATAGCAACAAATAGTGTATTTCATATTATATATAAATTAAAAAAAAAATACTTTGCAAGGATGCGATATAGGTAAAATACTTTCGCTTAGTTTCTTTTCCTTATAAGGGAGATGGTTTCCATAATGTTTTATTGTTAAAGTGTTTTTTATTCAATAAGTCTAAAGAAAGGCTGTTCTCGTGAAAATTTTCAAAAGTCACAATGTTTGGATTTGTCCGAATAGTCTTGAAACAATTGTAACTAACGATGAAATGCACTATTTGTTGCAATCAATCTATTCTTTGAAGTCTTGGTTTTTGTTAAAACAACATATGCATGCTCAGTTATGAAATATGATAATTTTGTAGCTTACAGTGTAAGTCATCTCTTTTTAGCTTAAAATTTATTGGTATATGAACGATTAATGAATTATATAAACCCAGTAAAATAGGGTCTACTACAAATAAGACTATATATATATATATATATATATATATATATATATATATATATATATATATATATGAGCAAACAGTTAATGAAATATGTTAAAAAACACTTTGAAATGAGTTAAAAACATATTTAATCTGAAAAGGAAATATATATATATATATATATATATATATATATATATATATATATATATATAAGTTCTATGGCTCCTTTGTAGTTTCATTAAATACTTTGCAAGAAGAACTCGATTCCGCATTTTGCTATTTCCTATGCTCTGATGAGAAGGAAAGTATTTCTTTCTAAACTCCGCAGATTAAGGACAATTCAATTACTTTGTGTCTCCTTTTTGAAAATTAAATATGTTTTTAAATCTTCTTAAAGTGTTTTAACATGTTTTATTAATTCTCTGTTCTTATTAAAAGCTATATTTCCTATTTGGTTTTCTTGAGCTTTTACATCTGGTTAGGATTATTTTACTAATATTAAGTCTTTAATATTTATAATATATTTTAAGTTTGCTATTTTGGATTATCTCCGTAAACTTTATTGTAATTTTCTTATTTATATATATATATATATATATATATATATATATATATATATATATATATATATATATATAGAGAGAGAGAGAGAGAGAGAGAGAGAGAGAGAGAGAAAGGGAGAGAAGGGGAGAGAAAATATAAAACAGCCAAATTTATGTAAATCGCATTTATTAAAGTACAAACAAGTCACACGTTATTTCTTTGACTTTTTTTTATCTGTTGACTTTAGTTTGCATTTTTCTCACAAGTCATATTAAATTGGTGGTTGATTTTCCCACTATTGAAAATATGACAGACAGTTTGCAATTGAATTTTGACAAGTGTATATTGTGAAGGGGTGAAGATAACTGCCGCAGTAAAAAAAAAAGAACAAAGATTGAATATTCGACATCTCGTCTACTTTTTTTGCGCCTTTCTCTATGTTATGAAAAACGTCCGCAAATAATGTATTGATAATTTTTTACTGATAAAGTTATCTCCCTTACAAAATCTTTAGTTGCTCGGTTAAACCAATTAGCTCCATGAGAATTTTTTTTATTATAGAACAATACAATATACATTTGAGGAATTAACTTGGAAATTAAGCTTCACATAATAAAAAAGTGGTTAGACAGCTATATATATCTACCAGACTATCCATTCACGTGTAATCACCTTTTTCTTCACCATATTCCCTCTGCTTCACTTTTTGTTATCAAGTAAGATCTTTGACTTACTTGTTGTTACATCAAATACTTTTGCATGCAAAATCCGATCCTGCATTTTGCTAATTCCTACCCTCTGATGAGAAGGAAAGTATTTCTCCGGAACTCCGCGGATTAAGAACTATCCACTTATCAAGTGTTTCCTTTTAAGATTAAAAATGTTTTTAACTCTTTTTCAAAGTGTTTTTTACCATGTTTTATTAACTGTTTGCTCGTATTATAAGCTCTAACTCCTATTTGCTTTTATCGAGCTTTTACATCTGGTTGAGATAACTTTATAAATATTAATTCTTTAAAATTTATATTATACTTTAATTTTACCATCTTGGATCATTTTGGTAAATTTAATTGTAATTTTTATTTTATTTTATATATCTATATATAGATATCTATATCTATATATATATATATATATATATATATATATATATAAGTTTATAGTGGGACTTCGGTATACTGATGCTGAACGCGGCCACCTACATAAAATGACTAAATAAAACCTTTCTGCCAGTATACCGGGCTAGGGTAGTGCTCGATAAACAGTGTTGCAATTTAGAGGTTTTATATATAAAAGAGATAAAAACTATTTTAAGGTCGGATTTATTCGATTTTTATACTTATCGGTTGAATTTCTGTGCACAACATATCTAAGAACACTACCAGATATATAAATTAGCTTCGTGTGAAATTTGCAAAAGATAGGTTCAGCCGTTTCGAAACCTGTGAGAAAGAAAATAACACACACAGTGACTTTTATATAATATAATATAATATATATAATATAATATATATAATATAATATATATAATATATAATATAATATATATATAATATATATAATACAATATAATATATAATATAATATATATATAATATAATGTATTATAATATATATATATATAATATAATATATATAGTATAATATAATATTATAGTATATTAATGCTCAATTAGGAAATATGATAATTTTGTAGCTTACTCCTTAAGTCAACTCTTTTTAGCTTAAAAATCATATGTATATGAAAATTTACTGAATTTCACGAACTCAGTATATCACATATAAGTCTATAATATAATATATATTATAATATATATAATATATATAATATAATACAATATATATAATACATATATATAATATAATATAACATATATATAATATAATATATAATATATATAATATATAATATAATATAATATATATATATAATATATATAATATAATATATAATATATATAGAATATAATATATAATATAATATAATATAATATATAATATATATAGAATATAATATAATATATAATATAATATAATATAATATATAATATAATATAGTATATATAATAGTAGGGATAGAGATAGAAAGAGAGATAGATCCGTAGTAATTTAGAAATCCATTTATAATTTTTATGACTATGGTTGAAATAGTAGAGTAAACTCGACACTAACATCCAATTAAAGCAACTAATGTAATGAAAAGATAACTGCGTATTAATTCATCTTACGATTATCGTAGACCTGTTACCAATCGTTAACATTTCACCTCGCCACAGGAGACAAGCATTTTCAGTCCTCTATAATATATTGCGCAATTCCCGCATCAATACCAAATATTCATCGGCTTGGCAATCATTCACAGGGTATCCATTGCTGCCATCGACAGAACGTGGTACAGACTGAAATGATATCTTTATATTTGTTGATTGGTTTATTTTGAATTTGATCAACAAATCCTGGGGTGATATCGCTATTGAACCTAGTCAATTGCGTTGCGGAGGAGAGTGTATTCCTTGGCGATATTCAACGCCAAGTTAGTTATTATATTTGGCCAGACAGAATAAACATAAAGTGGGCGAAAGATGACAAGCGTGAAATCTTTCACTCAATCTAGTTAGTTCGAAATGGATGGACAATGGTTGGATCAGAGGCAGAAAAACACTCTTTTTTCAAAGTTGTTTTTACAGCGCACATACACACACACACACACACACATACATATAGACATTTAATCCACGCATAAGACACCTCGTTAATCTATTTACGCTGTTATAATAATAGCCGTTGTGCATCTGCATATTCATGTCAGTAACTTCTGCTGAGTCATTTTATCAATTGAAGATTGTGTGTTCTCTCCCGACGCACAATCTAACAATACTGCAGTCATATGTTTTTACACGTGAGATAATGTATATGTGTATATATATATATATATATATATATATCTGTGTGTGTATGTGTGTGTGTTATATAATTCGTTGTTGGCGTTTTTAACGGTATTAACAATTTGAAACGTGGTTATTTTTATTTTTTCTGCTAACTTAACGGTTTGAAAAATATTTGCTTTTCTTATTATATATATATATATATATATATATATATATGCGTTTTATCTTTTATTACCGTATCTTTCTGTTAAGTTACATTCATCCCAAAATAGCGAACATTTCTGTAAAATCTGAGGACGCTACAGACGGCCAAAAAAAACGGTCGTGTAGCCGAAACAATAATGTAACTTAACAGAAAGATATGGTAATAAAAAATAAAACGCATATTAGCTCTACAACAGTATTGAGCACTTTCTTCAGTTTTTATTAATTACCATCTCCACTATATATATATATATATATATATATATATATATATATATATATGGGGGGGGAATCGCTCTTACTTTTTAAAGGGCGTATTTATTTATTCATTTATTTTAATATTAAATATTTTTACGTCTATAAAGTATACTTATACTTATCCTAACGGCTTAAAGCGTGCCATCGGTATACATTTATACACGTAATATATATATATATATATATATATATATATATATATATATATATATATATATATATAATGATACGGGGATAGTTTAATTTAGAAAAGTAATATACAATGTATATATTGAGATAAGGCTGAAAATGAAAGATTTAACATTTAAATTAATTACATACTCAGTAAGAGCGTAAGATAAATATTAACTAAAATTATTTAAACAAACCTTTTCTATTCATAGTTTTTTCTAAGAAAATTATGCAGTTAAAAAGGAAAACGAAAAAAAGCGATATCGTTACATGTAAATAAAATGTATACGAAACTAAGGCGAATTAATAAATGAATAGCTGGATATATAAAAATAGACTAAAATCTAAAAAATGTTGTTTAGAATTTGGGGAGTAAATTAATAAATAAATCAGAGAGGAACAATAATTATTAGATAAAGAATTAAATGAATATAAAAACAGACAATTGTAGAAATATCATCTAAAAATAAGAAATACGAAAATAGGATATGTGCGCAATTTAATAGGAATCGACAAAATAAAAAAGAAAGAAAGAGAAGAAAATAATGATTTACGAGGCGATTTCAAACTGCTTGTTCTCTTAAAATAAAGATTATGAATACATTCATATTTTTTGTGACAAATATATTTTGGTGTCTGAGGTGTAGCTATTTTTGGAATATTTTTTAAATAATATAATGTTTGAATTTGTCCAAATGTTTACGAAACAATTGTAACACATGAGAAAAACACAATATGATGTATCCGGTCACTTGTTGATGTGGGTCAGTTAGTTTAAATGGAAAACAATAAAAAAAATGTATGTTTATATTTATGTTACCAATACTTATAAATGCACACTACTTTGGACTCATGTATAGTAAATGCAAATGCCAATAGTGTATCTGTTGAAGTCATTCAATTCACCTTCGCTACTTTTTATTTCTTAGGTTGACAGAGGGAAAAACATGAGGGTTTTTATTTTACTATGAAATAGTATATGAGCACGTACACACAAGCACACGCAAAAGAAATACGCGCAGTGAAATATATATTATATATATACATACATACATATATATATATATATATATATATATATATATATATATAGAGAGAGAGAGAGAGAGAGAGAGAGATGGAGAAGAATAACCTTTTTACAGAGTGTTGATTACGTAGAATAGCTGAGAGCAGTCCGTCAGATATAAATCAAGTAATAAAGTGATGTGTATCGTACACATGCACACACACGCACACACACGCACACACACACACATACGACTGCAACGACATATGCATAAAAGGAACTTGACGGCGGACGAAATAATATGTATGTTAATGACGTCATATAATAATTTTAGTAACCGTCCGTTTATAAAAAGAATCCCATTCCGGAATATGTGAATTTTCAGAGTTTACCAATCAGAATAGACGGACTTTAACAAAGGAAAATTTTTTATTTATGTATAGGAAATTAGAAAAATTATACTAGGCCTATGTTATCTTGAGCCAGTTATGGTTGATGTAATAACAGAATCTGTGGAATATCTACAATTCGTTATGGTGACAACTGGTACCAGTGAATAGTACAAAGTATTTTAAGAGAAAAATAGATGTGATTGTGATGGTGTTGCTCGTAAAATGTAATGTACTATTTTAATATCACGACTAAATATGTCTATAATTATGTTTGAAAGCAACATAAGATAGTGTATATTAGGCGAATTGTATTAAATTTGTATGTAGCACCTGTTGTTGAAAACCTACGCTAATTTCTGGGAATTTCTGCAGTCATTATATTATATATGAAGATTTCGTTGTCTAAATTTTTTCAAAAATATTATATATATATATGATATTTTGATTGCAGAAAATTCCCTCTTTATCAAGTTTAACAGATGCCCAATGCCAATTTATTGTGTCTAGACTATTAGTCACTATCTTATGTAACTTTAGAACGCCTTTTTAGACGCATTTAGTCGTTATAATGGAATCCTACATTTCATCATAGGATAAACATCATAACAATCACAATCATCTTTAGCGGAAGCACTTCTTATTTTACCCTCTAAATAACAAGTCTTCCTAATGCCCCCACTCATCATTGGGAGAATTCCTGCAATTTCGACGGATATAGGATTTCGTCCTTATTAACTGGATCATATACTCATAGACATACCATGATCTTTCCATTTCCCCATTCAAAAAATATAAGATTCTCCCGTCTCACATTCCACCAAATCTCATTGGGGGAGATGAAAATTCGTTAAATCCAGAATCTAAGTCTTATTACAAAAACAAACGTTCCAGAAACTTGCAAATATGGCGTCAATCTCTACAAGAGGCAATCATTTTAAATAAAATAACCCAGATACAAACATAATGACTCACTGCGACACATCGAGATATATTCATAAGCCAAGAATTCTATTTATTTTTTGCATCATATATACCGTAGACGTTAATTGTTTTTAAACAGTTACGCTACCATTGTAAATCATTTGTGTTTACATGGATCATACATGTTGTTATTAAATACTGCATCAACGCATCGGCACATGCTGATAAACCATTAGGTTATCTTTTTTTTAGCAATATAAGTCTTTCTTTTTTAAAGTACGATTGCCTAAAATTCTTTCCTTATACGCTAATTAAAAAAATAAAACTGATTAAGCGATTAGTATAGCTGAGACCCAGATTTAGCCGAAACCTTACACAGTGAGCTATTTTGATTGGCTCTAACATTTAATTATAACAAGAAATTGACAGTTTATATACTTAAAAAAACTCCTTATGTGTGATTTTGAAGCCTTTATACTGTCTATTCTTTATTACATATTATTACATAATATGTGCCTGTGTGTTGGCATGTGTGTGCGCGTCTCAGTGTGTGTGCGTGTGCGCGTATGTGTGTTTGCATGTGTGCGTGTGTCTGTGTGTATATGTGTGTCCGTGTGTGTTTGCGTGTGTATAGGTGTGTATTTTGTGTGTGTGCGTTTGTCTGTTTTTTGTGTGTGCGTCTGGTCGCGCGCGTGTGTGTGTGTGTGTGTATGTGTGTGTGTGTGTGTGTGTGCATGGTCTGTGCGATTCAAATCAATCTAAAACTTGCGTCAATCAGACTCAGTTAGGTAACACGTGGCCGGGCGAGTACAGCTAGTATGTATCTGTAGTAGTAATTCTTTTAATGCATTCACCTCGAAAAGACAGAAAGTCTGTTCTATTTGCTGTCAATACACAGGGTCTGGGAAAGGAAGAAGAAGAAGAAGAAGAAGAAGAAGAAGAAGAAGAAGAAAAAAGCGTTAGACGTAGTTGGTTTTATGGGAAAGAGGTTGAGACTAACCGCGAGAATACCCGAGATTTGAGAGGAATAAAAGACCGAACTCGGACAGATAAGCAACTGTGCTTTTGTTCAGCAGAGAACACGATGAAAGGAGAGAAAAGTCCCTCCCTAAAGAAAGGTACGACTCAAGCTGAGAAAGAAAGTGAAGCTGAAAGACCCAGCAGTTTTCAATATAAAATATATCAGGTTATCCCATATGTCTTATCCGAATTTTTACCTTTGTTTTTAAATTGAACGAAATTTAAAACTGTGTATATTGCGTAATTTTTTTTTTTACGTTTTTTATGTTTAGATGTAATTTAATTGATTATGTTATTTTACAGAACAATAAATTTTTCATTTACTTGATTACAACCGTACTAACATGGAAATGCCAAAGAATCATTTGAGGCATATAATGCCTGATGAGTCAACAAAGGAAACTCAACAGCTGAAGCGGCTAGAAATATTTACTTAGTTTATGGAAAGGAATGTGTCAATGAAAGAACTTGTAGAAGATGGTTTGCGAAATTCAGAAGTGGAGATTTCACTTTTGAAGAGGAACATCGATCCGGACGTCCAGTTGAGTTTAATGATAAAGTTCTTGAAGCAGCTTTGAAGAAAATCCTGCTTTATCAGTTAATGAATTGGCAATAACCCGAGTTAAAACCATACAACTGTTCATCGTCATTTTCAACAGCATGAAAAAGCTCCTAAGCTTAGAAAATGGGTGCCTCATGAATTGGCTGAAAGCAATCTCAAATCCCGAGTCGACATTTGCTCCATTCTCGCCAACTTGTTTAACTTTTTTTTAATAGACTTGTGAATGGTGATGAAAAATCGATCTTTTATCGAAATGTTAAACATCGATGACAATGATTTGGTAAAGAGGAAAGACCTCAACCACAGCCGAAAATAGAACTTCATGGGAATAAGGTTCTTCTTTTAATATTGCGGGATTGCCAATGAATAATCCAGTTTGAATTGTTACCATCTAATGCAACAATTACTGCTCAAACCTACTGTCAGCAATAAGAGCGGTCGAATCAAGCTTGGATGAAAAAAAAGACCTGCTCTAGTGAATCGAAAAGGGGTGATACTTCATCAGGACAATATACGATCCTACACAGCAGGAATCACCTCACAAAAGATCGAAGAACTTGGGGGGGGGATTTCGAATCCACCCTATTCTCCTGACCTTGCTCCTTCAGACTATATTTTGTTTCTGTAGCTTACAAAATTATTTGGAATGAACAGCTTTTGTAATGCTGAAAGATGTTGAAACTGACATTTGTGAGTTCTTCGAATCAACGTTAAAAGGATTTTTACAGTGATGGAAGTAATAAGTGTGTTAATAGATGGAAGGATATTATTATTATTATTATTATTATTATTATTATTATTATTATTATTATTATTATTAAATATTATTTTACGTGCATAAAAGTATGCCTATGGACACGTGTGTTTCTGGCTTTTAGCCGTCGTCAGCACATGTCAGGATCCTCACCTGGGCAGACGAAGACTAAAAGCCAGAAACACGCGTGACCATAAGCATACTTTTAGGCACGTAAAATAATATTTAATAATAATATATATATATATATATATATATATATATATATATATATATATATACACTTTTACATAAAAGTTACATTGTGTGTGTGAGTTTCTTCCTCATACGTTCGGAAACGGCTGAGCTTATCCTTTGCAAGTTTCAGACGAAGGTAATTTATATATCTGGTAGTGTTCCTAGATATGTTTTATACAGAAATTTATCCAATAACTATCGGAAACCTAAAAACTCTTATCTTAAAGTAGTTTTTTCTTTCTTATAGATAACAAGAAAATTTGTCGGGGAATATTTTACGTTACACCGGCCAAAGGAAATATCAAAATTTCAGCAAATCATTTCTTCTTAAGAAAAAACATATTTATCATCTGAGGATATACCTCAGTCGTAGTCGATTACAGATCGAATGATTTCCTGTACAACGCTCTATAACTGTGTAACTCACTATTTTATTTTGATTTTTTTCTGATTACTGAGTTCAATTAACGATAAAAGAGAGCAACCATTTAAAATCGCCGCTAATCATATCTTAGTTTGTATATTTTAAAAATAAACATTAATCAGAAGTGACTTTTCCAAAACATTTATCGTCAAGCACAAACATCAACAAACACAGATGGAATTCGATAAAAAAAAACACTATTATTATTATTTTATATATTTTTTGCGAATTAGTCCACCGGGCAAATTTACTTTTTCCATGTTAGGTTTCCCTCTCTCATGCCTGATCAATGCATGTATCTATTAATGAATTTTATCTGCACAATTCAGACTAATATATATGCATTTCCAATAGAGTAGAAATTAAGCAATTTAATATATTTATGACAGCTTTATTTTCCAATTATATTTATATTCTCTTGTTGACCAAGGTCGCTAAAATTCAATACCGTCTGTGGAGCCTTCTTTCTTCATGGTGTTTGTAGTTGTTTACACTTCCAAACACCCGAGCAGCGCCAGGTACCCCTGCCAGTGTTATATTACAAAAAGTGTTAATAGTCAGGCAGGTTCGAACCTGTGACGCAGTGACGTGAAGGCGGAAAAGAAAGTGAAAAAAAAAAAACGTGACACCTTACCGCTACGCTACGAGGCTATCGGAATCGAAAAGCGTTCAAATTAAGCGATTTGAATAAAAAAAACGTTGACTTGCTAAGTGAATGAGTTCACGCAGGTGCAGAAATCAACGTTGACTGAAGGCCAGTTCAGCTTTCCGCCGTTTCACATATTCCCCCCTCCCCACAGTGTAAATGAATAGCAGTTGTCCGATATGAGAGGTTTCCCGACATTGATTAAAGCTAATTGATTTCTGGGCGTTTCTATCAGAAACGCCGGGAAACTGCCTTTGCTTTCGATTAGTTTCGCCTTTATACGGAAAACACGACCGCGAGGGGATGGAATAGCGTGAATTTTATAAAAGAGGATCTAAATAAATCTAGAGACGACGTTCCTTTGCAAATCGTAGATATTATAATCTAGGGCGTATATCAAAAGTTCTAAAACATAGTAACCCCCCCCCGAGAACCTTCGCGAACAAAGCCTTTGGTTGACATACAGAAACGCGCGTGCTTTGTTTGCCTTTTATATATATAGATAATGATTGACATGTAAATATAAACGTGCTTTGCTGTCGGGAAACGCCGCATCCATCTCGTTAATACGTTATTTTAATATTTTTTAGAACTGATTTGTAACTGTTGTAGAGTATTCTTTCTAGCAACTGCAGTTTTAGTAAGGTGGCAGTCGAACATGACGCTAAGAATGATCTCTAAAAATCGGTTGTAGAACAAACTGAGGTTACTATACCCTTTTCACCACTGTGTCATAACAATGAGGAAGATGAAAAAAACACGTTCTAAATATTTTCAAGTGTAAGTTTTCTTAAAATTCTCAGCACACGAAGGTCATTTTTTTAGCACCAACAATTTTCTAGGAATACATATTGTCATGTTCATCATTCCTTCAGGTTCCAGTTTATAGATTTTTCCAAACCACGAGATGACGGTAACATTCATAATTCAATTAAAAAAAAAACCCAAAAAAACAACTTTTCTTTGTTTTCTCCGTATGTAAAGCGAAACGATATTTACGTTGTCTGCTTCGACAAGATCATCTTCCATACAAATACTGACAGTCGCTATTAAAATTAACTTTATTTTTGTTCATTTGTAAATAGTTTCTTTCTGAAAATCTAATTAGCAGAACGGATTAGATTTCTTAGCTGTTTATTCACCCAGAAAGTATTCTATACTTATTCTGAAACCAAATCGCAACGACGTATTAATTAGTTCAAGTTGTATAGGATTCCTTCGTTTTCAGAATTAATCTAATTTGTAAAAACTGTCAAACATTGATGGATGCAACGTAGATAAATTATTTGGATTTTATATTTTATATGTTATTTTTTTAGTAATATCTGGCAAGTCTGAAATATTTCCTTTAAAATAAGTTGCTTTTTTCATGGAATCTTGTATTTCTACACATAATTATATTTTAAACTTTATATATATATATATTAATACATAGTTATATATTTACATATATATATATATATTAATATAATTTATATTAAACTTTACATATATATATATATATATATTAATTACCATCTCCACTAAATATATATATATATATATATATATATATATATATATATATATATATATATATATATATATATATATTTAAAGTGATGGTTGTGTAGTTCCAACGAGAGAAAAAATGTATATTTAAAAGAGTGTAGCCATCAACAATTGTGGGTTTTTTTTTAAAGGTTTTCATCATATTTTTATTTTAAAATATTTTTATAACGCGTTTCGAGCTTAGGATGTGCTCTCTTCAGATATTTTCGTAAAAAGTTTTTCTTTAAAATGGGAGTTTGTAGATATGCCTCCGCTGATATTAAATATGTTTTTCATAGTGATGCGATGCGTGTGTTCAGTATTCAGACGTTCTGTCTCCAACTTTAAGTGTTCTTATATAAAGATAGGCTTCCTCTTTGACAGACTATGGGTACCTACTGTCAGGGTCCTACATGTGAATTTTTTGTGGCAAGAGTTGCGCAATCGCCAATCACACCTCTCCTGGGTCAGCAGTGTTAAATACCAGTGGCAAGTGGCCGTTCAGGACGACTGGAAACAATGCCAAGATAAGCGGAAAGCACAGACAGCGCCTAGAATTCCCAAATGGTCACCCATCTGGTACTACCAGGTTTAACGTTAACTTCAGTGTTCCAACAAGAACCGGTGTGTAAACATGAGTATGCCGTATATATATATATATATATATATATATATATATATACTAGCATGAGTGCCCGGTGTTGCCCGGGTGTTTGGAGGTGTGTTGAGCAAAACAAAAAAGGGGTAGTAGAAAGGCAGACTCGAGCCCGTACCGTGAAGGAGCAAAAGAACGGGAAAAAACTGACGTCTTTGCTGTTACGCCCACCGCCAAACCGGAAGTGACGTAGGTTTTAATTAAGGTTAGACAATCGAAAGGAGAGGATGACTTTCAAAAATATTGGCGAAAAAAGCGACTACCCTGTAGAAAAGTGCCCAGTTAAAGATGAAGATATTAATGTTTTTAGCCAATTTTTCGATATTTGTTGTCTGAAAGGTCGAGCTTCAAAACGATACTGATCTTGGATCCGTCGAAGGTTTTAGCAGACATATTTATATATTGGTAACTAAAGATTTTCGACCAAAATCGATTAAAAAAGCCCAATCTCTGAATACCCTTTATGTAAAATTTCAAATGTTAAGACCAGAAATTGTCTGAGTAATTTGGTAGAGACCGCAGAGGTCAATTTTTTTTTACTCTGACCCCTATTATGACCCCTGGACATTTATTGTTTTGGGTTCAAATCAAGTTATTAGATCAATGTTCAAGGAATCTATATCTAAAATTTCAAGTGTTTAAACCCAAAATTGTCGGAGGACTTTGGTAGAGTTCTCAAAGGTCAAATCGTTGAACTTTAACCCATTAACAGCCAGATTTCTGACAGAAAACGGATTACAAAGATTTTCCCAAATCTCAGTACCCCGGTATATCAAATTTCGAGTCTGTAGACTTAAAATTGACAGAGTTATTGCGTAGGGAAATGTACACAGACAGACGCACAAACACAGACACACAGATACACGGACACGTTCACTTTTCTAGATATGCTAGCATTTCAGCCCGGCGTTGGCCGGGTGTTTGGATGTGTATGTTGAGCAAAAAAACAGTGATAGTAGGAAGGCAGGCTCGAACCCGTACAACGAAAAAGGAAAAGAACGGGAAAAAACTTGACGTCTTTGCTGTTACGACCACCACCAAATCGGAAGTGACGCAGGTTCAAATTAAGGCTAGACAATCGAACGGAGAGGATGATTTTCAAAAATAGCAGGGGAAAAAGCGACCACTGTAGATAAGTGCCCAGTTGAAGGTGAAGAAATTAATGTTTTTAGCCAATTTTTGGATATTTGTCGTCTGAAAGGTCGAACTTACAAAAAGATACACAGATTTTTTCAAATCTCAGTACCCTGTATATCAAATTCTGAGTCTGTAGACTTAAAATTGGCAGAGTTATTACGTAGGGAAATGTACACAGACACAGAGACAAACACACAGACAGACACACAGACGCTTTCACTTTTATAGATATATAGATTAGTAGTTACGTCCGACTTTCCTCGGGCTCTATGTACTGTTCATAGCTTTATCTGCATACGTATATATTAAAAACTGTGCATATGTACAGTAATGCATTTCTATATAATAGACTTCTTAAACTACCATAGAGAAAAGTTGGTAGAGATTGCATAGGTCAATTTTTGTAAACTTTGGCCCCAATTTTGACTCTTTAACATTTATTGTTTTGAACTCAAATAAAATTAAAAGGTTTGGCCCATGTCCAGGTAACCTACATCTAAACTTTCAAGTATTTAGTCCTAAGATTGGCAGAGGTGTTTGGTGGAGTCTGCAAAGGTCAAGTCTTTCATCTTTGACGTCTTAGTAGAAAAAATTTCGCCTAAAAACTGATTAAAAAGTTTTCTACATATCTGGATACGCTTTATGTAAAATTTCAAATTTTTAGACCAAAAGTTAGCTTAATAGTTTGCTAGATACCGCAAAGGTAAAATCTTTTGAACTTTGACCTCTTGGCAGTAAAATTTTCTGGCAAATATATATATATATATATATGTGTGTGTGTGTGTATGTGTGTGTGTGTGTGTGTGTGTATGTGTGTGTTCGTTTATTTGTAGAGTATTCCGCCACAACAGTTGTATATTTTCTTAAATGTATGCTATTCATTCAAACAGTTTTACTAATGCTGATGAAAAGAGTCTTCATCATGATTACCTGTTAAGTGTTTTGCATGTATCAATCAATATTGTAATTTATTCAATTTTCAATCTTCATCATCATTTTTTCTTGTCTGCGCAATTGTCCAGTTTAGTACGTCGAGCAGATTCTAATAAGCAGAACATATTTATCTTTGTAATTTTACTCAAGATGAAATAAAAATCTTAAGAATTTTGCTTGTGTTTATAAAAAAGAACCCAACAAAGATTAGTTCTGTTTACTCATTGCTAAACTTCATTTATACAGCTATAGCATGGCTGTACATTTCGACATATGTTTCAGTCGTAGGTATAATAAGCTTGACTTCATCAGGCCCATAACAGAGACATTTATTGCCAAGATACTTTTACTCATAAACTATACTCATTTATTGTTCATATATTTTTACAGTTATGATATTATGAGGTAATATATTACGTATATTTATTTTGCTTTCAAATACATAGTTAGCAGACTTCAATTAGAGTATGTAAAATAAATATCGCAAGTAAGCTACACAGAAAACGTCTACTTGCATTGCCGAAGAAAATCATCGCGCTAAACAGGCTGAGTTATGGTTTTCGATTAATTTTTAACTCTTGCAAAATAACCAGTCGGACGCGTTTGTTTTATTGGGTCATTTCGGCCTTTCATTTTATTAACCAATGGACAGATAACCAATATGAAATAGGGGTTTAAAAGTAAATTAACAATAGTGAGCTTATCCCTATCTCTTTATCTCTCTCTCCTCACTCTCTCTCTCTCTTTCTCTCTCTCTCTCTATATATATGTATATATATATATATATATATATATATATACGTGTGTGTGTGTGTGTATGTAATCTGGTGTGAGATCTCTTCCCAAGTGTGTATGTCAAACACAAATTTGTCGCAGCGAATGGTGACATCTGAAGTTCGTATGACACGAAGTTGCACCTCGTGGATCATCTAAAGCACTTCGTAGCTGAGACTGGCTGAATCCTTATAAGCAAAATAATACTCGTATCTGAGTTCCCTCATCTCTTTCTCTCTCCCTCTCCCTCTCTCTCTCTCTCTCTAGCTCTCTCTCTCTCTCTCTCTCTCTCTCTCTCTCTATATATATATATATATATATATATATATATATATAAGATAACACAATTTTAAACTGTAAATTATTATTTACAAGAAATTTATTGTTTGCCAAGATACTCATCAGAAGTTTCTTAATGCGAGCAGTGTCAACTTTTTACATTTACTTTTTTTACATATATAACAAGTTTTGATATAATGTAGTTTTAATGTATGCCAGTACCACCAAATTCATAGGTTCGCTATAATAATTATTTGCTAATATCGTCTTCTGATGAAAAGTACGCATTCTTTGAAAATCAACGCATTAAGAAAATCTCAGTATGTTTTTCTGAATATCTTGTCGAACAATAAATTTCTTGTGAATTATAATTTAAAACATTTAATTGTGTTCTTTTATGACAAGTATTATTCCCTTGTATTTAAATGTTATATTTGTTGGGATTACTATATAAATATTAATATTTATATTCACTTTAAGTTTACAGAATCTTTTGGTTGGTAAACTTTATTTTTACTTATACATATATATATATATATATATATATATATATATATTAGTTTGACCCGGGTATAAGAGATCTTAATATAATAAAAACGGATACAGGAGAGATTTTCTCCCGTCTAATTATTCCAAACTCCGCTGCCTCATCAATCAGAACTAAAGCATCTAAGACAGTTTTTTTTCTATAAGTCCGTGCTTTCATCAAATGGCCACAGTCTTATAGTCTTTTGAGGGGGAAGGGTCATCAGCAATCTGGAAGGGGGAGGGCTCAATCTACGGGAGTAACAACCTACTATTCATACACCTATCGTGCATGCTATCATCCAACAACACTCATTCAACAAACTTCATTTTTTTCCAGTGACTTTTACGGCAGATTGGCACACGCACATTGGTTTCTTTTTGGCTACGAGCAGTGTCACAGCTGCTGATCAGACAGAAGAAATACACAAAGGATGCATCACACATGGTCGACCCTGAGTGCTACCCAGCAGGACGCAGGGTTGTCTGATGGAGTTATATTATATGGACGTATACTTGTTTCAATATGCAGCTACAGAAAGATGCATGCGAGCAGCGGCTCTGCTGTTTTTAACCGCATTGGCGACCACGGTCTCCAAATTATAAGGCTATGATAATCTCGGGAAGACAAGTATATACAGGCGTCTTAATTCAGGGGTGTATCTCCGCCCTATGTGTAAAACCAACCTGGAATACCAACTTGGAAATTTCCACGACTCGGCACGGTACATACAGTGCTCGCCTTCCCAAATGGTCACCCATCTTGTACTGGTCAGGTTCGTCGTTGCTTAACTGCAGTGATTTGACGAGAACCAGTGCGTAAATATGAGTGTGCTGTAAAAATTTAAACCGTCCAAAAAATCGCTTTTGTTGGCTCTCATTAATTTGATTGCAGAAGTTATCTCAGTTCGAGAATCGGACGCAGTAATTTTTCTCAGTTTTTAGGTTTTTTTCTGTTTTATCTCTTTATAAATTATACACTGGCGTTTGATTGAAAACTTGACAGATTATAGCGTTTTTATCGCTAATAAATGTATTTATATTCACTTCCCTCCAAATACAAATCAATATTTGTGAATTTTCCAACTTGTATAATTATATAAAATAGTTTCATCAATATTATTTCATCCTGTCTTAACCTCAATAATCTGGCTAATGCATATGAAATTTTACCGTATTTGATTCAATAAAAGAAATACAGCATTATATTATTACTTTGACGCGAACGTTCTTGTGGAATTTATAATTTGGATTTCAAATAATGTATTTTCAAACTAGTTGTCATTATAACTTTTACTTGTTATATATCATCTGAAAGAGCTTTGTTCGTTGCATCACTTTTACTTTAAACTTTATATTATTTTAAAGAGCGTTTTTCACTTTATCTAATCGTTGTAATTACAACCGTTTTAGAACAGTTTTCTTCTTTTCAGAACGTTTAACACAATATTGAAAACAAGCAAATTCGCACAATTTTCTTATTTCAATTCAAGCTAGGCCGAAAAACAGCTGAAACAGCTCGCGATATCAACGTTTGGCCCAGGAACCACTACTCAACGCAGAGCACAATGGTGGCTTTAGACATTTCATGGCGATAACGAAAGTCTTAGAGATGACGAGCGTAGTTGTCACCATCAGATGTTGACAACGACAAATTAAGAACCTTGGTCGAAGGCAATCCACGCACAACTGTTCGATAACTTACTTCTGAATTAGACGAAACGTATACGACGATTTCTAATAACTTGAGAGGGATTGAAAGACAAAAAATCTTGATAAATAGATCCTTCACGAACTGAACGATACGCAAAAGAAATGCCGTTATGACGTGCCTTCTTTACGACAACCGGCGACGCTCAGCTCAGTAGTTAGTTGTTTAGCGTTGAAAAAATGCGTTGATTCTGATGGTACTTAGTTGCATCAATAATTTTTTGTTTATTTATAAACTTATAAATAATAAAAAAATTGACTTGTTTCTAAATTCTACTCTATCAAATTAACATTCCTGGTACATTCCAACGTTAATATTCTATTTTACAAACATACGTTTAGGTTACTCAGCGTTGCCCCGGAACTCATAATGTAACAATTCGAACAGGACTTTGTAGAGTGTAATAATTTTTAATAGCCTCACCAAAACGATTTAGATATGGCACACAAATTCCCAGGGCTGTTTACGTCTGTTAAAAAAGTATGCACAATTTATAATAGGGGCTACTTCGCAGGCGTTACGTTTTCGTAAATCGTTACCACATCCACACACATTAAATTTTCTCATTTAAATTAAGAGGAAATATTCTTACGTTCAGTATTAAGCTAATTTTATCCTATTTTTATTATAATGTCAATGATATTTACATCTGAGAATTTATTATTAACCCCCACATATATATGGGAATGGATGAATGTTCCTCTATCTTAATAATCATATATATATATATATATATATATGTGTGTGTGTGTGTGTGTGTGTATGATTGTATGTGTGTGTGTGCGTGTGCGTGTGTGTATGTGTGTGTGTATGTGTGTGTGTGTGTGTGTGTACAGAGCCAGGGTGTTGGAGACGGCTAAATCGTAATTGTGGACTACCTCGTTTGGTAATACGTTAAGAACATCACCAATATGACCTGCTACAACACCAAAGCCAGTTTGATCGACACCGAGTATTTGCTGAGTATTCGTCGAGTATTCGCCGAGCTCCTGCCGGCACTTGTAGAAAAGGCATGCTCCCAGTTCCGGATACATATCGACGCGGGGATTGAGGCTGAAGGAAACTACATTGAATAGATGTCGGATTTACTACATAATAAAGTTTCCTAAATTGATTTTTAATAAAAGTTCTAAAATAAAGTTGTAGTATTGTGTTCTTTAAGACGACAAAGTTTATCGTTTCACCCTGTATATACATAAGAGATGCGCCTTTTCTTCTATGCCATTCTCAAAACGTACAAGACAGTTTACTTCATTGCTGTGTCAAGTGGTTAGATATATTGCGCGGATAAAAGTAGTTCCAAATTACTACTACAGTCACCATTTTTCTCTATGTACATTTCTTATGAATTCAATTGCATATCTTTGCTTCTGACGCAAGTCCTTGACACGATTTGTTTTTATAAAATCTATCATCGTCAATATTTGCAACAGATAAATATACATTTTAGGCCATGAATACCTGATTTAGTCATCATAACAATGCAATATTCAATTATATCTGATTATTTTAAATGAAATATAAAAAAAAATGGGAGGCATTCCTTTTGGAACGTCTTTTGTATTCACTCGAATTCAAAGAGACAAATAATCAAGGTAATTTCTAGAAGGTAACGTAACAGATACTATGCTATTGTGTTTAATAAAAGCCGATATAATTCTTAGGAGAATTATACCATAGCTATAAAAATCAATACACCGCGATCCAAAAGCGGATGTAATACCTGCATTATACTATGACCAACAAAAATATACTATACAACACCCAAAGAAACAAGGAATACCTGAGAGGATAGTGTCTAGCAATAGCACAAGTACTAGATAACCCTATCTCTGAATTGAACGTTGAAGATATCACTGTTTACTCTTTAGCATAGTGAACATTGTTAAACATTAAAAAAAAAGAAAAACAGTACATTAATAGAAATAATATTTTTTTCGAATTCAACATACAGGTGCACAGGCTCGATTATTATTAGATTTCGATGCGTTGCTTTTTAAATTCTTTTGGTGAAAGTTGATGGCTGTACTCGGAATTTAAATCACTTACGCCTTGTAAGTTCCATTTTCTAATCAGTCTCTTTGAACTGACATTTTGAATAGCATCATTTACTGGAAACACGCATGTGCAGCACACCAGCGCCAAATATCCGGTTGTGTTGATTTGCTATAGCGAGGCAGACTTCGTTTGATCCACAACTCCTTGAGGACCCCAAAAAATCAACCTTGAAGGCATATATCTCTATATAATAATCTTTGCATCGATATATACATATCTAGATAATAATGATGTTGATGATGAAGAAGTAGAAAAAGAAGAAGAAGAAGAAGAAGAAGAAGAAGAAGAGTACACAAAATTGGCCAGAGAGCTGAAAGGGAGATAGAAAATGAAGAAAGTCAAAATAGCATCAGTAATCGAAAAGGTACAACGGATAGCAATAATGAAAACAACTGAAATCTTGAGGCAACCTCTTGAATCCGGAGACTACTCCACATGAGATGCAAACGGTAACTGGCCATATACAAACTGCGATAGAAGTAAAAAAATATATATAAAAGATAGGGGAACACCACATGCAACAAAAAAATTGAAACCACTAAATTGTAAGTTAACTACTATCCCCATAAAAAGGTGTAGTGTTGCTATCGACAATCACAAAACAAAATAAGCGATAAAGTTATAGCAGGACCAAAACACCAAGGAGAGAAAGCACTAAACAGACCCCCACTTGACGGATACGAAAGAAACTGAAACCTTAGGAAAACTTATTTCCACCCAACTTCCAGTGAAGACCAATGGGCATTGCCAGGGAGAAGTTAATGGCAGGCGGATGCTTTGATTATGCGAATTCATATAAAATTTATCGAAAAATGTGAAGAATGCTTATGATCTGGGACGACTTGTTGTCAACCAGACTCCAGGGAATACCATCGATTTTGTCAGTGAGCAATCTCTGATCATGACCCGATGCGTACAAATGGAAGTAATAGATGCTTCCATTCAGTCTTGAGACTGTCTTTCGAGACTGGACGCATAAAATTGTGAAGCAGGGGGTGTCGTAATATCAAACATAATTCTCCTGAATCGGCACTGCTTGAGTCCAGTGGCAAGAGGAAGTCCAGGGATACTGCAAGCAATATCGAACAAAACGGAGAACACATACAGCGCCTGAAATTCGCAAATGGTTACCCATTTTAGTGCAGGGTGGAACGATAAAGTTGTCGACTTAAAGAAAACAACACTACAGTTTATTTGGAAATTTTATTGAAAAAATCAATTCAGGAAACTTGATTATGTAGTAGAGCTAGCATCTATTCAATGTAGCTGCCTTCAGCATCAATCACCGCCTCGATACGGGCCCGAAACTAGGATCCTGCTGTTTCCACAAGCGTCAGCGAGAGCTCGGTGATTACTCGGTGTATAGCGGCGATCAGGCTGGCTTTGGTGTCGTAGGAGGTATTGTTGGTGATGTTCCAGACGTATGACCACACGAAGTAGTCCACCATGTTCAGTTAGAGGAAGGAGGTGGCCAGTAAGAGAAGGTTGCAAAGTCTTAGCACTCCTTTTGAAGCCAACATTGGGTTTCTTTGAACTTGTGGGCCGGCGCCGAGTCCTGCTGCCATCCCCAAGATCTGCCAGCGGCAACCTCATTGCACCAGGGGATCACCAAACTCTGCAGCATATTCAGTTACACATTGGTGTTGACTTTCAAGCCGACTTCGAAGATGTGAGGTGCGATAATGTGGCCCTCACTTGAAACTACATCAAAGACCATAACCGTGGCTGGAAACTTTGTTTCCATCACCTTGGGCACTTCCCTGTTATTCCTGGCAATCTAGCAGTGCAGCTTGAAGGTATTATCATAACTTACATCGGTAGAAATTATTTTTTTTTTAAGTGAGGACGAAAAAGAAAACTACAGAGGCCGCAGGAGTACTACTAAAAGCAGTAAATATGTATATACTTTTAGAAAGGCCATTTATTCTTGTCTTTGGTTGCAGTTATATGTTATATATTTATGGTTAATTTAATATTTGTACTCGACGAGCTTAAACAAAATTTATTTGTTGGCAAAATACTTTAAAATAAGTTTACACTGAAAATCTCACTTGTCTAAGTCAAAAGCTAATTTGGACTTGCCTTTGGTTATAGTTATATATTGTATATTTATAGTTAAATCAGTTTTTTTAATTTTACAGGGTTAAAATACATTAGTTTATAAGAAAACCGCGTTCATATAAGTTAAAATACAAAAACATACGTATCTAAGTAGGAAAGTAATATAATTATCGTTATATGTTGGATATTCATGTTTAAATTAGTCTATCTAATATGACGGTGTTAAACTACATTTATTTTTAACAACAACACGTTAAAATAGACGACCTTGGAAACTGGAAGAAAAAAGTGGGGGGTGTTTGAAAGAGATTTTCGTAAGATTATTTGATGTAAATTAATTAACGCGTTTATATTCTCAGATATCACCATCTGCATTCATTTACACATTGTATCGTGTTTTTATGTAAGTAGAAGGGATGTTGCAAGTTTGTCTCTGATGTATCGTTATTTTCATGGAAAGTGTTCGACTGAGCTTCAGTCTATGGTCTCCCCTCGCCTAACTTTCACAAGAAACACTCGTCTAGCGGTAAACACTGTCAATAATTCCCCCCACTCTTTAACTGTGCCTAAACCTAAACGTAGATTCCATGAACAAAGCTTCTTTCTTAGAACTGCACGCCTGTGGAATTGTCTTCCGTTTTCCTGCTTTCCGGCTGACTACAATATGGTTGTGTTCAAGTCTAGCGTAAATAAGTTCTTGATGAGCCGTTCCATATAAATTATCAAATTTACCAAATTTTCATTAATAATGATTACTATATTGTTCAATTTCTACTGTACACTCTTTAACCCTTATCCTTGAGTGGCCTCTTGGCCTTGATAATGTGGTGATGCCTATGTAAAATAAAAAAGGAAAATGATTGCCAACGTATTTGTATGATTTAAACGAAAAAGGTAACTGAACACGCCATGCAATGAAAATACGAAGAAAATAATCGTTTAAAACATTCAGGACACTACAAACCTGCAATCTTGTTTATTTTATTAAATATTCAATTGGTAAAAAAATATGTTAACCCTAAGATGATATGTTTAAAGTTAGCTGCCCAAAATACTAAGTTTACTTAAAAAAATAAACCAAACATGGATAAAGTAAATTTAAGCTTTACTTATTAACTCGTCATTGCATGTTATACGCACATTGTTTTTTTTAAGTGTTAGATTTTTATCAATCGCCTTTTCTCAAAGCAATCTACAAAGAAAAACCGTTAATCTTCACATGAAATTAGAAAAAAATTAGTGACAGGAATAATATATATGTATATATATATATATATATATATATATATATATATATATATATATATAGAGAGAGAGAGAGAGAGGGGGGAGAGATAGATATGTTATATAAATGTCAAAATTATGGGCGTACAACCGACAAAAATATTATTGGTATTAATGAAAAGAATGGTCATTCCCTTTTTAATCAGACAAATTCTTGAAATCGGAAGTGGACGGGGCAAGTTGATCTGAGTTATATATATATATATATATGAAATTTATTTATACAAACATTGATGGCTACATATGTGTATACATGTTTCTGTAATCACCCGCGTTGGGGGATTACGTCTTCAGGCCAAGAATTATCGTCGAGAACTTGGCCTGAAGACGTAATCCCCCAACGCGAGTGATTACAGAAACATGTATGCACATAGGTAGCCATCAATGTTTGTATAAATAAATATATACATTGAAATTAAAACTATTTCAAAAATAAACATTTATATATATATATATATATATATATATATATATATATATATATATACGCATATGGGGTGGAGTGGGCTCCCGTAAGCCGTGGTGAAGGCAGCCTTTCTAGGAGAAGCAAATCTCTGATTTAAAAAAACATAAAGCCGGAGACCAGTACCCGCATTAAGCTGGTCTGCAGTTTAACTTGTTGCTGGCTATCTTGCTCTTGCTTGTTGCTGGACCTAAACATTTTGAACCAAGAGAGAGACTTAGCTGTCGTACAAAGCTAAGACTCTGTAGCATCATTTGTGTATAGACACTCCTTTAGGTATTTGTCTATTAAAATGGTCCTGTGGCGATGGAAGTAATTTTGGGGCTCATGGACTTTAAGTGTCTGAGAGAGTGGTACTCGTCTGACAAGACGTTACAATCATCATATATATATATATATATATATATATATATAATGTGAACAATAATTTATGGTTATTATCGGGTGACGATAATCAACGTTTTTCTAGTGAAAGTTTCGTAACTTTGCAAATGACATTCATAGAGTTCTGCATCTGAACTCTTCATGCACTCACATATTATAATAATGCTGATACCGTTTTATAAATAGCATATCTTTCTTCAGCGAACTTATTACATTTAACTGAAACTGTGCATTATTACGCTATGTCCCAATGAGGCCGATAAAAAACGTTCCACTCTAATGTCTATACGAAAGCTGATATGATTGAGATTGATAAGATAATGAATATTCTCGTTTAAGTTCCGGTTTCAACTTGATACACGTAATCAATACGGTTGTAAGATATCACTAGATGGAAGATTAGTTTTAAGAAGTGTCCTTCGAGAACAAAAAAGATATCCTCATTGTAATTAGCGTAATTTTATACTTAGTGCTGTCATTCATTCATAAAAGTTTGATTAATGAATGCTTCAAAATATCACTGAACATGCAATGGGGTATCATTAATACAAATGTATCGGAATGTCACATAAAAATGTAAATGAAACGCTGGTGGTTAGGTTTTGAGTTTTAATCATCATATATTTTACATCTAGTTATAAAAAATATATATGTTTATATTTTTATCGCGTGACCTGGTAGGGTCGATAATAAAAATGATTAATGTGACAAAAATTAAGAAAGTGATCTTAAAGGTGTAGTACTCTGGCCTCTTAAAAAGAGTCCGTAGCTCCGTCAGTATTTCCCGATCTTGGTGCAAGAGGCATTTAGCAATAAACTAGTTCTATTCTTTGTAACATGCGGAATAAACTTTAGTAAACTAGTACGAACAAGTATAGTTAGGAATTATCTCCCCTGTTCTGGATATTTTCTATTTTTTTCTTCCTTTGAAGATTGTAACGTTGTTTTTAGGGCAGCCAACCAGCTGCCAACATCGCAAATCTTTTTGTTGTAACCAACCGACAGCTCTTTTAAGTATCCTAGTTGTTCCATTAAGTGTAATTGTCTAGCTTGGGTGTATTTATTCGTGTCTTATTAATCGGATGATTTTATCAAGAAAAATATCGAAAAATAGGGGCTCCGTCAGCATTCCCCAATTTTGGTGCCACAAGCGTTTAGCAATAAATTAATTCCATTCCTTGTAACATGCTGTATAAGTATACTTTATAAAACTAGGACGAACAAGTATAGTTAAGTATTATCTCCCCTGTTCTCGATATCTTCACAGAGTGTATTTATGCATTTCTTATGAATCGGGTGATTTTATTATTGGAATTAGTTCCCTCGATATCTTCCTAGTCAGAATTCGTTCAAGGATTACATCGGATACAATAAAGGTAACGAAAATGAAGCTAACTCTCATAAGGGAGTAGCACTCTGGACTCTTAAAAAGAGTTTAGGTATCCTCGGCAGTATTACGCGATCGGGGTGCCACTGTCATTTGACAATAAACGAACTCCTTGTAGCATACCGTACAAGTGTACTTTGGTAAACTACCACGGACAAAGATTAGGTATTATCTCCCCTGTTTTGGATAACTTCTCTGCTTTTTTTATATTCATTTCGTATGAATCCGAAGATTTTATTTTTGTCATTGCTTTTCCAGATATCTGACTAGTCTGATTTTGTTCTCTATATATGATCTGCAATAAATTAAATTAATAAAACAAATACTCATCTCAATAATGAATTCCAATTATATATATATATATATATATATATATATATATATATATAATTGGAATTCATATATATATATATATATATATATATATATATATGAATTCCAATTATATATATATATATATATATATATATATATATATATATAATTGGAATTTATTATTGAGATGAGTATTTGTTTTATTAATTTAATTTATTGCAGATCATTATCCTCATCTTTTTCTTAGTTGTTTCACAACGTTTCGGCCAACTATTCCTCTGGCCTTCGTCAGGTGGTAACCGCGATGGATAGGAACTCTGGGTCTCCTGAATGCATCCATTGCAATTACGGTTCCAGGTGAGGATTGTCTGAAGATAGCGGTTTCAATCCTACCCAAAGTCGGCCACAGGCTTATTGGTCAAAACGCGGTGAGACGACAACTATGGAAGGCAGTAATTGCAGTGAATGCAGTCAGGAGATTTTAAGTTCTTATCCGTCGCGGTTACCACCTGACGAAGGCCAGTGGAATAGTTGGCCGAAACGTCGTGAAATAACTAAGAAAAAGTCCGGTAAATAAAATGAATAAATCAATACTCATTTAAACAATGAATTTCAATTAAATAATATCATTTACATCTATGTATAATATACATACTTCTTTTTGTCTGTTGTGTGAGTGCACATGTGAATATCATAGAAGCAAAGCAAATACCCTGTTTCATTATCGCTGTTTTCCGACGGTTGACATTATCCTTGGGTTCCGTCACAGAATACTTATATCTCCTAAGGAAACCTTTAATATCAGGTTATATAGAGCATATAACTATTTTTTCATCTCTCGGAATTTGCAAAAGTTCTCTTTGGATTCAACCTCTGTTATATGCGTCCATTAACTACTATGGACGTAAAAATGTATCGATCAATTCTGAGTTCAGTCTCCAGTAAAGTAACTGACTAACTCGACTATTTTTTCGTGATCATATGATAAACGCGTGTATTTAATAGTTACCACGTCACGTAACAAGTCAATCATATTGTTTTTTTTAATATTATTGTCTTGTTTTGTTCATGGTTTGTTTTTGTTTTCTGTTTTCGGGTTATTTAATGCCGAATCCAGTTATTTTGGAAATAGTATTCATGTTGCATTCAGTTATTTTGTAGAAGGTTCTTCTTGCTTTTTATAGCTTTAACCGCTTGTTTGTAGTGTTTTGTTTGGTTATTTTGTAGTGGATTTTATCTATTGTGTTCTCTGCCCTGCAGAACATCAATGAGTTTTGCAATGGGGGGAAGGAAAAGGGTAACAGTATGATTGTTTAGTACATTTCAAGTTAGGAAACCAGTCAGGACGTGGGTGAAGTAGAGAAAGGGGAACTTGGAAGAAGGAAAAGGTGGGTTGTTCTTTTGTTTGTTTATTTTTGTTTGTTTGTTTGTTTTTTTTTGGTTTTACAGAATATAATTAAGTTTTGCAAAAGAAAGCAGAATAACAAAAAAACATTAATATTAGATGCATTTCCTCCCAGGAAGCAAATATCTTAAGACAGCCTGATTTGGTAGCACCAGATGTTTTGTTTTCAAACTAAACTTTCAATTGATCATTAATATAAATACCCCCATTAATATTTTATTGTCTCAAATATATATCTTTTAACAGACATATATCGGTATGGTTTTTTTTTTCGCTCGTTCCATTTAGCAACAAGAATATACAAGTTCTTGTCGGTATTTTGCAAGCTTGTTCTTAAGGTAATTATAATTAAATATATCTAAAGAAATGGCAGAAACACTAGAGGATGACCTCCAATCAGTAGTGGAATGGGGACAAAAATGGATGGTCACGTTCAATGCCGTCAAGACTAAACTAGTTTCATTCAATAATTACAAGAAACCTTCTCTACCACCTATAGCAATGGCCAACGAGTCTTTTTCTGAGAGTACGTCTTTCAAGCTCCTTGGCCTCACGTTCACAGGAAACATGAGTTGGAACAATTACATCGAGGGCATTGCCAGGGCCGCTGCAAGGAAGGTGGACTCTCTCTACCGTGCTAGAAAACTACTAACACCCGAAAGTATCGTGTACCTCTATAAGGCCACCATTCGCCCATGTATGGAGTATTGCTGTCATATTTGGGATGGTGCATCGGCTACTAGTCTCTCGCTCCTTGACAAGGTTCAAAAGAGAGTCGCAAATCTGATAGGCCCTAGACTGGCATCTAAGCTTCAGCCTCTGTCCCATCGACGAAACGTTGCATCCCTCTGCCTGTACTACAAGTATTTTAATGGTGAATGCTCTGATGAACGGCAAGCACTTGTGCCCCCACGACGTGAACACCCTCGACAAACCCGACAAGCTGCAAAATCCCACCCCCACACTGTAGAGATCCCTAGATGTAAAAGATCTTTCTACTCCAGTAGTTTCTTCCCCAGAACCGCTAGACTTTGGAATTCCATTCCAGGTCACTGCTTTCCCAACTGTACTGACATGCAGAAGTTCAAGTGCAACGTGAACCAACATCTTGCTGCCCAAATCCCTACATAGTACCTCAGTAGTTGTTTCCCCTGATAGTAGCCCCCTACACCAAAGTGGCAATGTGCCTTGTTTGGGGTGAAAATGTAAAAAAAAAAAAATTGATTATTGTTTAGAAAATGAATCAATGTTTTTCTAAGGTGTTTCTATTAATAAGCGCTTTGATTATAAAATATATAAAGTTCAGGTAGATATTTACAAAATTGTTTAAGTTTTCTTTGCTTAGAGTATATTTTAATATAAAACATTTGCAAGTTTGAGCAGGACAATAGTAAAAAACAAAATGAATCCACAATAAAAAAAAAATTACGTTTTATCTCTATTTTTATGTGTCACTTATTGGGATTAAATTAAGCATGTATGTATGTATCTAATATCTACTTTAATATATGTAAATTATGTTTCTCTGTTTGTCTTCTGTGTGCGTGCGTGTGTGCGTGTTACACATTTAATTACTTACAAGTACATGTATGCATAATTGAGATAACAGTTCTCGCAAACATTAAGCTTACTATAGCAAACATATTTCTATTGCAATAACAAACAGATAAGTGTGCAACATTCTTTTTCAAACATTATATAATTTTCTCCGTCTGAGTAGCACAGAAGACAAATGGAAACATATCTTATTTCATTTTCCTTCGTCTCTTCTTACGGTTATCACGCTGTAAATGAAGAACTCTTTCTTCGAAAGAAACGCCATAACACCAGATTATAATTCACAGATAACTTTATTCACGCTTCCCTCGGAGTTTGCTGATGTTTTCTCTAATTTCTACATCTTTTCTAGTTGAGTCGACTTGCTACTTCCATTGACAGCCATTGACCAAATTTCTCCGGGCCCGATAACTGCAACTCAATCCATATCTGCTACCCGACCAATTAAAAAATCCAGCTAATTGGTCTTTTTCGTGAATATATGATAACCTCATTTCTTTGTTAATTATCTTACGTCAGTACACCAGGTTTTATTTTGTTTCTGTAATAAAATGAAAAATCTTATATAAATATTTAACTGGCTTAAATTCCAATCATATTTTCTTATCGCAAAACTTGTACATATTATTGTTTCAAATATCTGTCCCATTTCCATAACATTTACATGCTATTGAAAGCATGCATTCCAATAACGCGGTAACATAGCGCAATGCGATTTTTTGTTTCTTCACTCCGTTTAGTAACACGCCGTCACCCAGGAATCAAAATGCATAAGAAGCAAGACAAGGTCATACCAGAACAATGCATTAGCCTGACAAATAAAAGACCACCAAAATTGCTCAATGTCTGTTTGACTGACTGTTTAGATGCAATCTTAAACAGATAAGTATACTGACATAGAATGCTAAGAAAATTCATCATAAATCTACATATATTATCTGGAAGCGTCCATGTATTCTCGAAATAGGTTAGATCAACATAACGTCATAATAATTTACATATCTGTATGGACATAATTCATTTCTCAATCATTGCACCAATAATTATAAATTCTTGAAAATAGCTCTGGGACATAAGAATGGATAATGTAAAATATATTGACTGCTATGTAGTTTTATACTCTAAAATAAATATAGAGTAAATATCCCATACCTCCAGATTTTTCTTATGATTTAACTAAAACTAGTTTTTATCAATTAATAAATATTCTCCAAATGTCAGTTTCTTTAGAGTATTTTAAATGGATGTGTGAAGAACTTACATGATCATAACATTTGTAACATTTTACGTTCATAACATTTGTAACATTTTACATTTAAGAATAGCATTCAATTTTATCCATATTTATTCTAAAAATATTAAGCAAGAATTTCTGTTTTTCTGTCCATTCTTAAGAATCGTGAAGCAAGATCCTTAAACCAAGACGATGTGATGCGTAAATATGTACGAAGTATTATTAACAGTAGCTTAATTATAATTATATTTGGAGTTTAATGTTTGTAATGTTACTGGTCCATATCGTCTTATGTATATGCAGTATTCATATAAAAAATGTATATAAAAACTTTTTCAAATCGCAATACAATAAACATGAAAATTTCATACTGCAATACGTATAAACTATGTTCAATTGTTCGTGCAATGTACATTGCAAGGGTGAATTTGTTACACAACTAAATCACTGTCTACCAATGTAAAATACAAATTTTTAACAAGACGAATAAACATTTTTGCCTGTGCGTCACCAGACAAAACGCATAACTTATTTTATATTCTTCCGACTTCTGCATTAAGTTCTGTAACGAATATATCCTCATCTGAAGAAAACACCATAAACAACAGGTTATATTTAACATATAACTTTATTTCCACACTTTCCGCGGAGTTTGCCAACGTTTCTCTTTAGTGTTCTACATCTTGCTATAAACGCGTTCTTTTCAGTTCAATGCCGCAAGAGATAGTGTTAGCAGTGGCTCTAATTGAACAGTCGTCTGACTTGTGTTTAGGTGTTTATATAAAAACGTATTATTGTTAGTTGAGCACTTTACGTAAATAGGCAAATTTTATTGTTTATTGTAACTGTAAATATTTTTGTGTTGCTGAGGTAAATTTCGAGTTTTTTTTACTATTATAAATATTTTACCTGGCATAAAATATTTGCCGCTTAAAAACTGTAATCTTTTCAAATATGTATTTTCTAGCATTCTATCTGCTGTTTAAATCTTTTTTAATCTAATAACATTGTAATATATCGCAATATTGTCTTTAGTTATTCATTTGTTCTCTTTGGTTGTGGTGTATGGGAGGTCTCTTACTAGAATTTCCATTTTTGATGCTTTCTACTTTGCCCGCTATCATTATTCAAAAGTATTATACAAGCTACAAAAATAAAGAACACTTGGATTTTGAACGATGATAATTTTGAATTGTGATGCTTCCGCTTGATGAAACAATGCTTGAAGGACGAGATTATTGTTGATTCTTACATACACGCATAGTCGTTGCCTGTCTATCAAAAAATTCATGAGGAACGTTCTTAACGTAATGCCTCCGGTTATTGCTATACGAGTGTTTTGTGAAGGTTTTACAAGGGGGGGGGCATAGATTGAAGCTTTGATGGGCAGTCGCCATGAAAATTACGATGGAGCAGAGACAGGCTAGCAAAGTCTCTCTGCGGGAAAGACGTTGCACGGAAGAGAAAAGGGCATCTCTCATCAGGTTTTGAAGTCTGTTTTGAACACTGTCAAAGCAGGATCGGTCGTGTAACGTTACGTTACGTGGATTTAAACTTTACTTTAGTAATTAATACTCTCCCGTATTGACGCCACCGTATTGACGCCATCTAAAAAGTATCATATCTATCTTACTTGGCACAGGTTTCTATTTCTTCCGATCTCATGCTGGCCAATTCTGGCCTTCACTTTATATGTCGTCTATTTGATATTTCCATTTTATACTTAATTTCTTTTCCTTATTTATTCTTTATTTTATGTAAAAAAAAAATTATTCCAACGTATTCTTTAAAATATTCAAAGGGAACGTTTGATTACGTTGAAAAAGAAACAAAACAATGGACTGTTTAAATAGAGAGGATGCATGGTTCTGTTTTTTGGGGGGGGTGAATTTTCAGAAATTCCACTGAAGCAGTGTTGAAGTGTTTCAGCTTGGTTGTGCAAGAATATAGTAGCAAATGTTAAAAATATTTTACAAAACCAGTCAAATTATGGCAAGACTAAGTCAGAGTTTGCATAATCCTTAATTTGTGTTCGTCCTAAGTCTAGAAATTCACCAAACTGAAATCGAAATATTTTATTTTAGTAATAACGTCAGATTTTTGTTGTTGTTTTTGGGTTTGGGTTTTTTTTTTTTTGCTAGTTCATTATAACACATATGTTAAAATTTTAACTGTATTTTACTATACATTTATACATATATATTTTTTCGTGTGAGTTTTATTTTCGTGTAGCTTTTTATTTTTTTTCTTATATCAACCCTCGATTTCTTCTCCATAAGTCATAACATTTATATCTCCCCTATGCCCATTGATAGATTTTTAAACCAAATAGTTTTCTTTTGATTAAACCTTCCCCTTTGAAACACTTAACTAAACATTGTTTACACAACATTTTCCTAGTACTATGACTCATTTATCTCTTTATATTTCTCAGTTAGTTTTAACTAGCTCATTTGAGAGAACATTATTTAATCTAACCCTTTTGTCTTTGGCGAAATTATTCAAGACAATTTCGGCCTATTTTGTCTCTTAAGTGATCAGTCAGTTAAGATACATTTATACATATTTTTTTCACGTAGTCTTTTCTCTTACATCGCCCCTCGATTCTCTCTATATATATCCTATCAGTCATAACATTTTTATCGCTCTTTGATAGATTTGTACGCCAACTACCAAAATATTTTTCCTTTTGGTAAAAACTTATTTACTAAACCAATTAACATAACTTTTTTCTTCTAGTCTTATGACTCATTTGTCTCTTTATTGTTCAGTTACTTTTAATAAGATTATTAAAGCGAACCCTAGTAAAGCTAACAATATTTTAGTTCACGGCCTATTTCGACATATTTTTGTATCTTAAGTGCTCAGTCACTTTTGACGTTTGAAATTATTCGAGACAATTCAAATTAATCTAATTAGATATCAACATTATACAATATTAATCGCATATCAACATTATACAACAATTATTGCGTTCCCCTTTTCGTATCACAATACAGTTTGACCTTACCATTAAGCATCGGCAGTTCTATCTAATACGAACACTGTTTCTTCACTCACTAATCTTTAATTTATATTATCCTCTAAGCATAAAAGTCTAATTAATAACTTCTCATGAATATATCACCTTGCATACCTTGGAAATTTGATCCACTCTCAGAGTTCTGTCAACAAATTTCGGACTATCTATAGAAAAAAATGTCGCCATTTACATTTTCTATCTCTATAACCGAGGACTGTTAGCACCCCAAATGTTAAGTAGGCACTTATCTCCTCACCACAGCGCGAATGCAAATTGCTGCGCCCTATGATCATAAAGAGTTTTAAAGAATAGTTTCTTTCATGTCAAATGTTCTACCTGACCGCCATATAACTTTGCATGCTTTTATCTCAAAATTAAAACTACTTAAAATTGTAATATTTCAGTCTTTAGTATTTCTCTGAATCCAAGTAAAAAAATACGGAAAAACAAAAGCACCAGGCACGGTTTAAAACCTCAACAATAAAATAAAATTATTTATAAATTGCTCAGCACAACTCGTGCTAAGAATGAGCGTGTCTGGCTTTTTTTTCAGTTTGTTATTTAATTTTTTTTTTAAATACAATGTCTTAATATTTAATAATCATTTTTCACAATAGGAAGATTATCAGTCAATTATAAACGATCGATAAGCTTAGCACCTATTACTCCTCTTTATGGAAATTAAGTCAGACGTTTTTAGTACTTACTTTAGTATTTATATTTAGCTTTTCACGCGTTATAATTATTCAAACATTTATTTCAGTTTTGCAACTCTCGGCAAAGTTTTCACATTTTAAAACTTTAGTAGTTCATAGAAATTAAACTAGAAATACTACTTAAGCAGTCAAAACACAAACTTATAAAAATATGTCCAAGTAAACATGGTTTATTCCAAATTTCTGTCGAACACAAAACAAGCTACTGGCAACGTTAAATGAGTGTGAAACAATATCTCTTATTATAATGCATAACCGACCAGAACATGCGTATTTAAGACTTAAACAACATTTACAAGCACAGTCCCACCAATACAGGAAAATATGACAGACAAGACAAGTAAAAATTCGAAAGTAAGTAGATAAATCGAAAAGAAGCGAACAAATATACTCATCGAATGGTACGATATCCCTTTTTTAAGTTCCCCACTCTCGACCTCTTTTTCTTTTTGCATTTTTCCGTTGTAACGTTGTAACGTTGTAACGTTTATTTTTCTTTCTTTCTTTCATATTGACCATTTAATGATAAACGGCCTGGTCACGGATTCCAAAATAAATATATATAATGCCCCAAACATAGCAAAGAAATAAAAATCCAGGTCGGCGTCTTTTTTAAAGTGAAAATGAAATTTATTACCGTTACTCTCCCGTCTCGGCACCACTTAAAAGTTCGTTCGCTTCTACATATCTATTTAACCTGAAACACGTTATTTTCTTCTTTTTTTTTCTTACCGCACGCTGACCACTGCTAGCCCATTTTCGCCTTCACTTTACACGTCCGTCTCCCTCGCCGTCGACTTTTTTCTTCCCACCAGGTGATATCCACTTTTCTTTTTTTTCTTTCGCACAATCTCGTGGACACTTCCTAATTTGCATATGCGTTCAAACGCTGCTCCTGTTGCTAATACAACTGCTTAACATCCATCGTTCGGCTGCTGCTGATAAGTTCATACACGCTTCTATTCGCACTGTAAAAGAGGTCCGAGCAACTCCAGCCAAGATTTGAGAGCAGTAGTCTATTGTAGGACGTACTTGGCTCTTTTACAGGTAGAGGATTGCATCAAAAGTGAGATACCTACTGGAGCGGCGCAATCATCCAACCATTTTTCCGGCGACTTTGGCAACGGATTTGATGTATGCGCTGCATTTCAGATCCGTGGTGAAGATCAGACCCAGAAGCTTGTCAAACAATGGGGCTACCCTAAGACGAAAGCCATCAATTTCAATGTGGGTTAGATGGGATGCCAACTAACAAGTAGTCCATGTTTTTCTAGAACGATTTCTGACTGCAAAGATACCGGTGAAACCGATGGCAACAATAGAGTCTTTGAATTCAAGCGATAAGATGATGATAATTTTATCACAACACTAGCCTGGGTGCCCGGCGTTGCCCGGGTGTTTGGGCGTATGTGTTGAGCAAAAAATAAAATAAAGTGATAGTAGTCAGTCAGGCTCGAACCCATACGCAAAATAGGAAAAGCACATGAAAATAAAACGTGACGTTTTTGCTGTTGCGCCCATCGCTAAGCCGGAAGTGACGAATTAAGGTTAGTCAATCGAAAAGAGGGATTGACTTCCGATAATATCAGTGAAAAAGCGACTCCTTCCTGTAGAAAAGTGCTCAGTTGAGGGTGATGAATTAATGCTATTAGCCAATTTTTCGATATTTGTCGTCCGAAGCTTCAAAACTATACTGATCTTGTGAAAATCCGTCGTCTCTGTCGAAAGAGTAGGCAGACATATATACATGCATACATACATACATACATATATTTAAACAGACAGCCGAGATTTATATTATAAAAGATAATTTGATATTTTACACTAATTTTGTGATATTTGTGTTGAAGAACTGAACCATTTTTATTTGATTTTAGATCATAGAATTCTAAGAAAACAAATGCAAAAGATTTAAGCAGTGATTCGTATATTTGTAATCGCTTACGATCCTTACAGTCATCTTTTCTTAAATAGTATAAAAACATTTATGAGAACTCGTTCTTAAAATTCAGATTTGTAGATATTCTGAATTAATATCGTTGCATGTAAATATTGTATATTTCAGAATTCTAATTAAAAATGCACAGTTATCTTATTTTGGCTATTGCCAAATATCTCGATTCTTACTTAACATTCAATTGCGGGTATATTTTTTTATAATATTATTAAATGTTAATATTATTTTATCTGAATATTTTTATAAGCAGAATTCTGTAGAAATCACCTATGTATGTAAAGTTGTGTATGCGATTTTATAAACTAAAAGAGTCAAATCTAATTTATAAAACTCACTGTGTCTGTTTATCTATTTGTATGTATGTATGTATGTATGTATGTATGTATGTATGTATGTTCTAGATAAAAGAAAGCAGGTCCACAGCAATCTGAAGCGAGAGCTTCGCAAAGGTTTAATTGATGGTCTTAACCATGACACACAGCTGGAAATGCGATACTTGTGAACGAGTGCTTTTGTCAAAAGCTGGCTACGTCAACCACCTTAAATCGCACAAAACTCCTGTTCAGGTCAATTTTGCACCTATTAGTCCGAACCAAATGATCTGTTAAACATACAGCAAAGTCTGCAAGTCTACTGCTAGTTTGAGGAGACGTGTGATTGTTCATAGGAATGCACTTCAACCTCCAGAGGAAGTCAACTCGATGGAAATTGCTCAATTTGTATGTCATATCTGCTTCGAGATGTGCAAATCTGCGGCGGGAGTGCACACTCATCTGAGATGGTATGGACGACAAGATTGGGGAAACTCTATGTGACGGCGATCATCTGGAAAGATGCAGCAATCATCATCATCATTATCATCATCATCATCATCACGCATGTTTCGTTTTGTTATTAAACTGAATCTCAGAGATGCAAGGCCGCCAAGAGATGCAAAGCAGATCAAATAATTGCATGTTTTGTGCACCTTGCTTTTACGAGATTTTAGCCGATAATTATAGCTGCTAAGGTTTCTAATTGACCAAATCAATGGAACTTGAAAGGCGTAAGGTGACTTAAAATGGTCTTGCCTTCATGCTCAACTATACGGTTTTATGTAAAATCGGTTTATTTTTAACATTTTATCATCTGTCTGACGAGGCCTTGAAAGGTTACAACTTAGGTTGGAGCGATAAATATTTTGTCAAAGACATATTTTTTTTTACTTTTAAAATCACTGATATATATTGGACATAATATGATAAATAATCAATAGAGAATTTTCTCCATAAAAGTAAATACGAGATTTGCATAAATAAAAATATCAAATTTAATCATATTTTACGACTGCTCAACGCCGATATATTTTAAGGTGCGGAATTTAATTAATGGTATCAGTTTTTTGTAAAAATCCAAACGGATATGAAAATATATTAGTTTCTTTTGTATGTCCGTTTGTTTTCCAGCGAAAAACCAACTTTTGTTTATCATTGGAGATAATAAAAACATCAATATACGGCACAATCATGATGACACACCGGTTCTCGCCGGATCACTGAAGTTATAGAACGTTGAATCTGACCAGTACCAGATGGGTGACCATTTGGGAAGGCGAGGTGCCGTATATACCGCGAGGTAAAAATATCAGGATGAGAAACTGGCGCTGTCTATCCTTCTCTTGGGGGTAGATGGGACTCTCTTTAGCCGTTGTAGGCACCTCGTCTAGTGAATTCGTCACGATAAAAAATACCCTTGATAGCCCTGGCAAAGCATCAAGTATTCAGCTACCGACAAGATTTGAATTGCTCTACACATTCGTATAGTGAGTTCAATCTCGGCTGCAGCCGCGCTGGATGGTTCTAACGCGATCCATTGAACTCGATGACATCAAACACGAAATACCTACAGCGATCAAATCAATAGATCGTAATATACTGAGAGGCGTGAAAGGGAAATTTTATTAACGCATTGACACCGTCAAGGCCGCGTGTGCTGGCAATATTGGACACTTATACGAGAAGAAATAAAGATTGATTATCAATAGTTGGGAGTTGATAACAGTTTGTGTTTTACATTTTTTTAAGATATTGCGTAATTACAGTCGTTCATTCACTTTGAATAAACCGGTATGCACTTTGGATAAGCAGACATATTGGGAATTCGCATAAAGAACAAGACATAGAATATCGTAAAAGAATTTAATAGAGACTTTAAGAAAAAGAAATGAAAACCCCTACAAATTGTATCAATTAGTGATTTACAAAACGAATACATTGGGTGTGAACAACTAAAAATGAATTAGAAGAATCTGCGTTGTATGGATTTATTTCAAGCTCTGGAAAATCATATTAAGCCTGATGACCAATCCTTCTCATAACAAGAGAGAGGGCTCTTTATATGATTACCTTGTGCGAAAAAGAGAAGATATTTGATTATAATAAGGTTTGAATGTAATATATGTAATATGTGTATATATATGTGTGTGTATGTATATATATATATATATATATATATATATACAGAGAGATAAATAGAGAGAGAGAGAGAGAGAGAGATATGACAATTTGTTTTCTCCGTGGTAAAAGCGTTGTTTATGTATAAATACAAAATGAAAGTAATTCAAGATTTAGTAAGCCAATTCAACGCAGAATTTTAAAACAAAAATTAATTACTTTATGCATCGTTCTTTTCGATGTAATACTGTCTTCATAAGGATGGTCACAGTATTTTTTTTTTAATCTGCGTTTTAATGGCTTACTAAATATACATTTTGAATTTATATTCCAACAACGCTTTCATCAAAGAGAAAAAAATCGTCATAATACGCCCCACGGGTGACCGTGCGTATCTCCACGTTTGGGCATTTAAAAATCACCGTAGATTAACACTGCATGGGTCTTGTTTTTCCTAATGAAATCATACCTCGAAGGGGGAAAAGATTAAAAAAAAAAACTCTGTCTATCCTGATGAGGACGTGTTTACGTCGAAAAATACGATTTATAAACAAATAAAAGTTTGTTTATTTAAAAAACTATCTGTGCTGAATTGGTTTACTAAACTTACATTTTCAAGCGGAAAAGAAATTGAGGTAAATTTTAATTTAATATAAACAATACAAATTCTCGGTTTGTTTGTTTGTTTATTTGTTTTTTTTATTTGTTTCATGTATATATATTTTTTTTACTGTTTTCTTACAAATTACGACTAAATATCATAAATTGTTGTTTCATCTAATGCATTAATCAGTAAATTCTAGCTTTGCTACAATCATAATTTGCTAATTTCTTTCTGTTTTCTGATGAAAAGAATAGCAAGTGTGGCCTTCTTTAAAACTCCGGAGAATAAGGATCTGTCGAATAATGAATTTAATTGTAAATTGTTATTTACAGTTTTAATACTTTTATTTTCCCCTGTATGTATATATGTGTGTGTGAGTGTGTGTGTATGTGCGTGTGTCTGTAAGTGCCTGTATGTATATATATATATATATATATATATATATATATATATATATATATATATATATATATACTCGGGTTTTTTTATATTCAAAAGTAATGGAATAATGAATTGAACGAGGTTGTTAGATAGTGCTCAATAAAAAGAGCTGATAATACTTATTTATTGTTATATAAACATGCTCACAAGTGGCTATTTGTAGCAGCGGGATGTGAGCATGTTTATATAACAATAAATAAGTATATATATATATATATATATATATATATATATATATATATATATAATGGGTACCCTAAAATTACTGATCCTTTTAAATATCTCCTAGCCTCGTTGCATACGCTAATCTTTTGCTGACTCCTGGGGTCGAAGGTTGTGTACAAGCTGTATTTTGTAGGAAACCTTAAACATTAAATACAACATTCTTTGTAAAGTGGAAAGAGAAATACCAATTTTTTTCGATCTTATCCTGGTTTAAAAAAAAAACGCCTTCCGGATATCAGGGAGATTACAAACTGCATCATGATCCTGAAAACGGCTATTTATTCCTCGATTCATCGAATCGTATTGTTTGTCAGGATTTCTCTGCTTTTGCAATTTAAATATATTCCGGAGCCAAAAAAAAAAAAGGAAGAAAACAACATATTGAGGATTGAGTTTGGCTCCGACATATATTTCAATTATAAATTTAAAACAAGAAAAATATATGTTTATTTTCCTAATATTGCGGTGTGATTTGGCTTTCCAGCGCACTTGATGCGTATATTATTTTTTTCAAATTAAATCAACGTTTCTATAATAGACCTCACACCCTTGACGTTAATATCGCATTGCCAACGCACAGTTCAAACATTTCAAAATACAACCGCTGGGAGACAACGCGCAGATCTTTAAAACAGACTTTTTTATCCAACTTTACAACATAGCAAAAAAAGCGCACTTTATATATATATATATATATATATATATATATATATATATATATATATATATATATGCAGGGAATCCCGATGTTGCCGAGATTGAATGGTCAACGAATATTTAACACTCATGTAGTTTTATTGCAATCGAAATCCCTGAAATCGCCCGGGAGAAAGCTTCAGATGCCTCCGTGCACTAACTTAGTCCAGAATAGATGTTATTCTAGAGAATCTGCTGTTGATTTTATATTTTTATATACATTTCTTTACAGTTAACGAAAAAAGTAACTTAAGAAATTTACGTGTGGCGTTTGAACTTGATTTATTCAAACCAACAGGACTACCTGGTGTTATTGTATATTATATAAAAATTTGTATCAACATGGTGTCAAAAAAAATGGCGCACTCTTTTTATTGTTTTTGTATTTATGATTTGTTCGCCTAACAGATTGGATGCCGAACTTGATAAAATCAGGGAAATATTCATCAATAATGGTTATCCTGTTGACCTTATTGATGACTGTATTTTCAAAAGGGGTGCGGATTTTAAATCCCCTAAAAAGTTTGGACCTTTGAAATGCCCGGTTTATTTGAAATTACCGTGGATTGGGGAAAAGAGTACTAGACTTTCCAAACAGATTCGCAGAAGTATTTACGACTGCTTTTATTCTATGTCCTTGCGTTTGGTATATACTACGAGACCTGCATTTCCTTCTTTTCGCAAGGATAGTTTGCCTTACATCCAAAATAGCAATATTGTATATCAATTCAAATGCCAGTGCGATGCTGGTTATGTTGGGCGAACATCCTTGCATCTTTTGACTCGTATAAACAAGCATGTTCCATCGAAGATCAGACAAGGGAGGATGGGGTCTGGTAGTCTCCCTCCTTCTGCAGCCTTGGACTCTGCTATTGGCCAGCATTTGGTTGACAACCCGTGCTGTACCGATAGATATAAAATTGAATGGTTCGAGGTACTACATAGAGCGGACTCCAGAAACAATTTAAAGATGTTGGAGTCTGTCTCTATTGCGGTGCGGAAACCTTCTTTGTGCCGGCAGAAAGAAACATCTAACACATTGTTCTTCTTTGGGGAACTGTGAATCTTTTCTCCCGTTTTTTGTTTTGTTTTGTTTTTTTTTCCCTCTAGTTGTGCCATTATTTTAATCGTTTTTTAAACGTTAATAAACTTTATTTTAGTGTCCCCGTAATTTTTGGCACATTCAATAGTTCCCCATCAGAACTCTTTACTTTTGACATAGTATTATTTTTACGCTATCGATTTTCTCCTGATGAGATGATAGCTGAAAGAGCTCTCGAGAGACTTCCGCCCATTATATTTAAAAAAATTTTAAAATTCTGTACCTCTAAATATATATATATATATATATAAAGCTGACTCTGCGTGTTTGTGTGTGTGTGTTTGTGTGTGTGTGTGTTGGTGTGTGTGTGTGTGTGTGTGTGTGTGTGTGTGTGTGTGTGTGTGTGTGTGTGTGTGTGTGTGCGCGCGTCTGGTCACGATTAGGCTCATATATGGTTGACTATTTTAAAAAACTGATTACATATAATGATAGAAGATGTATCGAGACACAGGAATGGGTATGCTTGAATTGGCAGAACGGTGGTTCATTAAAATTGTGGGGTCTGCATTCGCGCCTGGTCCACAAAGTATGGAAATAAAAAATTTAAAAAAAAAAAAAAAAACGTTTACAAGTGTTTTTGATATAGATGTACATAAGAATACTTTAATAAGTATGTTTTAACTTAAATAGGGATGGTATAATAAAATTGCGGGTCTGCGTTCGCGCCTTGCCTCCATAGGATGGAAGTAGGCACAAACTTTAATAAAGACTTTTCATATCTATCTGCGTAAGTATACTTTGATAATTTTGTTTCAGTTTGAAGAAATATAGTATAATAAAATTATGTGGTGTTCGTTCGCACCTGACCTCCATAGAATGAAAATATGTCACAAAGTTTAACAAGGTTTTGTAATATAGATCCACAGAATATTGTGATTAGTGTTTCAGTCTGAACAGGTATGGTATAATAATTTATGGGGTTTATCGATTTTATTTTTACTTTCATCATATTTTGCTTTGGTTTTGATACTCCCAAATGCGAAGCTATCTCTTTACAGCCGTTCCTTTTTCATAACCTATCATACTTTCATAAATCAGAGTCCATTTTCTATAGGCTGTTTTTGAACCCAGTCAACGACGGGTATTTTTGCTAGTATATATATATATATATATATATATATATATATATATATATATATATATATATATGGAGAGAGAGAGATCATGTATGTGCATATACATAATACTAACGGGGAGGGCACAAAATATACTTAAATATGATATTCGTCCAGATTTCGTATATATTCTTATAGAGTCGTGATTTCAAAAGTAAAAAAAAGCATTTCGATTCCATCAGTTGGAATCGGAACCGAAGCATTCAAAACTCGTAACATTGCCACTGTATCAACGGGACACGCATATGAACAGATTAAAAATTTAAAATAAACTAAGTTGAGTATACTGAACTGTCATTTAAACTTCAGCCCCTGTCCCATCGACGAAATGTTGCATCCCTCTGCCTTTTCTACAATTACTTTAACAGTAAATTCTCTGACAAACTTTAAGCACTTGTGCCCCCTCAACGTAAATACCTCCGACAAATCCGACAAGCAGCTAAATCCCACCCCTTCACAGTAGTGATCCCTAGATGTAAGAGAGCCTTCTACTCCAGTAGTTTCTTCCCCAGGACAGCTAAACTTTGGAATTCCCTGTCGAGTCCCTGCTTCCTCAACTGTACTGACATGCAGAAGTCCAAGTATAACGTGAACCGATATCTTGCTGCGCAACTCCCTACACAGTACCCCTGATGCCCATGTCCCTGATAGTAGCCCCACTACAACAAAGTGGCAATATGCCTTGTTTGGAGGTGAACATGTAATAAAGAAAAAAAAAGAAAAAAAAAGAAAAAAAAGAAAAAATTTTAGATATAAAATTTTTTTTTTTATTTTGATCTATTTTTGATCACTTGAGAACTATTTTTACCGACTAAAAACCCATAAAAGAACGGTTCATAAAAAATCCAATCATTTGAGCCCTAACGCCTCTCTGCGACTTTTAGTTTCAGGGAAGATAGAGTTTTAAAATATGGAGACAGACAGAGACATATAGTATTTTATATATCAGATTCACGAGAATCGGTCTAAAAGTAAAATCGCTTATTTTTAACTGAATACTAAAACATCTTAGAGCTTCATAGACGGGAGTGGTACCATTAAAACAAGACACATTTTGTACTCAACAATTTATTTGTATGCATAGTCACCTCAATTGTTAATGCTTGTTTTAATGACTTGTTCGTAAAAATTCGGGGCACACTTTGTCACTTACATATTTGTGGCCACTCTGAAATAGATGAGTCCATCTCTTAACTGGGCATCTGCTTCGTAAACGTCCAACTGCCGACAGTGAATGAAGATCGGTTCAATTTCTTTCTGCATGCAGTAATTAAACGAGATATCTGATGCCCGTCTATGACAGGAATTGCTTTCTTAGCGTCTCACGCACTCAATATCTGTAACAGAGAGAGGAGAATTTCAGCTCATAAATGCATAAGTTCAGTCATCATAACCATAAAATTTGCAATACCCTGTGATCCAGCTTAGCTGGCATTATCCGCTTGATATCTAGGGACACGAACCTTGGTGTAACTCGCAAGGTGCTGTCCTATCAGCATGTGCAAAGTACTGGGATTAGAGCATTGCCATTTTGCAAATCGAATTGGGATTATGCAATAGTCTCCGAATGGGTATTTCGATGTCATATTAGATGACACTGTTGCAGCATTTCCTTCGTCATTTTTCAACAACAAAAATCACTTTCCCTCTTTCTCTGTTTTTTTCTGGGTGCATTGACCCTTTTCACAAAACTTCCTAACCTCACGATGAAAAAAAAAACAATTTAAAACGATTTAATCCCGTACTCCAATCTCTAACGTACCCCCCACTACCAAGTATTTTTTTCTCCAACAGCAAGATTCTACGTCTGAACATTCCAAAAGTTGAAAACCAATTGCGGGAAACCAAACCTGACTTGTCATTTCTGTGTGGCACTGCCATTGGCTCAACTGTTTCTTTATTTTCTTGCTTAAATGCTATTCTAATTTAACTTCCAAACTCGACTCTGAAGTTCGCTATGGATATGGAATATATACCTACATTAATGATCGCTTCCTTTGAGTCATGGATATCTATAAAGAAGATCCTAAACTCCTTTTACCTGCGTTTTTAAGAAGAACTTGCTCACATCACCAATTTCCTATTTGCCCTATACCATAACGATGGAGTAACTATCTTTAAGAGTATTGCGGGGAATATTGACCATATATTGTATGCCTATCCCACTGACAACATTCTTTGGAGAGTCTAACGTTCACAACGTTTAATTGTTAGTTCACTCAAAGAAGACAGATTGTGAAGAGAGGTTTTGTCATGAGTTCTCCCTTGGGTATGATTTAACCTAGACTGTAGACGGACCCACTCGCACTTCTGATACTAATGGTCAATGAGCAAGCATTGTAGACATTATTCTAATAACTTTTTCTTCGGTTCTGTCGTCGCTGGGATCCGCTCGCTTGTCTCAATTAAGATTTAAACAAAGAGTAGTGTTGTGTAGCTGGGATCATAGTTAAGACGACGAGTACAAATATACGATGGTAATGAGGGGAGGGGAGAGAAAGAAGTAGATGACATTTACACAGTTCTGAAATGTTTCTTCTTAACACATATAGCGAGGAGAGAGGGTGATCAGTTCTTTTAACACAGGAGGGGGACAATCATTGCTTATGATGGAGAGGGGGACACATTACTTGGAAGGGTTTTATTTCATTAAAGAGATGATTACACACTACCTTCAATTACTGAATGGCGACACGAAGACAAACAGTTAGAAAAATCGATGATTTTCTTTATTCATTTGACCGGTTGAAATGATGATTGCCGTCAGGAATTCAAATTCGTTTCTACATGGTAAAATGTTCTCCCTTTGTTTCTGAAAGGACCCTCCTCTGACTGCCTTTGCTCACTGCTCGAACCTGTATGCTCGACTATAACTCTCGATTTGACTAAAACTAGCTCCTATATAGAAAAATTTCCTTTCAGCTATGACGTCATATGTATGGCTCCAAACGTTACCAACTCACGTGGCTACTCCCGTGGCTCGCCACGTGTTCCTAAAACACACTTCTGCAGACAAAGAATTCTCATTAACGTATTTTCAACCTAACCTATTTTTCAATATGTTTTTAAATTGTATTGTTCATTATTTTTTAGCTGACCTTTTTAATGCAATTTCCATAAAGGAATAAGCAATTAAATTCTTTTTACAAACAAACAATATCTAAACTAGTTTATATGCAATTTAACAATAGACAGTAACAGTAGCATGATCTCAGATGTCCCGCTTCATCGCATTGTGTATCGCTACTTGATAACCGAGTTAAATAGTTTCCGTGCGTTTATATTAGAAATATCTAGTGACCGCCAGTCGATCAAAAACGTCTTTTTCTACAGCTTATTAAAATCTATGAAAATCCGTTATTTCTGAACAACCTTTGGTTTTATTAGAAAGATTAAACCCTGGTGTTTTTATGTTAAAATCAGAATAATATAACATAACTATAATTTTAATAAAAGTTAAGTTTTAAATTTTCCAAAAAAAGCGCGCAGAATGTAAATGTAAATAAATATGTTTAAAAGATTTTCGAATCAATTAAACTTTATTTTTTATGTCTAAATAAAATTAACTATTACGAAAATTTACTATGATTGGCTATAAGAATATGCAGACATATTAGAATATTATATTTTAATAAATTCAAATAATTCCAATTTTTATTATGAACTCGTATATTTTACCTACTGTCGCCATCTTGGATTTTAGGCATGGGAACACAATAGCGTCTAAATATATATTTAAGCATTTTCATGACTTTTAATGTAACTAGACAGCAAATAGATTTTTTAATAATTGAATTAAATTACAATTACAAACGCTATTTATGGTAAAATAATGTTATTTTTTTTAGCTTTATAATTGTTTTCGTTCATAATAATTGATCAATCAAGCTTTAAAATTTTCTCTAATATTTGGTAAAAGTAGAGAAAAGTTACTTTTTTTCTATTTGTACATCAAACGTAAATTTTTGGCATTATATTTCTCAGTTTTTATAACATTTTTAGTCAGTGTTAAATTTCATAATTAAAATAATTTCTACTTCCTTATTTTCTAATACATAATAACCAATGAGTCACACTCTTTTCCATAAATTAGATCATACTGTAGCTTTTCCAATTCTTTATTATATTGCAAAAATCAAGTTGACAAAGGCTTTCATTAGAATTTGGTGGCCCTAAAACGGGCCATTTTTGGTAACCGTTTGGGAGATGCAATTTGTTGGTATATCACAACTATCATCTACGGAAATCCATGTCTTTGTAATTATTGTTAATTTTCATAGTTATTGTTAATTTTCATAGTTATTGTTAATTTTATACTTATTGTTAATTTTATAGTTATTGTTAATTTTCATAGTTATTGTTAATTTTCATAGTTATTGTTAATTTTATACTTATTGTTAATGTTATAGTTATTGTTAATTTTCATAGTTATTGTTAATTTTCATAGTTATTGTTAATTTTAATAGTTATTGTTAATTTTCATAGTTATTGTTAATTTTCATAGTTATTGTTAATTTTATACTTATTGTTAATTTCATAGTTATTGTTAATTTTCATAGTTATTGTTAATTTTAATAGTTATTGTTAATTTTATACTTATTGTTAATTTTATAGTTATTGTTAATTTTCATAGCTATTGTTAATTTTCATAGTTATTTTTAATTTTATACTTATTGTTAATTTTATAGTTATTGTTAATTTTCATAGTTATTGTTAATTTTAATAGTTATTGTTAATTTTCATAGTTATTGTTAATTTTCATAGTTATTGTTAATTTTCAAAAGGGAGATAACTTTTTGTAAACCGTGACAAGTTACAAAATCTTGAAAAAAATATCACGTAAAACGGCACTCGCAGACATAATTAATATTTATAATTTTCACACATTGTTTTTCTTGTTTTTTTTTATCGATTCTTTAAAGCATTCTTTATGCACTGGTACATGAAAAGTTTACACATTCTAAAATGACATTGTTAATTTATGCATATTTTAGCCTTTTCGTAAAAAAGAAATTTTGTTATCCTCATCTGAAAGATAATAATTATCGATAACATATTCAACGAATCTCACACTTCAAAACGCAAAAGATTAGACACATTCAAATTTTGGATTTCAATCTTCAATATCGAAGGCAGCCTGTGGAATTTTTATTCTACACTCATTCACTCTCCTACCACAAAATTCGTGCTTAAGTGACCGCTTGGACTTTATAGGGTCGAATAAGGGACAAATGATAAGGGGATATGAAGGCTTGAAAATATATTTATATAACGGAAAAAATGTTGGACCCATATAAAGTGCGTTCTTTATTTATTTATCAGTGAAAATGTTATATTTATTAAATAATGACCTGATTTTTGGTGGATTTTTGACGAAAATCAAAAACACTCTATACATTTGGCGGTCACTAGAAATATCCCTAAATATGTGTATCCCAAAAAGTGTGTGTTCTCTACAGCATTCGACTTAACAGATCGTTATAACTAGTTACATAAAAAATAAAACTCTAGCTGAACTCAAATAGTACATCTGACTGTTAAAGAAATCACTGTATTAATCATAAAGGAGATAGATATTTAGAATTTTTTTTCTATTAAAACATCTTAACATAAATACTTTTATCTGTAAATATTTATTTCGCTATAACATTCTATTTTTACAAATATTATGACGATCATAATAATCGTCAACTAGCACATCTTTCAGCATTTCCCTATCAATACCTAATATATATATATATATATATATATATATATACATAGAGAGAGACAGACGGACAGACAGACAGACAGAGAAGGAGAGAGAGAAAGAGAGAGGCAGCGACAGAGAAAGGCAAAGAGACAGGGAAAGAGGGAGAGCGAGAGAGAGATTGAGATAATTATTTGTGAATAGGATTATTCCAGGTTTTTAATAAGAATGCAGTTACCCTGGTGATTTTTTAAGCAGCTGAGCACACAAATTTTGTCCACATTTATGTCCCAGCCGCATTCATCAGAGGCTTATCGTCAAAGTTTCTAATGATGAAACTAATACAAACGGCTTTCTGTTTCGCGTTAAAATGACGTTAATCCTCACATGAATCGATTTATTCTTAGCGGACATTTTGGGAACAAGAACCATCTTTTTCTATGGACTCTCTTATAGTTATGTGACCGTAAACTTTTACGAATATAAATTTATATAATCAGAATTGGATATAAACCATGCCTTCTTAGGTGCACGCAGAGGCCGTTGTCGTTCGTGACATGGCCAATTATTTGAATTTAAATGAGTCTTATAATTTCTTCTGAGGAATTCCTTTCACCTATTAATCGGTAGCATGGGTTAAATTTTCTTTTGTAGAATACTTACATTTCGTAATATTATCGGTTGCTTCATTCTGTATCAGATTTCATAAATGTAAATTTCTGAATTAAAATCAAATTTGAATCGAACAGAATGTGCGCCGGGTGGAGGAGGGATGTAGAGGCTGCAAATCTACTGGTAAGATTGACTCTGAATTTAGGACGAGGAGATGATGATGGCAACCTTCTGTCTAATAAGAAAATGGTACTCTGTGTCTTGTCTGGTGCACTTCAGCTTTTGCTATGAATTTACATTCTGAAGCTGGAATTGGCTCTCCGGAAACAGGTCTCGGGTTGGGGTTTGTCAAATTCTGGGACCAAAGCTAAATAAAAATAAAAATAGATGCTATCTCACACAAGTGTTTGTTTCCTGTGTCTGCTGCTTTCTGTGGGTCCTAGACTAGTATATTATAATTCCTCTTTATTTATTTATCTATTTTATTTCATTTTTCTTTTATCTCAGTGTTCTTAGGTCTTTCTGCGAAAAGGTTAAAGGTTCGCCCGGATCTGTTGACCATTTCTTCAACTCCTAAGGATAAGGAGACTTAGGTTTGCCTAATTACCAGTCCCTCTGTCGGTGTTGCAAAATCCGACGGAATGGCACGCCAATGTGGTCGGTGTCGGCGCAGCTGCAGAAGTTGGCGGAGATGTATTGCAGTGTTTCACCATCCGCCTATCGGGACTCCAAACCGGATTGCTTATCGGTGTTCACTGTCTTGGCCGTGAAGCTTTTTGTCCATAGCTGGCTATTCCTATCCCTAGTTCTCCTTTGTGAAAGGTAATATTTAAAAACGAGTTCTACCTAATAGATAACTTTATCTTCAGCATATCAATCTATAATATAATCACGTAGAAGCACAAGGGGAATTGTCTTATACATCACCTAGACAAAGAAGAGAAAGTGCCAAGTTTAATGAGAGGTAAATTATGTGAAAACTTTGAACTCTTTATGTCAGCTTTCAACGCTCCCTTTGGCCCTCATAGGGATTAGTGCCAAGGTGACTGTGTGACACGATTCTGCGCAACTTTTTCAGAAGGTGCACATAATCATATCCAATCGCGTGAAACACTCCTACTGGGAAATGTCATTCGTTTCTTAAATCTAACCTTCTGAACTTAAACTTTTAATTCCGACGTCAGTCGTTCACAAGTATTCATATCTCTGATTGCGGATCCTTCAAAATTTCTAATTCACGACTCCAGCTCTACAACTCAACTTAAAACTCATAACTCTTGTAAAAAAAAAAAATTACGAACTTGTAATTCTAAAGGTGTCTTTTTTTCTTTTTTCTTTTTTTTACTTGAATGATTCTCGACGATCGACTACACGGTCGATTGTCAAATATGCTCCATTTTGATTAATGATCATTTTCATATTAGATGACTTGAAAGCTCCATTTCTTATACAGTTATTATTTAGAAAGCTGTCCAAAACATAGGAAGAAGTAGGGTCTTTTTTTAAACTATGCTGAACTTTCACCTAAGAATTTAATAAACGTTCATTTGAATGTAATAAAAACAAAGGCAGTTTTTATATAAACTATTTTTTCCTAAAAATGATCTTAAAAATAGTTCATTTATACACACACACACACACAAACACACAAACACACACACACACACATATATATATATATATATATACTTAAGAATAAGTAATGAGATGCATAAGATTACAGACTAGTGAATCTAGTGGTTTCAAGTCTTACAAAATATTATTGAAAGGTAATATTTTATATAAGACAATCACAATATCTTTATCCAGTATTAATTCCGTATCTATCTATCTATCAATATATATATATATATATATATATATATATATATATATATATATACAACGAAACAGGATTGTATGTCGATGACCACAAATATATATCCCACCTGTCTGTTTAAATGTATGTATGTATGTATGTATGTTTGTATGCCTCGCTAAAACGTTCGACAGACGTGTCGGATTTTCACAGCATTGATATCATTTTGAAGCTAAACGCTTCAGACGACAAATATCGGAAAATTGGCCAAAAACATTAATTTTTTCGCCATCAACTGTGCACTTCAGAAAGAGGTCACTCTTTTCACCGATACAACAAACAAACGTCTACTCCTTCTATGCTCCAACGACAGCATGGCAAAAAGAAAGAAAGGAAGAAATACTGAATACTGAAAATAGAGTTTAACTTCGAAATGTATTTATAAATTTCTATATAAATTTCAAACAAAATAAATATCCTTTTATTTTGTAATAATGCGTTGTTTTGGCTTCAAACGTATATAATACGCATTTTATGTCATTCAAACTCAACCAGCGCTTTCTATTACAGGAATACAACCCCTAACGTGAAACATTTAATTGTTTATAAATCCAATTTTTCGACGTAATCACGTCTTCGTCAGAAAGGATAGTTTTTTTTTATATATTTTTTATCTTTCGAGACATGATGCCAGCAAGAAAAACAAGGCCCGTTCGGTGTTATCAACAGGTATTCCTAAATGTCCAGGTTGAATTTGCACTTTTTTTTTTTTACACAGAGATCACCACTTATCAAGGCCCGGAAGCCACTCAGGGATAAGGTTTATTGCAAGTACATTACGTTAGTGAGGAGATTTGATGAAGTGTTTACTTAAGGGGGCGGTTCATTAGGAATTTGTTAACATTAGACTTGAAGACATCCAAGTTGTAGTCCGGAGGGAAGCAGGCAGACGGAACAGAGTTCCACAGGCGTGCAGTTCTAAGAAAGAAGCTTTGTTCATGAAATCCGCGTTTTGATTTAGGCACAGATATAGAGTGGGGGAAATTTTTCACAGTGGATTCAGCTAGACGGGTGTTTTTCGTGAAAGATTGGCGAGGGGGGACCAGGGATTGGAGTTCAGACGAGCACCTGCCATGAAAATAACGATAAAACAAGGATAGGCTTGCAACGTCTCTTCTGTGGGAGAGGGGTTGCAGGGTAGAGAAAATGTCATCCCCCACTAAACCACGAAGTCTATTTTGTACTCTGTCAAGGCATGATAGGCTGTTTTTGGCAGCTCCTGCCCAGATATGGCAGCAGTATTCCATCCTTGGCCGTACTTGGCTTTTATATAGATAGAGAATTGCATCAGTAGTGAGATATCTTCTGGAGCGTTAGAAGGATCCCACCATCTTTCCAGCGACCTTAGCAACAGACTTGATGTACGTGTTCCATTTCAGATCAGGAGTAAAGGTCAAACCCAGAAGCTTGTCAAAACACGGGGCCGCACCCAGACGAGAGCCATCCATCACAATTGATGCCAGCTGGGGATCAGAGCGTTGATGATGTAAGGATAGGAGTTTGGTTTTGGATGCATTAAAGGTAACTAGCCACATCTTCCCCCACTGAACCACGCGCTCGAGATCAGAGGAGAGAGAATCAGATAGAACTTCGTCATTTACAGCCTTTGATGTGTTGCCATAGATGGTCGTGTCATCAGCATAGATGTCAACGAATGATTTAAGTATGTGTTTAGGGAGGTCATTGATGTAGATCAGGAAGAGAGTTGGGCCCAGGATTGACCCCTGAGGGACTCCAGCATTTATATTGCAGGCCTCCGATTTTTGACCATCTACCACTACTCTTATGAGCCTATCGGAGAGAAATGATTTAATGATTGAAAAAACATTTCCAGTTATACCGTAGCTGGAAATCTTGTGAAGTAGACCCTTATGCCATACTTTGTCGAAGGCCTTTGATATGTCAAGAGCAATTGCCCTAGAAAGGAAGCCTTTGTCAAGAGATTCACTAATCCTGTGGGATATAACCGTCAGCACATCTGCGGTAGATCTTGCAGAGCGGAAACCATATTGTGTGTCACTAAGAAGGTTATTCCTGCTGAGGTGGTTGACTATTTCTCTATTTAATATGGATTCCAGCAACTTACTCATAACACAGAGAAGACTTATTGGTCTGTACTGAGAGGGAGATGACTTATCACCTGAATTCTTAAATACAGGGCAAACTGATGAGGTCTTCCAGGGGGTCGGAAAGCACTTTTCCTTAAGGCAGCGCTTAAATAGTTTCGTAAGTATGGGAGCAAGTTCTGGTTGAAGCTTTTTTAACACTATAATTGGGATGCCATCAGGGCCAGTTGCTTTACTGGAATCTAGGTTTTTTATTAGCTTGGCGACCTCATGCACGGATATTTGTATGTTACCTAGCTTGTTCTGTGTTATAGGAGGAAATATGGGGAGTTGATGGCCTTCGTCGCATAGGGTAGAATTAGCTGCAAAGTTCTTTGCAAATAGTTTGGCCTTGTCTGACGCTGACGAGATGACCTCTGGTCCATTGATAATGGTTGGGATAGAACGCACACTTCTGAGCAGGATCCTATTTGTTATTTGCCAGAACTGGTGGGAACCAAGCCGCTGATCAGCTACCTTGGATTTAACAGACTGGGCATATAGCTCTCTTGCATTTTTTATTACTCTTTTACATTGGTTGCTGGCAGTCCTGAAAGCAGCTTTAGTCTCAGTGCATCTATTACGTTGGTAGCTATGGAAAAAGTGGTGTCTGTGCGCGATAGCAGCAGCACTTAAGCAAATCTTCAATCACAGAGAAAACACACACACACACATACACAAACACACACACCACGCGCACACACACACACACACACACACACACACACACACACATATATATATATATATATATATATATATATATATATATATATATATATAATGCCAACTGACTACGACTATTAATTACCGGTATAAAATTTAAACTGCTACTCTTAAAATCTAATAAGTCAGGTTAAAGCAAAATTGTAATATTCTTCTGCAAACAATGACAAAGCCTTATTAAAGATAAACACCGAGTAATGAATAACATAATCGTCTCGCTTCATCTAGTATCAATGTTTTTAAACGGCAAGAATATGTTTACATTATTTCACATATAAGAGAAAGAAAAAATGTCCGTCTTGTCAAACAAACGAATATGAATGATTTTCGACATCGATGAACTGGCGATCGACAGCCGCCCCAGTTGGTTTACTTTTCGAATTTTGGTAAATCATGCGAAGTAGAAGCTCAAGTGTAAACGTATTTATGTTGTAGAGATGATGTCGAATCAATTAGCTCCCCGCCACACACAAATATAAACGAAGATACATAGGCCCAGTCAAGTCAATAGCACGGTTATATAATGTTCAATTGTCATTCAATGATTGTGCTTACTCTTGCAATAAAACGGCTCGCATTTCGTTGGCCTTTAGTCTCAGAGCCATGTGTAGTACCTGTTTTTATACTACAATTTATGGTTTCTGTCGAATGATAGCGAAGGGGAAATCCTTATACATTGATGCAATTTGAAATTTTATCGCGATGCAGGCTACTTCATAATTATTATAACCAATTAGGTCATCATTAATAATTGGGTGACGCGATAAATCCGATGTAATCCAAGTAAATTTAGATGAATATCTGTAATAGAATTTGAACGAGCATATATTGATGAAAACAAGATCAAAACGAGAAAAAGATTCTTGTCTAATCTAGGGCATCTCATTAAGAATATTACTCAAGGTATGAGATAGTGTGCGGAAATCAAAGAAAAATATTAAAAGACAATGAAAATATTGCGTACGGCTGATGATTAGTTATTTGATTATAAAACTTTGATTAAATAGCTTATGATAGTGATAAATCCATCGTACATTTTAGACGAAATAGTAAGTGCTAAGTATTGAGTTCCATCTTTGAATCTGAAATTAGATTTTAATTCGAATCTCCCTAAATTATATACATTTACTTTGTATACGCATATATATTTGTTCATACATACATACACATGCATATACAGTGTATCATAAAAGTGATACACACATACCCGCACATTTCTGCTAATATTTAAGTATTACTCTTCATGGGACAACACTGAAAAAAAGAATTTTTCACACAATGCAAAGTAGTCTGTCCTCAGCATATATAGCAAAGTTAAATTATGTTCCCTTAAAAATTACTCCAAATATATCCATTAAAATTTAAATCCCTGACAACAAAAGTGAGTATACCCCTTACGAAAAGTTGTCAATATTAACATACAACATTAACATATAACATACAACATATTTTGTGTGGCCATCATCATTATCAGAACTCCTTGTACTCTCCTGGGCATGGAGTTTCCAGAGCTTCACACGTAGCGACTGGAATGCTTTTCCACTCTGCAATTACGACGTCGCGGAGCTGGCGGATATTTGAGACTTTGCACACATCCGCCTTCTGCTTGAGGATGCCCCAAAGATGTTCTATTGGGTTCAAATCTGAAGACATGCTTGGTCAGTCCATCACCTTTACCCTCAGCCTTTTCAGTAAAGCAGTAGTTGCCTTGGATATGTGTTTTGGGTCATTATCATACTGGACACTGCTCTACAACCCAGTTTCCGGAGGGAGGGGAGCATGCTCTGCTGCAGTATTTGACGGTATATGTTGGAGTTCATGTTTCCCTCAATGAAATGTAAAACTCCAATACCTGCAGCACCCATTAAGCCCCAGACCATGACATTCCCATCACCATGCTTGACTGTAGGCATAACACAATTATCTTTGTATTCTCAGCTGGTCGCTGCCACACATGCTTAAGGCCATCAGAACCAAACAAATTAAATTTTGTCTCATCAGACCATAGGACATGGTTCCAAAAATCTATGGACTTTATTGACATGTGTTCGGCAAACTGTTTGCAGGCTTTCTTGTGTATTGCCTTCAGAAGAGGCTTCCTTCTGGGGTGACAGCCATGAATACCACTTTGATGAGTACAAGGATAATTGTGCCATGCCTAAAGTCAAGCATAGTGGTAGGAATGTCATGTTTTGGGAATGCACGAGTGCTGCAGGTATTGGAAAGTTACATTTCATTGGGAGAAACATGAACTTCAACATGTACTGTCAAACACTGCAGGGGAGCATGATCCCTTCCCTCCAAAAACACACATCCAAATATTTTACAGGTATTCAGATGTTTGAAAAATTATGATGCCTGTGTGTGTATGCTCTTTAATTCTGATGTGTAGGGTTCTCATGGTGCTGCCCACGCAGAATTTGTTGTAGGTAGTGCATCCTAATTAATTAAATTGTATTAGTGCGGTGGCAAATGCTTGAAGTGATCATAAGACAGTTAGCCAGTGTGCATGGATGTAGGTTGTTTTGTGTTTAGCGGCTAGCTGCTGCCTCAGAGATGGTCCTGAGTGGACAAGTTGCATCTCCCCTTGCGGATCGCTGTTGTGATCCTGTTGCTAAAGTGAGATATTTTTAACAAGCAAATGTTAGCTATGGAGATTTTTCTTTGTTTTATTGGATTCTTGATGTGTTTGACTACAGAATTCGTTTCCAACACCTGATGGAATTATTTAGCGCAGATTGTCTTATCGGATAGAAATCTACACTTGTCTTGGATGCGGATTACTTCATTAGATGCGTATACGATTTGGGCTTTAGAGGGGAGGGTTGATTTATAATGCACAAAAATATTACTACTTGTAGACTTTCTGTAGAATCTAATTGTATAGTTCCCTCATCTGAGATCCCGTGACAAGAATTCATCTACAACATGGTGTTCAATTGTAAAATATATGCGTGGGTGTGTGTCTCAGTTTCTGTGTGAATTAAAATATACTATTTATGCGTATTTTACCCCGGGCAGCCTGCTAGTAGATCTATAAAACCAATAAAATATGCGAGGACAACACTCAAAATATATAATCAATTTATTTACAGACTTGAAATTTGCTATATAGGATATTCAGATATGTGGAATATTTTTATCGGTTTTCATAAAAAAAAGCGTTGCTAAAGGGTCCGAATTAAAAAAAAGTTACTACTTGGGGATCATGGAATGTTTATTTGTTTGTGAACTGTTTTACGACTGCGCATGCGCGAATCGTTTACATTATGTTAAAATAAGTAGGCTTTAAACACGGTTATCGGTCCTGCATATGACCTTAAACTATATCCGATGGTGAGGCTCTAGCTTGTGGTCTTTGGGGAGTGTGGAGCCACCCTTTAATTGCCATTGCTCCCAGGTCCCCTCTGACCCGGAGTGGTAGTACCTGTTAGGGTCCCAATTATGGGTTAAATAGAATCTGACTTGAATAAACATATTCTAATAAAAAATCTTTTCTTCCAAATCACTGGATTCGGCATTAAATAACCTGAAAAGGGTTGATATGCCGTACAACAAAACAACCAATAACCAACCTTAAACACGGTTATCGTACTTGACTCACTGATTTAGGTTTTAATTTCGATCTCGGTTCGATTATTATTATTTTACTTACACGAGATGAAGTGTTTAGAAAGAAAACATCATACTTCAAGACATATGTCCCAGTTTCTTTCTGTCTTTTTTTTTTACTTCATTTTTAAAGTAATTGAACGTTTCTCTTTATAATAAACTAGCATTTCGGCCCGGCGTTGCCCGGGTGTTTGGAGGTGTATGCTGAAAAAAACGGTAATTTTTTTAACTTTGACCCCTATCATGACCCCTTAAAATTTATGGTTTTTGGGCTCAAATTCAGTTATTAAGTTAGATCCATGTCCAATGAACCTATATCTAAAATTTCAAGTGTTTAGACCGAATATTTTTGGAGGAGTTTTGTAGAGTTCTCCAATGTGAACTCGTTGAACTTTGACCCCTTAATCGCCAAATTTCTTGCCGAACACCGATCACATCGATTTTCCCCAATCTCAGTAACCTGTATATCAAATTTCGAGTCTGTAGACTTAAAATTGACTGAGTTATTGCGTAGGAAAATGTACACTTCTCCTTTTTTGTCCCTCAGAAAATGTACGCTTCTCCATTTTTGCCCCTCAGTCCTCATTCAATGAGTGATTTTTCTGATTAAGGGGGAAGAAAAAGCTGCTTAAAGGTCGGAAGTACTTGGTGAACAGTAGTCTGAGATGTCGGAAAATTTTCTATCTATGTCTGTCCTTGTGGCCATCTCACTAGTAAGGGTGCTGGAGGTAAATGTTTTGTCTGGGCTGACGTTATCCGCCTGATAGTCAGGGACCCGAACATTGGATTAGCCACTAAGAAAGCTGTCCTATCAGCAGGCGCAAAGTACTGGGACTGCTGTATTGCCATTTGGTGAGTGGATCTGGACCATGCAGTAGTTTCTGGTGGGGCCTCTCGATGCCATACTAGTGGGTAATTGTTACGGTTTTACCTTTTCGTGTGCCAAAAAATAAAAAATCCTGTCTTTTTCTCTCTTCCTTTCCCTCTCTGTACTGCTCTAACCAAGTATGCCGACCTGTTCCACAAATCCCAAACCCTCAACATGAAATATCTCCAGAAAAAAAAACTCGAATAAACCTAGAACCCCATCTTCCAACGTAGACCCCTACTACCAGGTCTCCTTCTCCAACATCAGGGGGTCTACGTTCAAACCTGCCAGAGGTTGAAACCCAATTACAGGAGACGAAACCGAACATATTATTTCTAAGCGAAACTGGAATAGGGCCGACCACTTCCCTAGATGAGTTCATAATTAACAGATATTCTAATTTAACAGCTAAATCTGACCCCCAAGATCGCCATGGGCATGGAATATGTGCCTACATTATGGATGGCTTCCCGTGTGGCAGGGATATCTTTAGAGAAGATCCTAACTTACCTTATATGTGCTTCCGGGTTGCATTTGCTAACACCACTGCATTTATATTTACCCTCTATCGGCACCACAACAGTGGAGTTACTATCTTTAAGAGCATATCTGATAAAATAGACCACATACTGTCTGCACATCCCTCAGCTATCATCCACATCTGTGGTGACTTCAACGTCCATAACGTGGAATGGCTGACCCATTCAAATAAGACAGACGATGAGGGGAGATTTTATCATGATTTTGCCATTGCTTATGACCTCACGCAGATTGTTCATGAACCCACCCGTGTGCCCGATACACTCGGTCAATATGCAAGCCTCCTAGACCTTTTTCTCTCAACTTCCCCTGAGCTATGTTCATGTTCCGTTCATTCTCCTCTAGGATCCTCCGACCACTCCGTTGTATCAGTTAAGATAAAAACGAAATGTAATAAATCCCCAGACGTACCCCTCCACCGTACTGTATACCGATACTCTATGGCTGACTGGGATAGCTTCCGTACATTCATATCTGATTTACCTCTGCACTGCATGTTTCAAAAGGAAGTGTCCTCTATATTATCAGATCTGACCGAATGGTTAATTGTAGGCATAGACCAATTCATACCAAAAAATGCAAAAAAATTCCAACAAAAACCTAACAGCAAGCCATGGTTCTCCCTAGAATGTGCTGCTGCTATCGCGCACAGAAATACCTTTTTCCATAGCTACCAACATAATTGATGCACTGAGACTAAAGCTGCTATCAGGACTACCAGCAACCACTGTAAAAGAGTAATAAAAAATGCAAGAGAGCTATATGCCCAGTCTGTTAAATCCAAGGTAGCTGATCAGCGGCTTGGTTCCAACCAGTTTTGGCGAATAACAAATAGGATCCTGAACAGAAGTGTGCGTTCTATCCTCACCATTATCAATGGACCAGAGGTCATCTCGTCAGAGTCAGACAAGGCCAAACTATTTGCAAAGAACTTTGCAGCTAATTCTACCCTATGCGACGAAGGCCAGAAACTCCCCATATTTCCTCCTATAACACAGAATAAGCTAAGTAACATACAAATATTCGTGCATGAGGTCGTCAAGCTAATCAAGAACCTAGATGCCAGTAAAGCAACTGGCCCTGACGGCATCCCAATTATAGTGTTAAAAAAGCTTCAACCAGAACTTGCTCCCATACTTACGAAACTATTTAAGCGCTTCCTTAAGGAGAAGTGTTTTCCGACTCCCTGGAAGACCTCATCAGTTTGCCTTGTATTTAAGAATTCAGGTGATAAGTCATCTACTCTCAGTACAGACCAATAAGTCTCCTGTGTGTTACTGGAATTCATATTAAATAGAGAAATAGTCAACCACCTCAGCAGGAATAACCTTCTTAGTGACACACAATGTGGTTCCGCTCTGCAAGATCTACCGCAGATATGCTGACGGTTATATCTCACAGGATTAGTGAATCTCTTGACAAAGGCTTCCTTTCTAGGGCAATTGCTCTTGACATATCAAAAGCCTTCGACAAGGTATGGCATAAGGGTCTACTTCTCAAGATTTCCAGCTACGTTATAACCGCAAATGTTTTCCCAATCATTAAATCATTTCTCTCCGATAGGCTCATAAGAGTAGTGGTCAATGGACAAAAATCAGAGGCCTGCAGTATTAATGCTGGAGTCCCTCAAAGGTCAATCCTGGGCCCAACTCTCTTCCTGATCTACATCAATGACCTCCCTAAACACCTACTTAAATCATTCGTTGACATCTATGCTGATGACACGACCATCTACGGCAACATATCAAAGGCTGTAAATGACAAAGTTCTCTCTGATTCTCTCTCCTCTGATCTCGAGCGCGTGGTTCAGTGGGGGAAGACGTGGCTGCTTACCTTTAATGCATCCAAAACCAAACTCCTATCCTTACATCATCAACGCTCTGATCCCCATCTGGCATCAATTGGGATGGATGGCTCTCGTCTGGGAGAGGTTCTGTGTTTTGACAAGCTTCTGGGTTTGACCTTTACTCCTGATCTGAAATGGAACACGTACATCAAGTCTGTTGCCAAGGTCGCTGGAAAGATGGTGGGATCCTTCTACCGCTCCAGAAGATATCTCACTACTGATGCAATTCTCTATCTATATAAAAGCCAAGTACGTCCAAGGATGGAATACTGCTGCCATATCTGGGCAGGAGCTGCTAAAAACAGCCTATCCTGCCTTGACAGAGTACAAAATAGACTTCGTGGCTTAGTGGGGGTGCCCTTTTCTCTACCCCGCAACCTTTCTTCCACAGAAGAGACGTTGCGAGCCTATTCTTGTTTTATCGTTATTTCCACGGAAGGTGTTCGTTTGAACTCCAATCTCTGGTCCCCCTTCGCCAATCTTTCACGAAAAACACCTGTCTAGCCGAATCCACTGTGAAAAATTTCCCCCACTCTTTATCTGTGCCTAAATCAAAACTTGGATTCCATGAACAAAGCTTCATTCTTAGAACTGCACGCCTGTGGAACTCTGTTCCGTCTGCCTGCTTCCCACCGGACTACAACTTGGATGTTTTCAAGTCCAACGTTAACAAATTCCTAAGGAACCGCCCCCTTTAAGTAAACACTTCATCAAATCTCCACACTAACGTAATGTACTTGCAATAACCCTTATCCCTGAGTTGCTTCCGGGCCTTGATAAGTGGTGACCACTGTGTAAAAAAAAAACACAGACACACAGATACACACACAGACAGACACTTTCACTTTTATATATATATATATATATATATATATATATATATATATATATATATATGAAATCTGCATTAATTAAAATATAATATTTATGCGTATCTTACGACTGTGCAACACCGAGTGGCCTGGTAGTATATCTGTCAAAGTGAGAATGTGTGCGACGGGACACTTCTTAACTTATCTACTCAACAAAGTTTTAATCTACAGACTTGAAATTTTATATATAGGGTATTCAGATGTGGAAAACTTTTAATTGGTTTTCATCCAGAAAAAAGACAGCTAACGAGTTAAAATTAATACTTGGGGGTGGGGGTCATCGGATTTTTATCTGTTTGTCAACTGTTTAAAAACTGTGCATACGCAATTTTTTCACATGACAGCCTCCTTATGTAAAGAATAAGTAGATTTGAAACACTTTTTAAAAACGTGGCAAGCTGGTCTAATGGTTATCGTACTGTATTCGCTAGTTTTAGGTTTTGGTTTCGATCTCAGCTCGAATATTTAGTCATTACTTACAAGAAGTGAACTGCGTAGAAAAAAGAAGCATAATACTCGCACGCACATGTCTCAGTTTCTGCATGAATTAAAATGTGTGTATTTTACGACCGACCAACGCTGGACGGCCTACTAGTATTCTATATATATACCTGTAAATATGTTTTATAATGCAGATATCGACCTATATAAAAGTCATGGACTTCCAATAATAACTACTAGTATTCTATATATATATATATATACCTAAAAATAAGTTTTATAATACAGATATCGACCTATATAAAAGTCATGGACTTCCAATAATAACTACTAGTATTCTATATATATACCTGCAAATATATTTTATAATACAGATATCGACCTATATAATGTCATGGAGTTGCAATAATAACTACTAGTATTCTATATATATATATACCTACAAATATGTTTTATAATACAGATATCGACCTATATAAAAATCATAGAGTTGCAATAATAAGGTATTTTAGTGGGGTAAAGTGCGAAAACTTTCGGAAAGTCATAATATCGAAATGAAAAAAGTAACCTTCACAGTAGGCGCATCAACTAAAATAAAAATAATTCACTTTTACGATTTAACTATCACCTCAAATGGAAACAGATACAATCACATTTAAAGTATTAGGCCAACCAATTATACATGATCTCAAAGTTCATTCACCACTCACTAACTTAAAAAATATATGCTTGTTCTATTGAACATATATTTGATGGCGTTCTTCCATCGACGATGGAGAATCGCGTCTGATGGTTGTCATTCACCGAGGCATGAGTGTATGAAGGTCCTTATCTGTCCAGTACTCGAAACCCCCCCCCTCTCGGCCTCGCTAGTGTGTTCCAAACGAAAGCAGAGCAGTACGTTTGGCACTAGTTTTTTTTTTTTTTTTTTACATTTTCACCCCAAACAAGGTACATTGTCACTTTGATGTAGGGGCTACTATTAGGGGCACAGGCTACACGGGTACTAGGTGGAGAGTTGGGCATGTCAGTACAGTTAGGGATGCAAGACCCTGAAAGAGAATTCCAAGGTCTAGCGATTCTGGGGAAGAAACTACTGGCGTAGAAGGCTCTCTAACATCTAGGGATCTCTATGTGAAGGGGTGGGATTTTAATGCTTGTCAGGTTTGTCGGGGGTATTTACGTAGAGGGGGTACAAGTGCTTGCAGTTCGTCGGAACATTCACCGTTAAAGTACTTGTAGAACAGGCAAAGAGATGCTAAATTACCTCGATGGGACAGAGGCTGAAGTTTGGATGACAGTTCAGGACCTATTAGGTTGGCGACTCTCTTTTGAACTTTGTCTAGGAGTGAGAGACTAGTAGCAGATGCACCGGCCCAAATATGACAACAATACTCCATACATGGGCGAATGGTGGCCTTATAGAGGTACAGGATATTTTCGGGCGTTAGTAGCTGTCTAGCACGGTAGAAAGAACCTACCTTTTTCGCAGCAGTCCTGGCAATGCTCTCAATGTAATTGTTCCAACTCATGTTTCCTGTGAACGTTAGGCCGAGGAGTTTAAAAGATGTGCTTTCAGATAAAGAGTTTTTGGTCATTTGGTTGCGGAAGTTGCCGGAATTAGTTAATACAGCACGCTGATTCGTCTTCAGGCCTCAACTCCTGATTTGGTAGGTTTATCGCCTACACTTGGCCGTTAGATCATAAATCTTCTCCGTCCTCTAGCCGTTGACTATTTTGTAGCAGTTCCTTCGCCTAGATCAGTAGTACAGTGTAAACACCACTCATCATGTTGTTTAGCCTTCTTCGGGTGCATCATATTGATATAGCAATCTTTATGTTGAACTTAGGAATCTATACTGAATTTCGAACTTACAGTTTACTTAATAAATAAGGTAGGTTGTTCTCATTCCGTCAGCCGTGACCATATGGAGGTCTTAAAAAATAGTATAAAGTGTACCTTGGATTTATTTTTGGCAGTCTCATAACTCTCTTTTAATTTTGTCCTTACATTCCATGGCCAATATTTCTGACAATGAAGGGAGAACTTCTGTTCATTTTATCAAAATCTATCATACAAATTGTTGGCTTGTTGTTGACTTTAAAGTAGTATTTTACCTTTCTACGTCAAGTTTTTGGAGCAATTTCTATTTGAAAAAAAAAATTAAAAATAAGTCATTTTTCTTACTCTTTTTATTTCTTGCAGTTTATTTTTAGTATCGCTTGTAGAGATAATTGAACACATCCGCCAGAAGTCACTAATAACGTATTATCGCTTTTATCCGTTACGCCACGGGTCTATTATAAGAAATATTAGGAATCCTCTTTAAAACAATCTGGAAGACGAATTTATATGTATCCTATAACGTATAGGATAAAGATATATCTACAATTGACATTGTTTATATGTTTGTAAAAAGTACATTGTTTTGTTTGATGGTCCTTTCTAGTATATTCTTTCAATTGCATTGCCCTGAGATACTTTAGTCGTTACTTTGGATTACGAACGCACGGAAATGGTCAATCAATTTTGATTGCAAAAAACGTCTTTGCTTGGCCAATAATCTTGCAGATTTTGGCATAGTACACCCACGGTGGTGGGAAGCCTGTGCATGTATCCAATTCCCTTTATAGCAAAACATTTTCATTGTAATGCTATATAGATTATACGGACAAACATATGGCCGAAACTTACGATCGTGTTGGTTTCTTTCCAAATACAGGGTTTCGCAATAATATTCTTACACTTTAACTCTTATAAGTCATTTTACAAGTAAAATGAAATGGACCAAATTCATAAATATATATATACATACATACATATATATATATATATATATACATATTTCAATTGGAAGCTATCTCTTTACAACCCTTTCCTTTCATAACCTATCATACTTTCATAAATTAGAGTCCATTTTCTGTAGGCTGTTTTTGAACCCAGTAAACGACGGGTACGTTTGCTAGTATGTATATATATATATATATATATTATTGGTTTAGTAGAGATCATAAAGCGGAGTGCTTGCTGGCTTCAACATCGAAAGCGGGCAGACTTCTCTCCTGATCCTCTTGGTGTTTGCTACCTTTCTCTCTCGCTTTACAAAAATGCTCGGCGTTTATCCATTTTTAACCGGCTCTCACAGATACATTGTTTTTTTTTTAATTTATTTTTAGCGGTTCCCGCTCCCATTGGTCAATTAATTGTTATTATTTTTTTCTTTTCTTTTTTTTTGTGACCGGATGGAGCGGTAAATGTTTATGTTTATGAATACCCACAGATGATAGCGCAGGGAAAATTCAACTTGAAAAGTTTAAACAATGAAAACTTTAAAAATCCGTATAAATCTGTATCAAAAATCTAAATAATAACACCCAAGCCGGGAGCTCTTCGTTCAAACTTCTCGGTTTAGCATTCATGGGTCATATACATTGGAACAAATACATAAAGTACATTGTCAAGGCAGCTGCAAAGTAAGTAGGCTCACTATATCATGTTAGAAAATTACATCTGAGAGTATCATGTATCTCTACAAAGCAACTATTCTCTAATGTATGGAGTAATTTTGCTACATCTCTTTCAATGCGGTTTCAGACAAAAACAACTGTATTCTGCTATACATACAGGGTGACCAAAAAACAAAAACAAAAGCTAAATGGAGGCTATCTAGAATATATGCTGTAGAACGGAGAAAAAGAAGGCCAAAGACCCTAGTGTGTTGATGTGATGTTTTGAATATAATAAACTAGTTATGACCAAAGTTTCATTTCATTCGGACAAAACACTAAGAAACGGGGCCTAATTAGAGTTGGGGCCCGTTTTTTGGGTCACCCTGTATATCTCTGAAAAATACACTTTACGTTGATGTTTAAGATAAACTTATTAAAAATTTCTTTCCCTATCATCGATTTCTTATCAATTGTTTTCATCTATTAAATTGACAACTAGATCCTCGACGTTTTATATAAAAAAAAAACACAATAAAAATATACGGGTTTTAATAAAAAGAAAAGCAATTATTTTATCAATAATGTATTCCTGCTTATTATTTCAAACTTCTTTCGAGCGCGTATCGACGTTTTAATACACCGTTGGTGAAAATCGAAAAGCAATAACGAAATAAAACAAAGAGGAAAATGTCAGAAACGTTCGTTATTTTTTTGAATTAAGATTGGCTTTCAATGACCCAAAAGTAAACAAATTTATTTGAATTAACTCGACAAAATTGATTACAAAAATACTCGAAAATTAAATTCTCGAAAAAAATATGTTAAAAAAAAACAATTGGAAACAAAATATCCTCCTGAAATTAAAAGTAAAACGACAGGAACTTTTTTTTTAATTTTCATTTATTGCGGACTATTATCCTCATCTTTTTCTTAATTGTTTCACGACGTTTCGGCCAATTATTCCTCTGCCCTTCGTCAGATAGTAACCGCGACGGGAGAGGAACTATGAATCTCCTGACTGCATTCACTGCAATTACTGCCTTCCATAGTTGTTGTCGTCTTACCATGTTTTGGCCAAGTAAGCCTCTGGCCGGCTTTTGGGTAGAACAGACAATTCTCACCTGGAACCATAGTGATTCAATGTCTATATCTACTGTGCCACGAGCCCCAAAGGGCGATCAAGATTTAATTTTTTGGTCTTATAAACGTGGTGAGACGACAACAGAATTGGTGAGAATTGTCTGAAGATAGCGGTATCAATCCTACTCAAAGCCGGCCAGAGGCTTTTTGGCGAAAACGTGGTGAGACGACAACAACTACGGAAGGCAGTAATTTCAGTGAATGCAGTCAGAAGATTCGGAGTTCCAATCCCGTCGCGGTTACTATCTGACGAAGGCCAGTGGAATAGTTGGCCGAAACGTCGTGAAATAACTAAGAAAAAGATGAGGATAATAGTGCGCAATAAATAAAATCTTTAAAAAAATAAGCATCTCAATAATGAATTCCAATTAAATAATATAGACAGGAACTTAGTTCATCAATTCCAGAATTATACATTTTGGTCAAAGTAAAAATATATAACGGTTAATTTGGTCGAGAACGGCATAATCACTTTGACACCGGTTCCCGTTGGATCATCGAAGTTAAGCAACGTTGAAACTTGTCAGTACTAAATAGGTGACCAGTTGAGTCTTCCAAGTGCTGTGTGTACTCTCCGCTTATCTCCGCATAGTTTCCAGTCGTCCTGAACTTCTCCTTGCCACTGGATTCAAACAGCGCCTACTCAGTAGAGATGTGGTTGGGATTGTGCAACCCTTGCCTCATAATTACACGCGCAGTTTCCCTTTCGAGACTGAACTGACGCATCAAATTAATTCGAGCCATACACTTTGCTTAAGTAATGCTTGAATTTATAACCATGTAAACAGTACAAATCAAGTGGGTTAAAAATAGAGGACCGTTCAAAAGTAAACCTCCTATTTTTACTAAAAAACAATTGAGGAGTTACAAGGACGGATGTAATACCACTAAAACGAGAGCCTTTTATGTTCCAGGAGTTATTTTTCTACATAGTCATCACAATTCTTATTGCACTTTTGCCAATGATGAACGCCGGCTGTGGATGGGCATCTGGAGTGCGCTTTGCCATACCCGGTTCGCTCCAAAGTCAAGCCACATATATATATATATATATATATATATATATATATATATATATATATATATATATATATATATATATATATATATGGCTTTACTTTGGATATATATATATATATTATTTTTTTACACGACAAGTTGAAGAGCTACAAGACGGGAGTGGTACTATTAAAACGAGCTACCATTTATGCTCCAGAATTTATTTTCTACATAGTTTCCACTATTCTGAAGACATCTTTGCCAGGGAGTTAATGACACGTCTCTGTCGCATGCCTATGATGTGAGTTGCTTTCTTAAAATTTCACACTTTCAATATCTCAATATTTCAGATATAGCTTTCAAATTATAAATGCATGAGTTTAGTCATCATAACAATGTAATTTGCAATCCTCTCCGGTCCATGTGGGCGAAATTAAAGAGAGGGTGGATTTCCACTTGAACAGCACTCGTATAGTTCTGCCAGTGATACGAGGAGAAGAAGATGACTTGTTAAAGGTAGGAATTAAAATATTGTGAGCAGCCTTTTCGTTGGAATGCAATGTAATGTCTAAAGGAGGACGAAGTGAATGCTTTATTTTCTAAATTTTCACCGTTACGGAATTCGTGTTTCTTTTGCACAACGATTTTTAAGAAGAATCATTTGAAGATGTCGCTTTCATTTTGATACAACCGTAAGTACAATGTGGATCTCCGTTATTTTCGTCATAATTTGAAATATTTTCAAATTTTTACCAGCTGTTAGTTGGTTGGTTGGTTGGTTGGTTGGTTGTTTTTGTTTTACGGCATATCAAGGTTATTTAATGACGAATCCAGTGATTTTAAAGAAATTTTTTTTAATAGACTATATCTGCTTTTCAAGTCGGTTTCTATTTAAACCATAATTGGGACTCTAACAAGTACTACCATTCCGGGTCAGAGTGGACCTGGGAGCAATAGCAATTAAAGGGTGGCTCCACCCTCCACAAAGCCCACAAGCTGGGACCTCACCATCGGATATAGTTTAAGGTCATATTCAGGACCTTCACCAGCTGTGGGCAAATAGCTCCACTGCCATGTGGGTGCCTTGGGAAAGGCAAAGGCTAATGGAATAAACCCCGACAAAAAAATCCGATGGTGGACCACTGCAACACCTTCCCAGCAACCCCTGCAGCTGTGCTGACTGTGAGCGTATTGGTTTGTCTTTCCGCCAGCCGTTGTCTACAACGCCTAAAATGCGACCTTAGTAACTGGACAAACCTTGATCTCTTTATCATCCACTCATGCCTGAATTCGGAGAACCAAATCCAGCTTCGAACTGTATAACCACAGAAGACGCTGCAGTACACCAGGCTAGATGCAAAATCTCATTATCTCATTGTCAACAATTTCGAGGAACACTTTTTTAAAAAATGTAAGATTTAAGTTTGCAATATCTATCTGTTCGATTATTTTCTTATCGAAATTCTAGTGGCAGTCATGAAAGCAATATACGAATACGCGATTCGGTAATAAAATATTAAAAAAAGGCTAGTATCACATATAAATAATATTAAACAAATAATATGAAAATATATTAGGATAAAATTGCACATGTATTATAAAAAATATACATACGGATGGTTCCCACCGAGTAGTTATCTCCCTTATCTTGTTGGATAAGACTCGTTTTATTCAAAAAAAAAAAGACAATAACATATATGTTTTTTTTTAATATCCAATTCAGTGAGGATAAAGCCATGGATCCCAATTTCTATTAAGGAAAATAGAAAAATAAACGCAACTTGAATTTCTAGTGAACATTTGTTTTCTTGAGCAATTAGAAATAACAATGTTTTCTCATTTTTCTCATTACCTCGCAATTGGCTTGCCTCCCTTAGGCTCTATTTTCTGCCGTTTTTTTTCTATTACAGCGGAAATAAGTTTGGATTTTTCGAAATTGATTTAAGGCTAATTTCACAAACGCATTCGTTTTACTAAATCTTAAGGTTGCCCGAGGAGTTTTTAATCCAGAAGATCATAATCAAAACCAAATTTTATTCAGGTGCGTCCATCCGTTTGATGAAAATTTGTGTTCAAACATGTATATATATATATATATATATATATATATATATATATATATATATATATAAATATATATATATATATATATATATACGCATAATTTTACGCATAAATGTATACTTTCGTATATTAATTTTATGGGAGTAAATGAAGTATATATATATATATATATGTGTGTGTGTGTGTGTGTGTGTGTGTGTGTGTGCACAAATATGTATACTGTTTTTATTGAAATCGCTCGAGGTTATCAGCAAGGACCTGTGGCGTAGCGGATAAAGTACTCTGTAAATTAGGTTGTAAGTTATAGTTTTTCGGTGGTTAAAAGTTCGGTCATTAGTATCAATATAAAATTGCGAATTACTTAGGACTTTTACCCTCTCATGGCTGATGGAAAGAGAGAGCACATTTTCCCCCGTGGATGAAATAAGGATTACTTTCGAAATTCCCTGCACATTCTCGAGTTCAACAGAAAGATTTATGAGTTCGGCAGGCTACACCTGAAGAAAATCGGACTCTCCACAGAAAGATTTAAAAAAAAGGAAAATAGTGGTCGAAAGAATTCAAATAATACATCTCCGATATTCAAAAACATAAAATCTGGACATATGGGTTCTCTTATTTATTATAGCAATTCTTTTCTTTTTCTATGTGCATATATATATATATATATATATATATATATATATATATATATATATATATATATATTTAAATAAGCGGGTAGTCACCAACAATGTGTATTTTTTAACATTATTTTATTATTCCGTGTCTTGGTTTTTCATTGAGAATTCTGTTTGGACCATTATAATAATGTTTTTAAATCATTGAAATCGTTTTTACGCGTTTCAGACGTTCTGTGAAGCGTCCTCGTCAGAAATTATTTTCAAATATACATCTTTCTTTCGTTGAAATTTCTTAACCCATTCTATATATATATATATATATATATATATATATATATATATATATATATATATATATATATATATATAAGCTTCTTAAATAAGGATTGGTATACATTAATAGAAAATATATTTCTACAGAAATATATATATATGTGTGTGTGTGTGTGTGTGTATGGTGATTTATTATGTCGTTCATGTTTCGTCGTCAAATTGTCCGAAAGGAAAATCAAAATAATTGAGAGTGATTTTAAGCACGAAACAATGTCGGGAATAAAGTCGCCATAATTGAATACGCATAAGGTGTTGACCTTTAAGGAGTTTTATATGCTACAATTGTTTGCAGAAATTAAGAAACGGATAGCTAGGCAATAACTTCAGACTACAGTCATGTTTCATTTCTGCAGCATTTTCTTGAACCCACCTATATATATATATATATATATATATATATATATATATGTTCAGAATGTGAGATATTGTGTATAATAAATTCCACAGTCAAACAACGTCGCAGTCGACAAGAGCCATGACAGTCAAAGAACCGGAACTCCAAGACTCGAGTTTCGCCCTCATTTGGGCTCATAAGTTAGACACATCCGAACTCAGGATTCGAAACCCGAGTCTCTTGCATGCAAGGCAAGCACTCTATCAACTGAGCAAATGCCCTGCACACAAGAATTTCTATTAACCAACATAGATCAAGCAAACCGCGCCGAAATCCGACTGTGAAATGAATCTACTTCGTCTCAACAAGGGACGCGGTCATCCAACCAGCTAATAACCCCAAGCCGATGTCTCACAAGTAGGAGTTTTTGTTTTTAACTCGAAGGACGATGCCATCAAGCAATGCTAACCAAGCGCGCAATTTCTGATAGGATTTTCAGAATGTGAGATTCCACAGCCAAACAACGTCGCAGCCCACAAGAACCATGACAGTCAAAGAACCGGAAGTCGAAGACTCGAGTTTCGCCCTCATTTGGGCTCATCAGTTAGACACATCCGAACTCAGGATTCGAAACCCGAGTCTCTTGCATGCAAGGCAAGCAATCTACCTGAGTTCGGATGGGTCTAACTGATGAGCCCAAATGAGGGCGAAACTCGAGTCTTGGACTTCCGGTTCTTTGACTGTTATGGCTCTTGTGGGCTTCGACGTTGTTTGACTGTTGAATTTATTACATATCTATAATATAAAGCTGAATGGCTGTGTGTGTATGTGTGTGTGTGTGTGTGTCCGGTCACGAATAGGCTCCTATATGGTTGACTATTTTAAAAAAAACTGATTACATATAATGATAGAAGATGTATCGAGACACAGGAATGAGTATGTTTGATCTGGCGTAACGGTGGTTCATTAAAATGTGGGGCCTGTGTTCGCGCCTGGTCCACAAAGTATGGAAATAAAAAATTTAAAAATTAAAAAAAAACGTTTACAAATGTTTTTGATATAGATGTACATAAGAATACTTTGATAAGTATGTTTTAACTTAAATAGGGATGGTATGATAAAATTGTGGGGTCTGCGTTTGCGCCTGGCCTCCATAGAATGGAAATGGGCACAAACTTTAATAAAGACTTTTCATATCTATCTGCGTAAGTATACTTTGATAATTATGTTTCAGTTTGAAGAAATATGGTATAATAAAATTATGGGGTGTTCGTACGCACATGCCCTCCATAGAATGGCAATATGTCACAAAGTTTAACAAGTTTTTTTTTTAATATAGATCAATAGAATATTGTGATAAATGTTTCAGTGTGAACAGGTATGGTATAATAAATTATGGGATCTATCTATTTTATTTTTACTTTCATCATATTTTGCTTTGGTTTTCATACCCCCAAATTCGAAGCTATCTTTTTACAACCCTTCCTGTTCATAACCTATCATACTTTCATAAATCAGAGTCCATTTTCTGTAGGCTGTTTTTGAACCCAGTCAACGACGGGTACTTTCGCTAGTATATATATATATATATATATATATATATATATATATATATATATATATATATATATATATATAGACATATATATGTATATATATGTATATATATATATAAATTTGGTGGTTAAATTTTAAATTCTGAAAAATAAAACAACATATAGACACATATTCGAATATATGTGTCTATATGTTGTTTTTTCAGAATTTAAAATTTAACCACCAAACTAATATATTGCTCTTTTCTTAAATATTGAGCTTTTCCTTTTTGACTAGGATCACCTTGAAAATATTACATCAAGTAATATCTATCAGGATTTTTCATCTGAATTCTATCAGTGTCTTATCTCACTCATATATATATATATATATATATATATATATATATATGAAATTTATTCATACAAACATTGATGACTACATATGTGCATACATGTTTCTGTAATCACCCGCGTTGGGGAATTACGTCTTCAGGCCAAGAATTATCGTCGAGAACTGATATTTCAAACAAAAACATTTTCTTATTTCGTTTACAAAGTTAGAATGTAACATGGGTAGGGGTTATAAGCGGGGGGGACAAGTGAGGTCTTTGAAGATAATAAACATCTTTTTATTTCCCTTTTTTTATATTCCCTTTTTTTCTTTTTTTTTCAGTTCATCTATCCCATCTTTTGGTTTTTTATGGCACAAGGTACTTGAGAATGTAGCATTTTTGTCTTGCGGTCTGTAAATTAAAGACATTTACATGGGCATTAAGTACTGACCGGTACCGTTCAATCCACACACACACACACACACACACACACACACACACACACACACGCGCGCGCGCGCGCGCACACACACTAGAAGCAAACACACGCTTATATCTATACTCAAGAGTGTTGTATTTTACTGACACACACCCACACACGCAATGGAAACAGACCATAACTATATCGACACAGGAATAAATTAAAATTCAAAATTAAAATAAATTAAATAAATAAACAAAACAAAACAAAACAAAAACAAAAATAAAACAAAACAAAATAAAAATCAAAACAAACTAACAAACCAAAAACAAAAATAAAACGCCGAAAGTTATCAAACTCCTCACGCATACATATATATATAAATACACGTATATATACCCACACCTTGATACAACCGCGCCTATATACACATGCACACACACATATATACACATACATAGACATATAATGCTCATATACAGTTATAATATGTTTACATCTCTACCTACATACACAGTTATATCAATGCATGGACGCTCAAACACAGATATCCATGTACACACCTGGATACCATACATCATGACTGTTATTATATCAAAACTAATATTAATCCCGCTAACAATCCTAATAATAATAATTCTTATAATATGTATCATACTAATGACACCACCAATACCAATAATAAGACTGTCGATTGGGAACCCCAAAACCTGTGGACCCTAACCGGACAGACGTCCCAACAAAATACAGATATACATACATATATATATATATATATATATATATATGCATATATATATACACACATATTATATACACATACATACACATATACAAAAACATACATACACACACATACACATATACATACACATACACATAAAAAAATATATATATATAAAACATATATATATAAAACACACACACATACATACACACACACGTGCACACCAGTATACACACTCCAGTCACCACGGGCGTATATATACATGCACAACATACATGTATATATACCCAGACACCCATACATTTTTGTAATATACATTATTACAATCATCGTATACGAGACAGTCTATTTTAATAGTTCAGATATATATATATATATACATATATATATATACATACATATATATACATATACATTTATATACACACACATATACACATATACATATATATACACATGCATACAGATACATACATAAATACACTTATACATACATATTTACACAAAATACAGACATATATATATATGCACACTGTCACCAACAAAATAGAAATAGAAATGAACTCATTCACTACATAATTCTCCTTTCTATCCAACCCGACACGCAAAGTTATATTACCCGCCCCCACCCGCTTGTTATTTTTTCATAAGTTGTACGTTTTTTGTACTACGTAAAAATTTATACTACGTAAAAATTTATAGTGAATTCAGCTAGAAGTCCATAGGTCTATCCCCATATTTAGTAAGCACTCTTTCGAGGGTTACACAGATATACATACGATATATAACGATATAACAATAATATATAACATATGACAAAAAATCAGAGTATTTAGATTATATAAACGGAGTATAAAGACTTATATATTGTAGTACTTACCTTCATCTTTATTCATTCCCCCTATTTCTTTATTTCCTTTTCTTCTCTTTCACTATTCACTCTTCCTTTTTTTTATCTATTTATTCATTATTATTTATTTATTTCATTTATTCTATCTTATTTTATTCATCCATTCATCTATTTCTATTATTTATTTATTTATTTATTTATTTGTTATCTTTCTTTCCCTTTATGTTTTATTTCTTTCTTTATTTTTTTTTCAACCGACGTATATATACATACAGATCATAAACACATACATGTCCACACCCAAACATATCCACATGCATACATTATTACGAGGTTCACCTAAACAATCTATTACTCGCTTGGTTCAAATATACTTTCATACATGTACTTATTTAGGTTGGTAAAATTATAACTGCTTGAGAAAGTAGAATATTAAGCGACTCATGTAATCCATAGGGGTATGATCATGGTTACTATCTCACTTATCCTCTTTTGGGGGGTACTGGATGGGGGATAGTTATACTCATAGTTGTTCTGATTTTCTTATTTAGAGTTCTTCAAGTGCATGTATTCTGAAATGTTTGCAGGATATAGCAGTTTCTTGTTTAATATTTAGCAATTTATCCCTATCTTTAAACCTAGTTATCTCAAGTTTTTTCTGATAAGCATAATGGACATGGTGAGTTTAATGAGTGGCAAGTATTGGCCCTTCTAATAATCTTCCATTCTATTCTAGGTGTTTTATTTTCTCTAACTAATTTCCAGTAGTATAACGATAAGGAAGTGTCCTTTTCATACGTTTGATTATTCATCGAACGCGTATGCCCATAGAATCTATTTTTGAAAGTCATTTGTGTACTACCTATGTAGAATCTTTCATCCCTTGGGTTCTCTACTGGGAATATCCTAGCCTGGTATACAACTGATGAGGTTAGACATTCATTTTTATTGGGCATTTCTCAGGATTTTTGCAGTTACATTTATCCACAGCCGTGCTATCACTAGTATTTAGACTTTCTCTATTAGTCATCCTTAAGATTCTTCCATTATGTTTTTTATAATTCTTTCCAAGTTATCACCACAGCTATAACTTAATTTTAATGTATTTTTATTAAATATTTTATGCAATATATTATTTGGTGGGAAATGTTTGTTAATATATATATATATATATATATATATATATGTATATATACATATACATATATATATATATATGTATATATATATATATATATATATGCTTTTCGTATCACCTAAAAATGCTGAGTCATATTTTTACATCCTTCATTTTTTGTTTGTTCCAATACCAGACAACATGTGGGTCTGTGTGGTTGAAATGTAACGGCAAGGATAAAGTGTAACGTTTCCGTTACAGCTGTACTAACCTACAGAAATTCAAATGTAATGTAAACAGGAATCCCACTGCTAAACTCCCCACAATCGCATATCAGGCATGATTCCAAGTAAGCGTCCCTTGCGTTTCAAGTTGCAATATAGCTTGTTTGAGGTAAAAAAAGGTAGAAATAACGGATGTTACCATCAAGTCGGTGGCTATGAAAAAGGGGGTATATTTGTCGATGAATGAGTGGAGTTGTTGATTCCGTCTGCCAATTGTTAAAATGTATTCCTTAACTTTGTATACTGTTTTTCCTTTTCGCTATTTTGTATTTATTGTTTCGTCGATGATGTTAGGGTTTATATACGTGTGTAAGGATGAGATGTAGTTCCTTCTTGTACAAATTGCCAACCATCAAGCTGAACAGCTATTGTCCCGGAGTGGGCCTAATTCCATACAAACTATGTACGGTTTGACCAACGCCAAGTTTTCTTTTTTATTATTGTTTTTAAAAAGACGTAGGTTCTCCTCGCACATAGAGAAATAGAAAGTGGGGGGGAGATAAAGAAAAAGGCGGAAAAACTAGAAAACAAATAAGGGATATAAAGAGAGAAATAACGTTCACTTTCCTCTCTGTAAAGCCTTATGACTCATCGGCATATCTTTCTAATTAACTACACATATTTTAGTTTCATTTAAATTACAAAGTACCTTCAATAAGTTTCCAGACTTTCTTGCATGAGCACTTTTATTGATAGTACACGTATGAAACTCTATGTACGGCACAATCACGTTGACACACCGGTTCTCGCCAGATCACCGAAGTTAAGCAAAATTGAGCCTCGCCAGTACCAGATGGGTGACCATTTAGGAAGGCTAGGCTCTGTATGTACCTTCTGGGAAGGTTAGGCTTGGGGCTAGCACCCTCACCCTGTAAAAAATACTCCTCGCTACAAAAGCATTTACAAAAGTTGTAGGTGGCCTATGCCCCTCCAGGGGCTCAAGGCTATGGATGGATGGACACACATGAAACTCTAGTCCCCTTCGAAGTTATCTCTTCCGGTCGCAATGCACTTGTACTGTTCCAACAGTTTCTGAAAGATCCCATTGAAGTCCTCTTATGCGAACATATCAATGGCCCTCCTCACGGCGTCTTTCATCTCCTCAGTTGTCTCATAACGACAGCCTCTAAGATTTTCTTTGAGCTTAGGGTATGAACAAAAGTTACAGGGAGCAGGGTCCGGACTATAGGGAAGGTGAGAAATAGTTTTTATGTCCATCTTGGTCAAATAGTCCGTGATAAGTCCTTAACCATGAAATTCTTTATTTGGTCTACCAACCCTGGTTTCTGACTTCCTTGCTCCTTCCACGCCTCTCATCATCCCTCAATAACTTCCTACCTTCCTTGTATAGCTTATGCCACTCAATAACTGATGCTCGATTCATGCAAAATTATCCAAAAGCAGTCTGAAGCATTCCATAAGTCTTCGCGGCATTTTTCCAAGTTTACAACAGAATTTTATTACATACTGTTCTTCTAAAGTGTCCTCGCGTTCAGATTTCATTTTTGAAATTCACCAGTAGCGACAATTCGCCTTTAGTAAGATGTATTCCAATTACTGTCGAAGCTGTTCATTTGAATCTGAAATCATAAAAATAGGTCAGTCACTTTATAAAATGTATAGCAATGACATATTGAATTTGCAAGGGTTAACAACAATTTTAAATGCTTGTACAAAAAAGTCTGAAAATGTATTGAAGGCATCTCGTACATATGTAAGAATGAAACTGAGTTTCTGCGTGTATAAATTGATAGCAATCAAGCTGAACAGCTACTCGTATTGTCTCGGAAAGAACCACATTCCATACAAACTATATATGCCTAGACCACCACCTATATCAAACCTAAGATTAAACCAACAACCATCGAATCTATAGTAAGTAAACATAACCAATCGACACTGTTTACAATAACATAGAACAATGCTTCATAAAAACATTAAAGACCACTTCTACAGTGCCCCATTTGTTAATTTACAAAGAGCTTTGAATTACGCTAAAGTAGTAGCCCTCTTATTATGTACTATACCAACTTCGTCTAAGCATATGGAAAAGTCTCCGCTGGCTTAACACTCAATAATTTCAAAATCTTTTCTCTCAGTGACCTGACGAAACTTATCTTTGAATAACGATGGTGCTAATAAATGTATACGGCATAATAACCTTAATAGTGAATCACTAAACTCAAGCAACGCTGGGCCTGGTCAGTAACAGAAGGGTGGCTATTTAGGAATACCAGTCGCTATATGTAGGAGATGCTTGACACTGACTTGCAAGTAGTGCAAAAACCTAACCTCGTCGTCATCTCTCCTGCTAGTGATATACATGCGATTTGGGATCGCGTGTGAAGTTATTATTCCTTTGAGTCTTACTCCTTTGGAGGAAGCTGGCTTAACCCACCGAGGATGAGCGTCGCTGGCTTTTTTTAGATACATATGCACATATGTAGCCAAAGTGTTTCGCGTACATAAAGCTTTATACGTATATACGCACATATAAATATTTATGTATATCTTGTAATCAGAATTGAAGGTTTCAAAATAAAGTGTTCATGGAAATGGAAATATGCAGTCTGATATATTATATAAACTTTATGCGCATATATATATATATACGTGTGTATGTGTGTGTGTGTGTGTGTGTGTGTGTGTGTGTGTGTGTGTGTGTGTGAAACGTCATGTCTCATACTAGTATGCTGAAAGTATTTTGCGCACAAAGCAAATATTTAGGATGTTATGATATCTTCAACCGAACATACAAGACTATAATTACTTTGACTTCAAATAACTTTTTAGGACTGTAGAAACATGTTTTTCAGTAATAATGGAAAGTGTCAGTTTAACAGTATAAGAACAAGTAAGAAAATAAGATATAGTGAAATTTCATGTAACATTGTTTAGATATCGAAGTAACGCGAGGGGAGGGTGTAGAAAAGGATCAAGGGGATGAAAACGCAAGCATCGTAAAAATGAATATCTCTTCCAGTTTATAAAAACTATTGCTATTTTGTAGACGTTGTAATAATTGTATGTTTTTTGGTGAGATCTTAATGCTATATTATTCATAGCGACAATGATGGCAATAACTAAACCCAGTATGATATTATATATTAAGAGAAAGGTTACGGGGTCATTAATTATGTAATATATATTGGTTGTTGCAAAAAATAATATCGTTTATATATATATATATATATATATATATATATAGTTAAACGTCAAAAGACATTATTTTTTGCACCAACCTATAATATAATATATATATATATATATATATATATATATATATATATATATATATATATATATATATATATATATAAGACATGGATCTAGGAGGTTACTTTGATGTAAAAACGTGCAGTCTGTCTTGTGGTAGTCATCTACACTGACAAAGGTTAGCAGTAATACCGAAAAAGCGGTGTGTTCTGCACAAAGCCTTTACCACTATAAACAAGTAGTCATCTGCGTGGATTTCTGAACAACTTAGTTGTTGTGGCGGAAGCTCATTTCTCTCTCTCTCTCTCTCTCTCTCTCTCTCTCTCTTTCTCTCTCTCTCTCTCTCTATCTATATATATATATACATATATATATAGATATATATATATGTGTGTGTGTGTGTGTGTGTGTGTGTGTGTGTGTGTGTGTGTGTGTGTGTGTGTGTGTGTGTGTGTGTGTGTGTGTGTGTGGAGGGGTCAGCTTGTACGTTTGTCTGCGTGTCTGTAGAACGGTCGATACTAAACTCCTAGGTCTACATACTTTAAACCTGATACATAAGGAATTTGCTATAAAACAGTATATAATTATATTCTATTTCCTGACGAGAGTTTACGATGATGTGTCGGGAGCCAATATTAATTTTTCCGTATTTTTTTCTGCTTCTTTTTCAACGAATTTCTTCTCACAAAATATTTTGGGATGCTATTTTCTAATGGAATTTTACCGTTTAGATTCCAATTTATTTTGGACTATATTATACTCATATATGCATTAGAATATCCAAATTTTCCGTTGTTTTTGGATTATAGCAATATTTTTAACTTTTCTTCATCGAGCCCGGGCTTTTTTATCTATACATTTCCGCATCTTATCCACTTTCAAATAAATACATTATCCTTAAAAATTTTATTTTTGAACTTACGTGGTAACAAACAAAATTTATAGACTGCCTATGAATAAGATTTTGCTAACTACTTCGTTACCGCTTATTCCTGAGTGGATATCGGGCCTTGATAAGCGGTGACTACCAAGTAAAAGAAAGAAATACGTTTCCGCTGAGAATATAATCCATTTAGTGAAACCTATGGAATGAGGAAAACACTTTATATCTTTGTATTGATAGTCGGAAAATCAATTTATTGTAAATTTTAATTTAAATCCATTTAAATCCATTTATTATTTAAAAATAAAATTTATCATTGCTCTAGCTCGAATATTGAGCTTGTTGATCCGGTTGGGATTGTCATACAAATATTAATACTAATATGTATAACCGCTTTCAATTTACAGCATTATTCAATTTTTTAACTGTAATTAATAAATAAATATATATATATATATATATATATATATATTAATTACAGTTTAAAAATTGAATAATGCTGTAAATTAAATAAGGATTGATATATATATATATATATATTATAAGAATATATATATATATATATATATTATAATATATATATATATATATTCTTATAATATATATATATATCAATCCTTATTTAAGAAGCTCAGTGTAATTATAGAGCAATATAGAGAATAAATGACAAAAAGTTATATTCCAAAATTCATGATGTTTACCATCTTATAATTTATTCCTTTAATTCAGTTGGCTTATACAATTCTTGACAGTATCTGTTTCGTAGTGCAAAATCAATCACTTAATTATTATATCAATCAGTGAATCTATTATATATATATATATATATTATTATCATTATTATTGCTATTATTATTATTATTATTATTGTTGTTGTTGATATTATTATTATTATTGTTATTATTATTATTTAACGTATCTACATAAAAGTTTTAATTAGATAGGATGCTTTATGTATCGATTTTCGGTATTTACTTCAACAGTGCTAAATACCCGAGTAGAGCTACGTAATAATTATGAAAATATACCTATTTACTGTGCCTCCCCACGGGACAGAGTTAGACACCAGGGTCGTTTTTTAACGTGGAGAAAATATATACGGCAATTAAGCTATATATAATTTTCTGCGTAAATTATGTGTAGCTTAATTGCCATACATATTTTCATAACTCGCTCTCTCTCTCTTCAATTTTCATAACTTGCTCTCTCTCTCTCTTCATATATATATATATATATATATATATATATATATATAACTACTTCATGTACTCACATAAAACTAATATACGAAAGTATAGATTTATGCGTACACTTAAAGTATTTACTTCAAAAGTGCTCAATACGTAAGTAGAGCTAGTTAGTAATTTATAAAATATATATGGCGATTAAGCTACACAGAATATTCGGCGTTTCATCCACGATAGGATTCGTCAGGCTTATGCGCGAATTCTGTGGTTGTTTATCGTTTTTATATATGTTGAGGATTTTAGTTAGCCAATCAGCTTTCTAGTATCCACCGCGCCCCTTCCTATCAGCCAATAGGCATGCATTTTATCGAACAAAGGATCTGTTTTAGAGCTAGGTTAGTGGTTTAAGGCAGACGATTTTCTCATTTCTGCTCTTTTTTATATATAAATATACATATGTGTACACACATACATGCATACATACATACATACATATATATGTGTGTGTGTGCGCGCGTGTGTGTGTGTGTGTGGTCGTTTATGTATATTTATGTTTATTTAATTTATTTATTTGTTTGTTTTCTATTGTTTTTGTTAGTTTTAAATCTATTTTGTATCGCTATCCTAGAGTAAGTTTTATTTGTGAACACAATTGTTTGCTATTTCTCGTCTACAGTTTAATAGATTTTGGGGTTCTTTAAAATACAAGATAGCAAATTTTTCATTGAGGCATAATTTACATGGGTCATCTAAATGTCTGCACGTGGTAGCTTGTCTTATTATTTTCTATTCGACTACCGGCGAATGTCCGCTTTCTTTGAGTTCCCAGTATTTATTCGCTAGTGTTGTTTTTATACGGTGTTTTTTTATTTTTGAATGTACATTTGTGGTCATAGTATCGGGTATTGAAATCTAAGGAAGTCATGCCTACGTAATATTTCTTGTTATTCGGGTTTTCTTTCGAAAATATTGTTGCTTGATAAACTACGCTTTTGTTTAGACATTTATTTTGGACTGGGCAAAGTGTGCGGTGTCTACAGTTGCATTTATCTTGTTCGTTATGATTATTTTTATTCATGGTATGGTTGTTCTTGTCCGGAGTTGGTTTGTTGTTATTATTATTATTATTATTATTATTATTATTATTATTATTATTATTATTATTATTATTTCTGCTAGTTTTGGTTTTATTTTTGTCATGGTGTCTACTTTTTTATTGTTTATTTAGTTGTTGTTTACATTGTTTTTATTTAGTATTTTGTTATTATGTGCTTTAATTATCATCTCTAAATTTTCGCAACAACTGTAAGATAACTTCAAGGTATTTTTATTGAAGATTTTGTGTAAGGGGTTGGTTGCGGGAAAGTGTTTTTCAATAAGGTCTAGAAATTTCTTACCAAGTTTTGTTTTAACATTTGATTGTATGGGGCCGTATACCAAATTATAGTTCTTTTTCTTCTATTTTTGATTTTATTATAGTTGTTGGTGTTTTGTTGCTTATATTTGATATCGATATTTTTGTATCCACTATTTTTAGGGCTGTTTCGTAGATATTGGTTGACCTGTTAAATGCATTTTCATCGCTTGAGTTATTACTGAGTCTACTTACGATCGAGTTAGGAATGTGTTTTATAATTGATGGTGGGTGGTTGGACTTAGGGTTTACGTAAATTGGAGTAGTTTATCTTTTAAGTATGGTTCATATGTGTTTTTATCTAAGTTTAACGTGACGTCCAGGAAGTTTGTTATTTTTATGTTAGCTGATACGTCTGCTTTTAGGCCTAATTTTTTTCATTTCCTTGTGTATGATTTTCTTAAAGTTTTCTCCCTTGACTTTGTTGGAGTTTTTTATTATAGCTAGTCCGTCCTCTCTATATAGGCCGATATCCGTAGTATCGAATATGCTTATGAGGGTATATAGAATGAATAATCCTACAAGATCTGATGCCTCTGCAGAATCTCTGGCACCCATCGCCAAATCAAACGAATTTTTCATTTTAGTTTTTATCGATTGGTTATTGTTATATATTAGAACTGATTTTCTACATTTTTTAATGATGTTGATTTCTTCCGAGGATATATCAGTGTATGCCTCGGCAAATTCTAGGGCAATGTTAAAAAGTTCTTCGGATATCGAGGGATAAAAGTCTATGATGTCAAACTGTATGAACGTACATTTATCTTTGTTTTCTATATTTTTAAACCAGATGATTGTTTCGGTGGTATTTGCCCATTGGTTTAGTTCTAGGTCCTGTTTGATTTGTTTGTTTACTCTAGAAAGTATAGTTTTGCTAATTCTACCTATTTCTGGTTTAGTTGGGTTTATCAGGCGGGTGCTGGGATTATTATTAAAGTCCCATTTGTGGTCTTTGAGCAGAATGTATGCCTCTCTAGGTTTCAATTTGCCAACTTTATCGCTAATTTTTAGTTTATCGGTAATTTGTTTACTTTCAGTATTTATTATATCTATGTAGTCGCATTCGTTTGTGTCTAGTTTTTTGTAGTTTTTGTAATGTTTTCTGTGATTAGTTTGTTATATTCTTGCTTATCTATTTTATAAAAGTTTCTGGTTTTATCTGCTTTTACAAAGATTTTATTAGAGTTGTTTATGTTTCTAACGATTTTGTGTAGTTTCCGTTGGAAATTGTTAGGTTGATTGTGGAATTCTAGGTTTTTAATTACATTTAAAAAGTCATTTTCAAAGTTTATCAAAAGGTCTACTGTTTTCGCATTTTTAAGGGTTTTAAAACCATAGGATTCTTTTTTGTTTAGAATTCGCGCATAAGCCTGACGAATCCTATAGTGGATGAAACGCCGAATATTCAGTGTAGCTTAATCGCCATATATATTTTATAAATTACTATATATATATATATATATATATATATATATATATATATATATATATATATATATATATGAAAAGGTTGAGCACTGCCCTGGCAATAAAAAGGCAGTCGGATTGGCCTTTCATGATGTTAACAATTTCAAGTAGTTTGAACACTATTGACGTTGCGTATTTGATATTCATAGTTGACAATTATCTTTAATTCTGTTAATTTAAAAAAATGGAATTTGTCAAGTGAAGGTCGAACGACGGCATTACGAATATGCAAGCGTAACGTAATAGCTATTGGTTCGTGTTTGAATTTTTAGTCTTGCAGCAAACATGTCTTTATTGCTCAAGCATTAACGTCAAAAGAAAAAAGTAAATCGTAAGCTAAACGTTTTGGTTTCGATTCTCGGTGGTGGCGCACGAGTCATTTTTTTTTTTTAATCATGACTATATATTTGGTCTAATTGAATATAGCAATAAATACGAAATTTGCATTTATCAAAATATCATATTTAAGCTTAATTTACGACCGGGCAATGCCGGGCGGCCTGCTAGTACATATATATATATGTATATATATATATATATATATATATATATATATATATATATATATATATATATATATGGATTCGAAAAAGAATAATAGTCAGAAAAGGAATAAACCAAAAAGTTTGTTTTGCTCATTGCTGGCAATCATTTTGCTACAGTAAGAGAGAGAGAGAGAGAGAGAGTAAGAGAGAGAGAGGGAGAGACGGAGATAAAGCAGAAGAAAGAAAGGAAGAGGGATAGAGAATAGAGATAGAAATGATATAGATTGTATCAAGGAGCTATCTATCCATTATATTTTCTAGAAATATCTGCAAACAGCTGCTACCCAATCTGTGCACTCCCCAACGAAAACGCAAACAATTAAATATAATCTTGTCTTATGGGAGAAATATGGCATTCCGTAACTCCTAATTCGGTACGACGTCCTACTCGTCTCTCGTAATCAAACATTATTTTATCATTTGTCTCCACGTGATAAATTGATTCTGACGAATACGAACTCTAAATTCGGTCTGTCATGATTAATCAAATTCTACTCTTTTGCAATCTGCATGTCAATTAATAGAAGATTTATTGGTTCATTCTGTAGAGAATAATATACATAAGCGATGCATGCATCTGGCTTCGTACGGGCTGAATTATGTAATACTATACTAGTAAGAAATATCTGCTGTTTAATTCGAAGAAACCGAAGCCTTAAGGAATAATGTACAGACTTTGCCCTAAATGAGGAAAAGAAATTAACCGTCAGTAGTTTTGCATTAATATCTATTAACAAAACAAAGAATTACGCCATTACTTTAATTTTTATGTAAAAATAAGTATTATAAACGTTTCTGATAACGTAAAGAAAAAATGTCATTAAGTAAACGATTTATTTCCAAAATCGGAATCTCTGAGTTAAAATTTGTTTTCTGGCTTTTTTTATTGCATTTTCACTCTAAACAAGGCGCAGTGCCACTTTGATGTAAGGGGTTACTATCTGGGACATAAATTGTAGGGAGTTGAGCAGTAAGATGTCTGTTTACATTAAACTTAAAATTCTGTATGTCAATACATTCAGAAAAGAAGGAACATGAAGGGAATTCCAAAGTCTATCAGTTCTGGGGAAAGAAATTATGAAAGTAGAAGGCTTTCTGGCATCTAGGGATATTATTGCTCGTCGGCTTTGTCGTCGAGGGGATACAAAGGTGTGTAGTTTGTCCGAGCATCTACGATTAAAATACTTCTAAAACAGGTTCAGGGATGCAACATTTCGTCGATAGAACAGAGCTTAAGCCTAGCAGAGCGTTCAGGATCTATTAGGTTGGTGACTTTCTTTTGAACTCTGTCCCAAAGTGTGAGATTAGTAGCAGATGCACCAGCTCAAACGTGAATACAATACTCCATACATGAACGACTTTGAACTTGTTCCATCCGGTACGATGTAACTCGTTCCATCCGGTACGATGTAACTCGATACAGATATATATATATATATATATATATATATATATATATATATATATATATATATATATATAAATTTGAAATAGCTATTTTTCAAAATTAGGGTAACCAGT
>NC_136508.1:48865249-48877749 GCF_053919585.1 Euprymna scolopes
ATAGAATGAGTTTGTGTTTTTTTTTTTTTAACTTTCATCTTTACTAGTGGCATGTTAGCACCAGCCAGATAAAGTTCGCATGATCTTTCTCCGGTTATATTTGACTAGTTTCTAATCTGTATATCAATTATTCCACATATTTGAACATAGCATAATGCATATGCGATCTCTGCATCTAGTCGGTATAGGCTGAGTAATATAAAACTATACTGGGAAAAAATGTTACTTACAGGATGCTTTTTATTTCAGAGAAACTGAAGTCAGTTTTTCTACAAGGAATTCAACACTTATCAAGTCGTGAATAACATTGGAGGACGTGAATTAATGAGAGTAAAGTGATCAGTTATACACAAGAGTAGTAATCGATAGTGGTAGAAATTTAGTAGAATTTGATTATTTAATAGGACGGATCAACAAGGACTTGTTTACATTGGACTTGAAGGCGGCTATGTTATAGTCAGCCGGAAAGCAAGCCCACAGTACAGAGTTCCACAGGCTGCAGTTGTACAAAATTTGTTTTGTTGGTAGAATTTGCGTCTAGATTTAGAGATTAGAGAGATTTTGTTGTCAAAGTTTTGCATGGAGAGACTATAGATTGAAGCTCAGTCAGGCACTTATGTTGAACATAATTAGGGAACAGAGATTGATTGGCAAAGTCTCTTTTTGTGAGAAAGAGTCAGAAATGATATACACACTTCGTCCCAAATGAGGAAAATAAATCAGGTTTCAGCAGTTATGCATTAATATTTATAAAAAAGAAAATTATAAAATTATGTTAGTAATTTACAAGAGAAGTTCTAAAAGTAATGCCTTCCATTTTTTAAACTCAAAAAGTTGAAGAGCTACGAAGACAGGAGTAGTACCATTAAAGCGAGCAAACTTTTGTGCTCTAAGATTTATTTTTTACATAGTTGCCACCACTGTCAATGCATTTTTGCCAGGAATTCAATAACGCATCTCTGCTTCTAACACACGTCCATGAGAGGAGTTGCTTTCGTAGCATCTCACACCGTCAATATCTGCAATGAGGAGATGAAAATTTCAGGTTATGATTGTATAAGTTGAATAATCATAACAATACAGTTAGCAATCCTTTCTGATCCATTCGGGTGTAAAAATACATAGGATGCTTTATTTTTTTAGTAACTGTCATGAAATTATTATTTTAAATCATTTCTGATAACGTAAAGAAAATATCATTGAGTAAGAGATTTATTTCCGAAATCGTTTAAATGGCAGGGGTTCTCTGACTTACAATTTTTCTTTTTAGCTTCTTTTCATACTCTTTACTAAACTTGTTCTTATTTACTTGCCTCCCCACGATGGCAAATTTAGACACAAGGTTGGTTATTGATGTGGGGAAAATCCAGCTCTTCAAAAAAGGTCACTCTGGATAGGAACAAAAATAAAAATTTCTCAGTCGTGAAAGATTTCTCCTGCACTGACCGATGACAAAAAATGTGAAGTGTAGCATCAGAACAGATACTACCCTTTGTTCCTAGCCAAACTTGTTTCATGTTTTATTTGCTTATTTTCAGTATATTATTATTATTATTATTATTATTATTATCATTATTATCATTATTATCATTATTGTTATTATTGTTATTATTATCATTATTATTATTATTATTATCATTATCATTATTATTATTATCATCATTATTATTATTATTATCATTATCATTATCATTATTATCATTATTATTATTATTATTATTATTATTATTATTATTATTATTATTAATATTATTATTCCTGGGACACGAATGTGAGAGAGAAGGAGAACGAGAAGCGGAGCAATTATGCTCCATTGACCTTGGAGATAAGGCGTATACACGGGGTTAAAACACAAATAATCCCGGTCGTAGTTGGTACACTGGAAGTAGTATTAAGTCGTCTGGAAGGACAATTGAAAAAACTACAAATCCTCGATGTTTTAGGTAGCCTTCAGACCTCTGCAATTGTAGGTACCACCAACATCCTTAGAAAAAACTTTGATCTTTGAAGCTCCTGGTTTAGAGCCGGGATTGAGGGAAATCCTCTGGAAATTAATCCCATCCCTTTCCAGAGAGACGTTGATAAACGAAATCAGAATTAGTATTATTATTTTACCTCAGTTAGTTTAAAGAGATCAAGGGAGCTAACTCCTCCTGGAGTTAATACTTGATTCCGTTATGATTGAAATTTATATCCGAGGGTTTTTTCAGAATAGACGATGTTCTCTCTATGCGTTACAGTTTGGTCTTCCAGAGATTATTTCTAAATATTTCTAAAGATTCTTTTTTATTAGGCCAATTGCTCCTATCACAACTGGGAAAATGTTTATTTCTTTCAGAGACAATGTCATTTTTTGATCATTTTTCAGGTTCTGATATCTTGTTATCTTTTCCCGTTCAGCTCTATTAAGGCCAAAATCATTTGGGACTGTGACATCGATAATGAGCGCGGTTCTTTATGGCTTGTTCCATATTACAATATCTGGTTTGGTGGCCTTGTCTTTTACATATCTGCCTGCCTGTATGTCTTTGTCATAGAACACAGTCACTTTTTTTCGTTTGATGTTGTCGGTGGTGGTTCATATTCCCAATGTTGGTAGAGCTGTCAAGTTGCATTTCTCCACAGATCTTTCAGTGGAGGAATTTTCAGTGTGTATGTTTGTGTGTGTGTGTATGTGTGTGTGTGTTGATCCTTGAATCATGTCGAGTTATACGCATGTGCTTCTTTTTTATCTTATTTGAATAAGTTCTGAGAAATCAAAGTAACCCTTTCTAAGGACAAACATTTGAATTCTAGATGAGAAATAACCTGTTCAAAGAAGATAATACTTTTCTCAGATGTTCAGTTAGTAAAAATAATTTCTAATAAAGTAAATAAACAACATTACGGATTTTTTTTCTTGGTGTAATTGTTGTTCAAATTTGAATTAAAATCAAATGAAATCTCGACGATATAACACCTTCATCAGGAAAAAAATCAGTTTGTGCTTTTTTTTTCTTTATCGTCATTCTTCCTCGCTGTGGAATGTTATCACAAGATAAGTAAAGTTCGTTTGTTTTAATCAGCAATATTCACGTTGTTGCATGAAATGAATTAGTAATATTTTTCTCTTGGATTTTCAAAATTTTTAATCAGAATATAAAATAAAGAAAAAAAATGCAAACTAATTATATTTCTGGTAGGAGGCGTCATCTATATATCTATAAAAGTGGGAATATGTGTGTGATGACACTTCTCAACCTATATACTCAACGGATATTTATCTACAGACTTTAATTTTATGGATATAGAGAATTCAGACATGTGGATCACTTTTTAATCTGTTTTCATCAGGAAAAGGGTGCTGCTAAAACTGAAAAATTGGTATTTAGGAGTTATCGGATTTTTATCCGTTGTTAACTGTTTCACGACTACGTATGCGCGGCCGTGAAACATGACAGCTTCTTCATGTTAAGAATAAGCAGGTTTAGAAAACACTTTTAAAATTGTGTGCAGCTGGTATAATGATTATTGTGCTTGGCTCGCTGTCTTTATGTTTTGGTTTCGAACTCGGCTCGAGTATTTGTTATACTTATAAAAAGTGAACTATTTAGAAAAATCAAAATACTCGCATGCACATGCCTCGGTTTCTTTCCATATTTTACTCCATTTTTAAAAGGAAATTAACGTTACCTTTAATACCTATGGTATGTTTGTTTATGATAAATAAGAATTCTGCATTCATTAACGTATAACATTTATGCGTAGTTTACGACCTGGAAACGCCGGGCGGCCTACTAGTTTCTCCTAAACTTTGGTGATTATAAATAAATAAATGTTTATTTAAATAAAATATTTCTTATGGCAGATTTCTAAAATCATAGATTTTATCCACATTTAAAACATTAAAACAATACATACATAGAAGAAAGAAAAAATAATTCGTTTCACGTAACCACATGATTTCCTTCTGATTAAAACATTTGAAAATATTACCGTCAGAAAAACATACGGACTTTACTTCTCAACTGACAACAAGCCTCGAGAAAGGATAAAGTATAAGGAAGAGAAACGCAATCTGATTTTGTCCCTAAAAAAGGTTTTATTTCACCGAAACTAAGTTCATTATTTCTACTTATGTATGAAAGGCCTTTCTCTGTGTGATTTTGAGTTATTCTCATAATGTATCCAAGTGATGCACAAATGAAAAAAACGCGGGAACAACGACAGATTTATATATAAGAATACTTTTATTACAGTAGAGTGTTCAGTCTTCCAAAATTTATATGCAGCACTCAGTAGACAGAGGGAGTGGGCGAACATAAAGAACAGAAAAATATTATGATATCATGAGAAATGATTGAAGGAGTCAAGATAAAATGAACATTTAAGCACAAATGTTATTACAAATACGGATTCATTATCCAACACGTATGGTGGGTTGAATATTGAGGTTTTGTGAAAAAAAAAAAGTTGAAGTAATTAGCTGGGTGACGTAATTTGAAAACTGAAGTAAAATATGAAAAAAAATGATAATAATAATAATAATGATGATGATGATAATGATAATAATAATAGTGATAATAATAATAATGATAATGATAATAATGATAATAATAATGATAATAATGATAATAATAATGATAATAATAATAATGATAATAATAATGATAATAATAATAACATTGATAATAATCATAATAATAATGATAATAATAATGATAATAATAATGTTTATAATGATAATAATAATGATAATAATAATGATAATGATATTAATGATAATAATAATGATAATAATGATAATAATAATAATAATAATAATAATAATAATAATAATAATAATAATAATAATAATAATAATAATAACATTATCTCCAGTCTGGAAGTTTCCAAGGAATCGGGAGATCAATACATGTTCAATTTTTTTTCTCTTTACTTTCCACTCTCTCGTCCTCTCTTTTTTTCTTTTATTTTATTGTTTCAGTTACTGTCCCTCTCTGTTGAATGTTCCTCTTAGTTTAATTTTCTTAAACGAATAATCCATCATGGTTGAGTGGCAAGCGAGTTATTTGTTATAGCTTTGTATTTAGCGAATCCTTTAGTCGCTTGGCGTAAATGGCGAGATTATTGTTGTTTGAGCTTGATGGTGCCGGCCGATAACTCCAATTACACTATGGCGATTTAATAATCCTTCACTATATATATATATATATATATATATATATATATATATATATATATATATATATATATATATATATAGTGGATAAATGACAAAAAAACTATATTCCAAAATTTATGATGTTGACCATCTTATTTATTCCTTCAATTATTTTTTTTCAAGAATTGTAAACGTCAACTCAATTAAAGGAATACATAATAAGATGGTCAACATCATGAATTTTACAATAAAGTTTTTTTGTCATTTATTCACTATATTGTCCCTGTAATTACATTGATCTTCTTAAAAAAAGATTGATATAGATTATAAGATAATATATTTCTACAAAAATATATATATACTAGCAAAAGTACCCGTCATTGACTGGGTTCAAAAACAGTCTACAGAAAATGGACTCTGATTTATGAAAGTGTGATAGGTTATGAAAAGGAAGGGTTGTAAAGAGATAGCTTCGAATTTGGGGGTATCAAAACCAAAGCAAAATATGATGAAAGTAAAAATAAAATAGATTAACCATATAATTTATTATACCATACCTGTTCACACTGAAACACTTATCACAATATTCTGTGGATCTATATTTTTAAAAAAACGTGTTAAACTTTGTGACATATTTCCATTCTATTGAGGTCAGGCGAGAACGAACACCCCATACTTTTATTATACCATATTTCTTCAAACTGAAACATAATTATCAAAGTATACTTACGCAGATAGATATGAAAAGTCTTTATTAAAGTGTGTGCCTATTTCCATTCTATGGAGGCCAGGCGCAAACGCAGACCCCACAATTTTATTATACCATCCCTATTTAAGTTAAAACATACTTATCAAAGTATTATTATGTACATCTATATCAAAAACACTTGTAAACTTTTTTTTAATTTTTAATTTTTTTATTTCCATACTTTGTGGACCAGGTGCGAACGCAGACCCCACAATTTTAATAAACCACTGTTCTGTCAGATCAAACATGCCCATTCCTGTGTCTCGATACATTTTCTATCATTATATGTAATCAGTTTTTTTTAAATAGTCAACCATATAGGAACATATTCGTGACCAGGCATGCACACACACACACACACACACACACACACACATACACACACAGACATTCAGCTTTATATTATATAAGAAGATATATATATATATATATATATATATATATATATATATATATATATATATATATATATATAGGGTATAGGGGGCTCTGGGTAGAGGTAGTACCTTTGAATCTCTGGCTGCTGCGGCCAATAGGGTGGACAGAGATCACTGGTTCTCACCCATCTCCTAAATCTCTCACTTGCTAGCTCCAAGACCTATACGGTGGGTTCTGGTCTCAGCAGGCCTACCAAACCTTGTGAGGGGACAGTGTTGGTACAGCATCACTAAGCAATGTGTCCACTAGACTGAACTATCAGTTAGAGTCAAGGACCAAGAAATAGCTGGTATGGTACCCAGCTGCACAGAAAGCTTACCAGGGTGGATCAGGCCATTTAGTGTTGGCTCACAACTGATCTAGGAGATGGAACACTCTTACAAGAAAATCCTGCGATCGTTTTATCATCTGACGTGTGGCACATTTGTGCACCTGTACAGACCATGTTAATCCGATGGAGAGAGTGTGCTTTGTTCAGCACAAGCAATGACCACTTAAAACAAATCAAAGTGCCGGTTGTTCAGTAAACAATTTTCACTCACTTAAGCCTAAGGTTTGGTACATCGATATGTGTTTCTTTTGTTTTTGCTTTTAACTAATAATAAATTAATAAAACCCTGTGGCGATGATGGGATTGTGACGGGAACAGGTGAAGGATGTCACTGGTAGTTCCTAGCATAAACATTGCACATAGGTGGTGGGAGGTAGATTGTCGTTTTTCACAACACCCGCAAGTAATTGTGTGACTCGTGTCCTCCTTTCATAACAAAGCAGCCCTTTATAGGATGGCACTGCTTTCCTCTTCATGGGGAGGGGTCTATAAAAGTTGACCTAAAAATTGTTTATTTGTCCATGTCCCTGTCATCAGGTGCAGCTGTCTGGGCATCCAATATTTGCACTCAAATCAATAATAAAAACAAAATACATGGAACGAATATGTTCATTGCGACTTGGAATGTAAGAACATTCTAGGATAACAAAAAGAACCCTGAACGAAAAACCACTATCATAGTACGTGTGTTAAGGCATCATAGAATTTCTGTTGCAGCTCTTTGTGAAACTAGGTTTGCTGATACAGGACAGCTAGAGGAAATTGAGGGTGTATACACTTTTTATTTGATTTGAAAACCAAGTTCTGACAAACGTGAATCTGGTGTTGGTTTTGCCATCAGGAATGATATTGCCAAAAATCTTGAGTCCCTGCCCGTTGGTATAAATGACAGACTTATGTCCTTGCGCATTGCAGTAGGAAACGACAAATATGCCACTTTTTTGAGTTGCTATGCACCTACACTTAATTCATCTAATGAGCTAAAAGAAAGGTTTTACTTCTCTTTACGCGTATAGATAAACAAGGTCTCTACACAGGATAAGCTGTTTGTGTTGGGTGGCTTCAATGCTCGTGTGGGTAGTGATACACAATTTTGGAGAAATGTCATTGGTTCACATGGAATTGGTAAAGTCAACTCAAATGGTGTTCTCTTGTTGTCTCTTTGCAGTGAATTCGATCTTTTGCTCACTAATACAGTGTTTCAGCTGCCTAATTGCAAGAAAGCCAGTTGGAAACATCCCCGGTCTAATCATTATCATCACATTGATTATGTAATTGTACGTCGTTCTGATAGACAAGATATAAATCTTACACGCTCTTACAGCATCGGGGAATGTTGGTCAGACCATAAATTGATCTGCTCCACAGTCAGGATGAAAACCAACGTAATTCTTCCATCAAGAGAATTGATGTAGGCAAGTTGAAGGTTAAGGAGATAAAGCACTCATTTCAAAAGGCTATTGATGAAAAGCTGTCCTCCGTTGTATGTGGGAATGATATTGAGGCATCTTGGAGAGAGTTTAAAACTGCAGTGTATGACTTTGCTAAAGAGTCATTAGGATATGTTCGAAGGAAAAACCAAGATTGGTTTGATGAAAATGATCAAACTATCGTCCCACTGCTCAATAACATGCATCAAACTCATCAAGTATAGATTACTGTCAAAAATTCTTCAGTGAAACACAAGGCTTTCAGAATGGCCAAAAGGTTGGCACAATCTCGGCTCCGGAAAATGAAACAAAACTGGTGGGAGCAGAAAGCTGAGGCCTTAAAAGATGCGGCGGATAGGTGTGATTTTTAATTATTCTACCAAAACCTCAAGGGGGTGTTTTCACCCATTTTAAGGGGGGGGGGGCATCTCCAATATTTTCGTCGATTAGCATTCTTCTCACTGATAAGAAAGAAATTACTAAGCGCTGGGCTGAACACTTTTCAAATGTTTTAAACAGAGAATCGACAGTGGATCGAGGAGTGTTTCTTGATAGAAAAGTTTAAATAAGATAAAATACGTATTAAATGCGTTTGAAGCCTAAACAACGCATAATTACGAAAATAAACAGATCTTCGTTTTTGTTTGAAATTTATGAATATATTTCGAAGTCAAACTTCATCCCCAATATTTCTTTTCTTTTGCCATGTTATTGTTGGAGCAGAGAATCAGTAAGTAGAAGTTCATTTGTTGTTTTTACGGTAGCATTTTCAAATGTCTGAACGGTGCGTTGACATTTGAAAATACTACCGTGAAAAGCAACAAACGGACTCTTACTTACTGATTCTCTGCTCAAGCAACAACATGGTAAAAAAGAAAGAAATACTGAAAAGCTTTTCAAGTTTGATCGGCCCGATGGATAATGTACTTGGTCGATAAGGAGTGCACTGTTGTACTGAACAAACAACAGATGGGAGAAGGAGTTATGGTTTGGAGTATGATCTTTGCTAATGGAAATATATGGTTGGAGTGTCTGAAAGGACGACAGAACAGCAAAAGCTACAAATAGTTGCTGGACGAGAAAGCCCTACCTAGGACAAGAAGAGAGATGGAGAATGATTTCGTTTTACAGCAAGACAATTGCAGCATCCATGTGTCAAAACTCAGACAAGAATGGATGGCTAAAGTGAATATGACTACTTTGGAATTGCCTGCAAAAAACCCAGACTTAAATTTAATAGAAAATATTTGGGAAATGCTTGTGCAAATTGTTTATGATGAACCTGAAATAACAAAAGAGGCTCAATTATGGGAACGAATACTAGATGCCAAAAAAAACAACTAATAGAAACACGTAGCTGTTATTATCCAGATGTTTGATCGTTATGAAGAGATATTGATAAAAGTTATTGAGAAGAAACGTGATAATACAGACTATTAACAGTTTTTAACAATGTCCGAAAAATAATGTCGCGTGTGTTTTGTAAAAAATGATGAAAATTAAATAGTTGTCCTTACCTAATCGACTTTTTTCCATTTTTATTACAGGTATTGTCTTTATATGTTTCGAAATATATTTATAAATCTCAAACAAAAATAAACATCTGTTTATTTTAGTAATAATGCGTTGTTTTGGCTTCAAACATATCTAATACGTATTTTATTTTATTTCAACTCAATCGACGCGTCTATCAATGTACACCCCCCTAACACACACACACACACAAACACACACACACACACACACATATATATATATATATATATATATATATATATGTATATGTATATATACAGGATTGCTAAGGACACTTTTGCCTTTGAAAATCTCCGCCATCGCTTGTGGAACGAAAGGGGTATTCGACTAGACACAAAAATCCTTGTCTACCGTGCTGTTGTTCTTTCCATTCTTCTTTATGGATCTGAGTCATGGACTCCATACAGACATCACATTAATCAGCTGGACGTTTTCCACAAAAGCTGTCTACGTTCCATATGTGGTCTTAGCCTGCGCGACAAGGTATCAAATGCCGAATTATTCACAAAATGCAAAATATCTGGCATTGAATTATTCCTTATTCAATCGCAATTGCGGTGGGCTGGTCATGTATTGAGGATGCCCGATGACAGAATTCCAAAAATTGCGATGTACAGTCAATTTGAGGGTGGTAAAAGAATTGTCGGACGTCCTTGGCTTAGGTACAAGGACAGGTTGAAGAGTAACTTGTCTGCAATGAACATACCATACAGGAGTCTTGAAGATGAATGACCGAAAAGGATGGAGATCAAGGTCTTTTGAAGGTCTCCAGAGGTTTCAATCTGAAAGCTTAAGGCAACTGAAAGAAAACAGAGTAAGAGCAAAACGACTAGCAGCCGCACCAATATCTGCAGCATTAAATCCACATTCATGTTCTATTTGTGGCCTTGTCTGCAAGTCCCTTGCCGGACTAAAAAGTCATCAGAGGCAAAAGCATAAATGAGTTTTAGAAATATGTGTTGTCTGAACCTCACACGTCGAAATCGACGGGAGAGTCCATCATATATACTAGAGGGGGCGCCCGGATTTGTCCGGTCGTAAAATACGCTTATATGATATTTTAATTCGTCCAGATTTCGTATATATTATCATAGTCGTGATTTCAAAAGTAAAAAAAAAGTATTTGGGTACCATCATCTAGAATAAAATCCGAGAGCAAAACTGTAGCATTCAAAGCTGATGATGTTACCACTGTAACAACGTTACACACATATGAACTGATTATAAATAAACTAAGATGAATGTACAAAATGTATTACAATTTTTTTAAAATTTTAGAACTCTTTTTTGGCCTCTAAAAACTATTTTAACCGTTTAAAGACCCATAAAGAGACGGTCCATAAAATATCGAATCTATCAAGGCTCTTAGCGCTGCTCTGCGACTTTTAGTTTCAGTTGAGATAGAGTTTGAAAATATGGAGACAGACAAACAGTGAGTTTTATAAATTAGATATATCCGATTGAAAAAAGTATATTTTACAAAATCTCTTTGGATTCTTGTTGTTCGAACAATAATAAGTTAACTTGTAATCCTTCTAGACTGAGACAACATATGTTTTGTAATGTACATCTAGTCCCCTTAATTCGAACAAATACCTCAAGTTCTGTGTTGGCAATTCTTTTATTCTTTGCCTAGACTGAAGCAACAAATGTTTTGCAATGGTCGTGGCGATAGTGGAAATCGGCGCTATTTTTCAGTCATCTCCGCGTGTTGGCTTTGGTGCACGACATGTGTAATGATATACCACAGATTCATATTATAGCCTTGTTGACGATATGTTAATTTTTAGACGTCCACCGTAAGAGCATAGAATGATTCTCTCAAAACATGTTGTTGTGCATGGCTTTATACTTCTCCATTCCGCCTCCTTTGAATCACGAACTATCGTCAAGCAGAGTACTGGAGATGGAAAGATCGAAAGCGTTAGAAACAGATGGTTGGTGCGGGGGGGGAGGGGTCAATGTCTGAACTGTTTACCCTATCCCGTTAGTTCGTGAGTGTATGTACAAGTAGGGTATCAGCTAACTGCCGCTATGATTTTACGTCACACTTACTAAAACCCTTTGATAAATAAAAATAACATTGCTTGCTAGAATTCCTACCGACAGTCACTGATTGCTGTCTGGATCTCTCTCCTCCTCCTCCTCCTCCTCCTCATCCTCATCCTCCTTCTCCTCCTCCTCCCTCACTTCCGTTAAAAGAGCTGTGCTTTTTATTGTCACAAAATAATATGCATAAAATTGTTATCGTTAGTGTAAAGAGTTTTTCATTGTTTATCAATAGTCAGTAACATAATTCGAGCATTGTTATCTCCCCTTGATATTTGAGTGCAAAGAGTTGTACACTATTACTGAAAATCTTTGACGCCGCTTGCGAAACTTCGGTTTGCGCTTGTGCGTTTCTGTGTGTCTGTGCATGTGTACGAGTGATTTTGATAAACGTAAATTCTTCCCCTCCTGTTCGATGTTTTTTTGTAATATTCTTCTGCTTTTACGTTTCTGAACTGTTTAGATGTCCGCAAGGACCAGTGTTGCAGTGCTTAGAGTACTTGGAAAAATCAATTGTAAAAATTGATATTCTTCTGAAGGTTGAAGGTTCAATTCGACGTGTTGGCGACCGAAAATTACAATTGAGAATTATTTAGGATCTCTATCGAGTCATGGCTGGCGGAACAAGGACATGATACTTACGTGAAGACAATAAAGATTTCCGTAGTAAATTCCGTCAAATTTCACGAGTTTAACAGAAACATTCCCGAGTCTGACACAATACACGTGAAGAAAGTCGGAGGTTACGACCGAAACCTAGTGAAAATGACGCTCAAGGTGAGAACGTAGTTCGATGATACAATTAATACTACTCTTCTGCTTATC